>NC_058130.1:141321072-141494968 GCF_016433145.1 Gracilinanus agilis | reverse complement strand
CCTTCCTTCCTTCCTTCCTTCCTTCCTTCCTTCCTTCCTTCCTTCCTTCCTTCCTTCCTTCCTTCCTTCCTTCCTTCCTTCCTTCTCTTACTCCTATTAACTCTAAGACACATGAGTAAGGGTTAGGCAAATGGGTTTAAGACTTGCTCATGTCACACAACTAGGAAGTGTCTGAGTTCAGATTTGAACCCAGGTCCATCTAACTCCAGGCAAGGCTCTCTATTCTCTAGCTGCCCTGTACTACTTTCTTTTCTAAAAACTAACTTTTCAACAACTAAAAGAAGAAGAAAATTGTAACACTGGGTTTGGAATTATATTTTTTAGAGAAAATTAAATAAACAAGTTGTTTCCATATTTTAAGTTAATAGAAGATTTTCTTTTATGTTTATGGCAGCAAGGTATTGTAGTGAATATAGTATTGACTTTCGAGTCAGGAAGCCACTAGTTCACATCCCGTCTCATACTTCTAGTTGTACTTCTTCTTGCTCAAGTTGCTTGACCTCTCTCAGCCTCAATTTTTCTTGGTTGTTATGAGGTTCAAACAAGATAATATATAAAGTCCTACATAAAATGCTAGCTTTTATCATCACTGATTTCTTGTAATGTTATAATAGCAGTGATGCCCTAACTTTGGTGTAAATAGTCCTGGAATCACAATACTTTTGTTTTGTTGTACTTCCTAAAAAAATGTTGATTTTTCTTTAAAGAAAACCAGTTTGAAGGAGCTTAAAGCACTTCACTTTACTATTTTTAAGCAGATGTGTTAATTTCCTTTTTATTGGATACTGATATATAATTCTTTTTATTTTACATGGAAAAAATTATTTACTTTTATAAATCTTGCAAAGAAGTTTTTGAATATGCTAGAGTTTAGCTCTGAGAGGAAACCATGGCATGGTGGCTAATGAGTTAGCCTCCAAATCTGGAAGGACCTTGGTCCAAGGCCCAACTCTGACATACACAGGCTTCATGACCCTGGGCAAATCACTTTATCTTTTAGAACTCAAGGCAGCTCTCTAAGCCTATATATTGCAGACGCTGCTATTTCAAATTTTTGTCCCAGTGTTTAGCTAAAATAATCACAAGTAAAGTACTGCAAACAATATGTACTTCAGGAGAAAAAACTCATTAAAGAACTCAGTTAATAAAATCAGCCCAGCCATCTCTTGTTAGGGATAGTGAAACTGGGTTAATAGGTGTAATGCCATTGTAGTTCATGAATACATTTAACATGAACCAATTTCAACCCTTTAACTTAAGTTACCCATTTACTAGAATGCCTGTAAATTTCAAAATTGACTCATATGACTTTACCTTGTCTCTTCATCTGTCCTCTGACAAAGATAAAGAGCTGATAAGTCATAAAATGACTCAAACAGCAGAAGATCAGGTATCTGTTTTTCTTATATTGTATCATCAGTCAGTGAATATTTAACCTTTGGCTATTCTTTGTACTTTCAAGTATTTATTTATTTTTTCTCCTTCTCCCAAACTCTTACTTTGTCTGCAGTTTCCTCAAAACTCCACCAGAATTCTCATCAAATATATTTTTCAAAAAATGAGAGTAGGCATCTGTTCCACCTCCCCACCTCCCATCCCACTAAAGAGAGAGAATTGAGGGAAGATTTGCATATGCAATTAAAAGTAGAACCATAGATCTCTAAATATGTATTTGGTGATGGTTGTTTGAATTTGTAATTGTTAATGGAAAATAAAATATTATGATTTAATATAGAATGCAAACTACTCTAGGACAAGGTCCTTTTTGTTTTTATATTTTTATCTATAGTACACCTAGTAGGTGCTTACTAAAAGCTTATTCAATTATTGAATCAAATTGGTGATGGTGGCTCAAGAATTGGAGTGAATTAATCTCTTCTTCTTGGAGCCTTCCCCTATATTAATACCCCAAGTTCTTTAAGAACTACTACAATACTGAAAGGGGAGTGACTGGAGTTTTAGAACTTTAAACAGGTATTTGGTGGTAGTGGTGCCTATAAGATCAGTATGTCCGATGTATAATGTTTTAAAAAAGTATTGATGTTTTTGTTATTGACTTTTTTTACAAAAAATTCATTTCTGAATACAGATATCCCTTCATATCATAGGGTTAAGAGCGTGGCACCCCCTTCATCTGGGAAATCCATGTAAAGTTTTTTGGCCTTCCTTTCAAACCAGAGAAGTCTGTATCTTTTTTCTTTTGTGGGGTATTTACCTTATATGCATTTATAAGTTACTAAACTTTTAAAGATATCACTACATTTCTATCCTTTGTATGTTTGCTGGCTTTTATGTTTTGTTTGTTTTTTTTTCAAACCAACTTTGTACTTAGCTTTAAAAAAGAAATTGTGTATATGGCATTAAGAGATCAAATATGTTGATATTATACGATATTATACAATATTATACATATATTTTATGCATTTCTGAGTTTCTAAACTTTTTCTGTGTTGTCTGCTGGCCTTCGAGTCTTGTCTGCACTTTTCTCAGAATTCTCATTTAATTTCTTATGCTGACTTGCATACATTGAAACTGTGATGGGGAAACTTTATTTTTTAAGAATTTAAAAAGAAGAAAAGAGTTTAGCAAAACCCATCAAAACATCAACTATGTCTTATAGCATAAGCAATATTCTGCACCTATTGGTTCCCCATCTCTTGGATGGAGGGAGTAAGGCGAAAGAATATTTTCTCATCTCTTTTTCAGGGACAAGCTTGATCTTTAAAAATATACAAAATTCAGTTTAACATTATTGCTCTTTCTGTTTACACTGTTGAAACCACTGTATATATTGTTTTCCTGGTTTTGTTTATTTTACTCTGATGTTAGTTTATCCAAATCTTCCCAAATTTCTCTGAATTCTTATTATTTATTGTTTCTTATGGGCCAATAATACTCCTTCATATTCATGGTCCACACTTTGTTTAGCTCTTCTCCAATCAGTGGCTACCTACTTGGTTTCTGATTGTTTGCTTTGGGGGAAAGTTTTGGAAGGGTAGCATGGAATTTGGGCTATCATGAGAACTTATCTAGGTTTTATCCCGTGAAAATTATATGAATCATTAATGTTAAAAGACCTTTTCCCTTCACTGTACAGGTGAAAAAAACAGATTGAGTGACTTGTCCTAGGTCATAAGATCTATCAGCAGGGCTAGCAGATGACTAGTCTCCTGACTGCAGTTCCCTTTCCATAAAATCAAGCTGCCCTGGACATCTGTCTTAGAAGTAATTTTGTTCTCACTGATTAGATAGTGTATTCAGTTTACCATTACTCCCTAAGGAGTCATAAAACATACTTGAAAATAAAAAAAAAAACATTCTTTTTGTTTCCTTGTTTTTGGTTAACATTTTCTCTTCCCTCCACTTTCTTTCAGATTTTCCTACAAGACATTTCTACTTAAAATACCTGTTAGTCCACATTATTGTAATCTTAGAATAAATCTTACTAAGGTGTTTTGTTTTATAGTACAGCACACTTTTAAGAGTCAAGGGCAGAGTGTGTGTGTATTTTCAAGCAAAATCAGATCACATACTTGAACCGGTGGGAGATTTTTATACTCGGGTTATTCTTCAGAAGAATTTTATTCATATAGTAGTGCTTGCTATATAACAAAACACTGTGCTGCATTTAAAGATATATGTGAAATGGGCCCTGAACTTTAACTTATAGTACTTGGATAGAAAATCACAAATAATTCCAAGAACAATCACTCCTACTTCAGAGTCACTTGAAGGTTCACAAGACACTTTTCTGACAACAGCCTTGTTAGGTAGGCAATTTAAATATTATCCTTATTTTACTGTTGAGGAAACTGAGGCTTGGAGAGGTCAAGAGAGTTTCCTTATTGACATAGCAGGTAAGAGAGAATGCCAGATGGACTCAAACTCTTGGTATTCTGATTCCAAGTCCAGTTTTTTACATAGTAGGTGCCATAGAGTCCTTTGAATGGTACAAATGAAATGCTTGAAGCAATTCAGAAAAATGACAGACTACTTCTATCTGGAAATGAGGGCTAGGGAGGGGTAAAGAAAGGCATCTTCTTAGAAGTGGCATTTGAGCTGTGACTGAAGGGTAGTGATGGAATGAATGGTGTAGAATGTGGGAGGTCATTTCAGGAAGAGGGAACAACTTGCATAAAGGAGAAGAATCAGGAAAACAACATACACTTTGAGAAAATGGAGAATAGTTCAAATTGTCTAGAGCACAGAATTCTGTAGGGGAATAGTAGGAGATGAAGCTTGAAAAGGAAAGTCTTTTCAGGTAAGGTGGTAGAGTTTGGATGTTGTTATAATAAATACAATGAATCTTTCACTTTCCATTTTGTGGAGAGCACTTGCACTATGAGGAAAAGACAAATAGTTAGGAGCCATGGAGCTATTTGAGGTAGTAAGGGGCTGGACTGTGCTGGTGGTATTGGGGATGAATGTTTGACTTAGAATCTGCGTTGCCTTAAGTACTTACTGAATGTGTGCTGCTTTCTATGTAGACTTTAATATTGGCCTTATATCCCAGAGAACTGATAACCTTTGTTGTCAATTTGACATTCAGCAAACAAATGTTTTTTTAAAGTTATATCTCTATGTTTGGGCAAACATGATTCTGACTTATTATTGGTCCTGCATCCTATCCCTTTGTCAGTAGTCTTTCTATTCTAACAGCCATTTTAGTTAGGGTTTAAATATAAGTGAAAGGGAAGAAGTTGGGAGAGATGAATGGTATGCTATACATGTTGAGTTTAATTATCTCTACCTGTTAATCTGGATTTCAGAAGTATTTAAGTTACTCTAGCACCCTTTAGATAATCCTGCAAGGGATGCCAGTACTGAAAAGTGAACAATAGGAACAGGCAAAACAGTTTATCCTAGATTAGTCAGGAGCTGATTATCTAATATCTTGGCAGCTCTACATGTATATTCCAATTCCTAATGTGTCTTGAATGTTTCAGCAATTTTTGCTTTTGTAGTTCTGCACCTGGAGCATAAGGCAATCAAATAAAAAATGCAATAAATCATTTTTCCTTGTGTTCTGCTTTGGTATGTTCTAACTGAATGGCCAATCTTTTCCCCCATGTCATCCAAAATTATAGAAATGTTATAAGGAAAAGGTGTTTGGTTTATGCTTTTTTGGCTTAAAGTATGGTTTCATTGTCCAGGGCTAGCTGTTGAAATAAGCCTGATACTAGAGTTTCACTTGGCTGCCTGATCAGAGAGCTCCTTTAAATGAAAAAGGGAGTTATGTGGATATTCTGTATTGTCAGAATTCTCTTAAGGATCAAAAAGAGACTGGGTCAGTCTCCTGACTAAAGAGGTTACCTCTGGAATGCCTTTCTCCATTTCTCTCTCCACCTCCATTTTTTCCCCTTGCATTTACAAAGTTTGACTTCATTCCAATGTTGAATGGGTTGATATATTAGAATAAAGTGGTTTTTTTAAAGGCTTGCATTTTAATGGTATTGTCTGTAAAAGGTTTCCTGGGAAAGACAATTCCGTGAATGCGAATTGCTCTATATTGGTGATGACAACAAAGAAGAGATAGACATTTTTCTCCTAGATATTCAGTTTTCTTTTATTGCACACTGGGTCATTCTTTTCCTTTTATTTGCTTGTTAGCAAAATTTACATAATCACCTGTTCTATAACTTACATAGCATTTATTGTTTTTGCTATTAAAATAATATTTGCAATATACTTTATAACAGAAAAGTACTGTAACAATATAAATCCATATTGATTGTTCATAGGATTATCATGTTACAATGAGGAGTTATAGAGATTATCTAATCTAAAACTCTAGTTTTACAATGGAAGAAACTGAGGCACAGAAAGGATTTTTTTCCATCCAGAAACAATGCTCTTTCTACCATAATCTTAGTAATTTCTTATTTTAGATGAAGAATTAATCTAATTAAGCCCTTTCTTTATGCAAAACCTTGGGCTAAGCTTTGATGACCCAAGTAGGAAAATAAGTTAGTTCCTTTTCCTAAGGAGCTCACAGTCCATGGGGGAGACAACACATATGGAAAGTATTAGCTGGAAGTCAGATGGTAAGGTCCCCTTGTCCTTCTGGTATGGCAGCAAAGCAGTTGGTAATGCCTTTTCTTTAATGTTATTTCCACTGATGAATTACCATCAGTTTGTGGTGTTGAACCATTTGAGAAATCCTAGGACTTTGGTGACAAGAAATGTCTTTTCTTGGTCTTTAGTAGTTGTAGCTACAATCCCTGCAGATCTAGCTGCCAGACTGCATCTCTACAGAGGCTGCCTTCCCAGATGAGGGCTGAGGACACTGGACCAGAAGCATTGCAATTACAGTAACTCTTAGATTCTGCATCCTGAGCATCTCTTTCAGGATGTGAGGGGAGATGGTGGTCAAGATGGGGATGGGGTTTTGACTATTTGGCCCATGCCACCTCCATCTCTTCCACTGGGTGCTTTACTACTGGCCACCAGCTAGGTTGGCTGGTTTGCCCTGTTGTGTATGGCAGTTGGTGTAGATGGTTGACCCCTCCCCTGCACAATGGATGATAGTTGTAAGCAGGATTGGTGGTTTGGGAGGGTGCTGCTACTCCCAGTCCTCCAGGAACTGTCTAAAAAATTCTGATAGGAGAACAAATCAAATACTAGAACAAAGAATATGCTTACCTAATCTGGCTGTCTGGATTTTGAGTTAGTCAAGTTATAGATAAATAGTTCAGTTATCCCAGCTCTAAATTTTCTCCTGCCCTCAAATCTTGTGTCTCCAACTGTCTGTCAGACATCTCAAAAACTGAACTCATTATTGCTCCCTCCTTCCAAACTTCCTTATTACTAGGTTTTTACTATTTTATTTTTTTAAAAACATTTCCCATGGTTACATGATTCTTGTTTTTACTTTCCCCTTCACACACCCCACCCCATATCCAATGTGCATTTCCACTGGTTTTAACATGTGTGATCAATCAAGACTTATTTACATATTATTGATAGTTACATTGGTGTGGTGGTTTAGTGTCTACATCCCCAACCATGCCCGCATCAACCCATGTGTTCAAGCAGTTGTTTTTCTTCTGTGTTTCCACTCTTGCAGTTCTTCCTCTGAATATGGGTAGTGTTCTTTTCCATAAATCCCTCAGAATTGTCCTATAAATATTTTTGTACAAATCTGTTTATCTATGATCTCTTTGGGGTACAAACCCAGCATCACTTTTATTGATTTTATTTTATTGTTTCCTCCTGTCTTATGGTTTCATTAGCTGGTGTTAACAGGGAGACACTGGTATTTAGTGAATATAAGGGAGGAAAAGCTGACATGGCCAGATCCCTGCTTTAGGAAAATTACTTGGGTGGCTGAGCAAGGGATGGAGTAGGATGGGGAAAGATGTAGCAGGCCAACTAAGTCTAGGCATAAGAGTTAGGGGCCTTTACTGGGGATTCTTTTGAGGCCTGACATCCTTTTACATTTTCCTTTGAGACTTCTCCTAAGTTCATATTTTGGTCAATAAAGTAATGTTCTAAGGTCAAGGGCCTTTTTTCTTTTTTGTCTTTGGCTCATTTTTTTCTCATTTTTTTGCCCTCCTCTCCCCCTGGTCTTCTTTCCCCATTACCTTATCTATCTGTTGAGGTTCTTCTTTGTTCCTGAGATAGAGGGTACACTGCTCCAAGCTTACAGAGTATTCTTTTCTGGTACTTGAGGTAGAACTGGCAGCTATTGTTCCTCATGATGTTTTTGTCAAGGAGGTGGCCAGGCTGGCTTGCTCTGGGAATTTTTCATTTATTTATTTATTTATTTAGATTTTTTTTTTTTTTAATTTTAAACCCTTAACTTCTGTGTATTGACTTATAGCTGGAAGAGTGGTAAGGGTAGGCAATGGGGGTCAAGTGACTTGCCCAGGGTCACACAGCTAGGAAGAGTCTGAGGCCGGATTTGATCTGGGGATTTTTTGCAGTTGTTTTGTTCAGATATATTCAGTACCCTGTGTTACCAGTTCCCCTGTTGTTTTGTGGGCTGGGCTGGTCCCTATTCTACTGTTTCCCAGCCCCTGTCATGTGACCTGAGTTGGGCAGGCTCCCTACCTTAGGATCCTTTGCCCCAGGTACCCTGCCACCATGTGGGAGTGATCAGGTTACTTCACTGTTTTAACCCCTCTTTATTCCCCTGTAGCCCCAAGGCTCTGATGCCATATGAAAGTTTGTAGGTTTCCTGCCTTCTCTACCTGTGTGGAGTGGCTCTAGCTGGGTTCTTTCCTGTTCTGCAACTTTGTTGCCTCTGGCAGAGTCGTGGGCTGCTTTAAGATCTGCTGGTTCTCACAGATGCTATGTTGCCTGGTCTGTTCTCTCCTCTTACCCCAGTGAGATGAGGTTTTCCTTTGTTTTAAGGTGATTTATTTTCTTCTTTTATGTGCCTAGAGGAATTAGAGCAGGGGTTGGCAACGTATGGCTCTAGAGCCATATCTGGCTCTTTTGAGGGCCAGATATGGCTCTTTCTGCAGGAGCCATAAAGTCAGTGTTTTTTTCAGGCGCTGTTATAGGAGCGCACACTGTGAGCATTGTACGGCTCTCACGAAATTACATTTTAAAAAATGTGGCGTTTATGGCTCTCACAGCCGACCCCTGGATTAGAGAAGCAGAGCATCCTTTTCTCTGCCATCTTAGTCATCAGCATGCAACATCCTCAGTCATTTAACTTCAGTGAGTCTGTCACCTCTTCCATGTGGTGACTCTCATCACTCTTGAAACAGATAACTTTTATCCATGCCTTTTAATTCTCTTATCTTTTTCTTTCCCAAAATCTTCCATAGAAGATGAATCTAGTGTATTAGATGCCTGCCTGTGGGTTTCTTAATATACTTATTAACTCTTGCTGTCAATACATGATTACTAGCCCATCTCCTTTTCCAATCATATATTTCCTGGATGACATATTTTATGCCATTTCTTGTTTTCAGTTTTGTAGTAAAATTGTATTTCTCTGTTTGAAAAGTAATTTTCCTTAATAGCATAAAATCTGAGTTAGGAAAACCTTAGTGGTTATTAACCTAACCTGTCTTATATAATATTTCATTTTTAATAATAACAACTTACATTTAAATGTTGCTTTAAGATTTGAGAAGTAGTTTCTTTATAATAATCCTGAAAATAAGGTAAGTGGTATAATTTTTATTATATCGATGTGGAAGCTAAAATGATTAGCTCAGGTGATATGACTGATGAGTGTGTCAAAGTCAGAATTTGAACCTGTACCTTTCTAGCTCTCAAGTCTAGCCTTTTTTTTTTTTTAAACCCTTACTTTCTGTGTATTGATTCCAAGGCAGAAGAGTGGTAAGGGCTAGGTAGTCAAGACTTGCCCAGGGTCACACAGCTAGGAAGTGATTGAGGTCAGATTTGAACCTAGAATCTCCCATCTCTAGGCATGACTCTCAAGCCACTGGCCACCCAGCTGCCCCCTAAGTCTAACCTTTTTTTAACTTTACCATAATATAATTCCCTGAGAGCCTCCTCACCATTCTGGTTGGACAAATTAATGTCTTCCCTATAACTAAATATTGTATGTGATATGTAGTTTTACCAGGACAGAATTATATAACCAGTATCTCAGTCATTCTGAATATTGTACTTCTTTTAATGCGGCCTACGATCACATTCGTTTTTTTTTTTTGTTTTGTTTTTGATAGCCACATTTTTTTGTTGATTCATTGAGCTTAGTTTTCTAAAATTCCTTGGTCTTTTTCAGGCGACTTGTCTAGCCAGTTCTTCTCCATTCCTGTACTTGTACAGTTGATGTTTTGACTTAAAATTTATCGTTGTTAAGTTTCATCTTAATAAGTTTGACTTATTGTTGTCATTGGAAATCTTTTTCAGATTCCAACTCAGTCATCCAATGTATTATTAGTTATTCCTCCCAGATTAATGTTACCCACAAATTTATCTCTATCCTAGTGTCTTGTATTGACAGTTACAGATGTTAACTGTCTAAATATCTAAAATGTTTATTATGTAGGAAGTTTTCTCTTTAGACAAAAGAAAAAGAGAAAAGCAAAGGGTTCAGATTGGGGGTGGGCCTTTTAGGTATCTGTATTACTGTGCTGCCTTGGATTTTAAAGCTTTCAGAGGCTAGATATGGTCTCCAACACAGCATAAAATGAGATCTTTGCCATATGAGTGTTTTCATAAATTTTGAATTGTGAAAGACCTTATAGATTATTCAGCTATTTTCCCCTACATCCATTTTACTGATGGAAAACTGAGTTCCACACAAAGGAAATGACTTTTCAAGGCCACTTGGCTAGCTTACTTATTATAGAGTTAGTACTTGAATCCATTCTTCTGACTCCTTGTCCAGACCAGACCATTAGAAACGTTTTTTTGGTGATGAGATTCCCTAAGGAATAAAACATTTTTCACATGTTAACAGGCCAATCACAGAATTTGTTTCATAAGTAAATAGTGTCATAGGCTTAGGGGAAAAGCGACTAGATCTGTAATTATATTGATGTAAGGAATTCTCAAAAGAAATTTAGCACTTTCTCTGCAACTTAGGGTGATAGAGAGTTTGAAAGAGTGAAACTATATGTCTTAAAAACCCAAACTATGTGGGGCAACTGAATGGCTCAGTGGATTGAGAGCCAGGCCTGGAGATAGGAGGTCCTAGGTTCAAATCCAGCCTCAGACACTTCCCAGCTGTGTGACCCTGGGCAAGTCACTTAACCCCCATTGCCTAGCCCTATAACAAATAAAAAAATTAATACAGAAGGATATATATAAAAAAGATATTAGGGTTTAAAAAAAAAACAAACCCAAACTATGTGGGGCAACTGAATGGCTCAGTGGATTGAGAGACAGGAGGTCCTGGGTTCAAATTTAGCCTCAGACACTTCCTATCTGTGTGACATTGGGCAAGTCATTTAACCCCCATTACCTAGTCCAGGGGTTGGTAACGTATGGCTCTTGAGCCATATCTGGCTCTTTTGAGGGCCAGATATGGCTCTTTCTGCAGGAGCCATAAAGTCAATTTTTTTTTCAGACGCTGTTACAGGAGCACTCACTGTGAACACTGTACGGCTCTCACGAAATTACATTTTAAAAAATGTGGCATTTATGGTTCTCACAGCGAAAAAGGTTGTCGACCCCTGGCCTAGCCCTTACTGCTCTTCTGCCTTAGAACCAATACACAGTATTGATTCTAAGATAGAAGGTAAGGGTTTAAAAAAAAAAACAAAAAACAAACAACTCAAACTATTATTTAATTGGTAGAGGGAACACTTCCCAAGACTCCTTTACAAAGATAGGCAAATATTTTTGCAATTTGTAGTCTTAGAAAGTTGCCTATGGTGCTGAGAGATTAAATTACTTACCCTAAATTTTAGTCAGAATATGTCATCAATAGAACTTGAACTCGGGTCATCCTGACTCCCAGGCTGATTGTCTACTATTCCAAGATGGCTCTTAAAACATGTTTTTACTGTAGATAATTATCAAGTCATGTCATCAATTGTAGTGCAGAGATTTTGCATGCAATATTACCCTAGGCAATCCTGTCAGTTACCCTGAATGGAATCTTGCCGATGGCATGCGCCATGCCAGGGGCCAACTGACAGTTGGTCTGTGACTGCAAACCCAACCTTGGGGTTCTGATTTCTTTGACCTCACCCAGACACCCAGCTACCCCTGACTTCCCCTTGGGGGCCCCAGGAGGTTGAAGGGAGATGGGTTTGTGGAATGTGGGCAGAAATTAGTTTAGAGTAGCCTAGTGGTTAGGGACATCCCTAAAACAACTCAACTGCATCTGTTTAGCTGGTGGATCAAATAACGTCAGGCCAGTGTCAAGTTATCTCTGACTGAGGGCTGGTTCCTTCAGCCTGACCTGACCTTCTAGGTCCATTGCCAACACTTGCCAGTTGCCCCTAGCAACAGCTTTACAAGACCTTGAACCCTCTTACCTTTGTTTTCCCTTTCCAGTTTAAATAAACCCCTGTAATAAGGGAATAAAGCAAGTGGATGGGGTTTGTGAATCCCTAGGGTCAGTAGATGGGAAAGGAGGGCACAATAGTGCAGGTAGTAGATTGAGGTGGTAGGAGAGATGTAAGGGAACGACTGAGTTTAGGGAAATATAGGACGATGAAGTACAATGAGCGGCAAGGGGAGATGACGAGGTAGTTGGGCAGGCAGCTACAACAGGGAAACACAGACTGGGTACACAGGCTTGAGACAGAGGACAGTGAAGGGAAACAGGCTGAACCCTTCCAGGTAGGAAGGGCATTTCTACAGACAAAGGTTGGGGCCAGTCAGAAATGGTTTGAAACTAACTAGAGGGCTTTCTAGTCGGTTTCTTAAGTTCACAAAGGAAGAATCCCAAAGCTCTTCCCTGTCTGTGAAATAGAAGGGCTTCTCAGAGGAAGTCTAGAGATCACCCCTTCCTCCAAGATGGACGCCTCCAATTCCCCTCAGGACCCAAAGAGAAACAATTCCTTTCTCTCCTTAACCCTCTTTTATGGTTCAACCAATGATTTAGCAAAAGGTTTGATTAAATAACAACAGGGTTTATTAAGTTTCAGGGTTGATTGTAAAGGACAGAGGGATACAAGGTTTCTCTAACAACCGCCTAGGGAGAAGCTTCGGGTAGGGGAGGGACACAGGAATGGCGTGGACTGAGAAAGAGCCTGCTCTCAGCCCGGGAGGCTTTGTTGCCTTTAAGTTTAGGGAAGTAATAAACAATGAATCAGGAGATAGTTTGTATTAAGGGTAAGCCCTACTTGACTATGGGGAAAACTAAGTCTTCAAAGTTTGATTGCTACCACCCAAAATCCACCCTTCTCCCAAAACCCACAGGAAATCAGGAAAGGAAATGGGGAATGAAATAGGGAAGGTCAGGAAGATCCAGAGGAATTAGCTAAGCTACAAAATCTCAAGAGAAAAGCATAGATTCAAGGCCAGGTTTCAGCCCAAAGGCCAAGCTCAGTTGCCCCCTCCACTCTGTCCAAGTCTCAGTGATCAACTGTCCTTAGTCAGGGTTCTAAGCCCTCTTAACTGCCAGAAATTCTGCAGTTAGCATTTTGCAGGGTTGATTGCACCTCTGCACTACTTAGCCTAAATCTGTGAGTTCCTGTGATTCCTTCAACGTCACCAAGGCTAGGGAGACTAAGGAGAGGAGAGAATATTTAGAAATTGAGGTTACTGTGAAGTGGAAGCTAAGCCTCCGTTGTATTCAGGATGTATTCAGGAAGTAGAGTACCATTTGCTGGGTTCTGCTCCCACTCAATAGGAAGGCAGTTACTTCAGCAGGGAGGGGCCACACACTCAACACCTTAAAGGAGCCTACAGCTGGCAGTGGAGATTGACTGGGTACCACAGCTGAGGCTGCTCATTGTTGATAACATCTAGCTCCAAAACTCCTGCTAGTTTAGTTACAGGCTCCCAGGCCCTGGTGACTCACATTTACCATCATCATCATATTATCTATTACATTATTATCCATTACACAATAACACATCATCATATTATCTATTACATTATTATCCATTACACAATAACATTCCCAATTTAGCTTTTAGGTGGAAAGAATAAGACTTCATGATTTAGCAAAGTTGAGAACAAAGTGTAAGTTGGGTGTGTCAGATAATTAAAAGATTTTTCTTAGAAATAGGACAAATTGAAACCAAATAAATAGAGAAAAAAAGATATTTGAGTAAAAAAAAATGGAGAATAGCCACAAATGAAAATCTTAATGTTGCCTTTTAAATACAACCTGTTTTAAATGGTCAAGGCTGTGACATTTAAAAACTGCACAACCTTCTTTTTTTTTTTTTTTTTAAACAATACTTGTGAATGACTGCTGACATAATGTGGACACTGAGTTCAAGTCCAATTTCTGAAATATAATGACTGAGTGACCCTGGGTAAGTTACTTAAACTCTCAGAGAATGCTGAGAGGTACTTTTTACTAGTGCTTTGTTGGGTCAGGAGCCACTAGACTGTATATTTCAGTGATAGAAATCACTTGTTGTAATTCCTTATTGGATTTCTTGAATATTATTCAGGCTGGTGAAAACTTTAGGGTTTTACTAGAGTAAGTATATGGGAGCTGGGTGACCTTCCTCCCATTCAGGTGACTTTCTTGGCAGGAAGTGTACCATCTTATTATCCTGATAAGAATAGAGTTACAAAGTTGTAACAATTTGATGGAAGGGTATTCCCCTAGAGTGGTACATAGTGTGTAATATCCCAGGTTGGGAAATTTCATTTGGTTTAGAATGAATGAAGAAATGATGGAATGATCAGTTCAAATATATACTCTTCTTGGATTTTTTTAGTTAGTAGTCATATCAAAGAAGCTATTTGGAATTTAATAATAATAATAATGATTGATAGTTATATTTTACTTTAAAATTTGCAAAGCGCTTTGCACGTATTATCTCATTACATCCTAACAACAACCCTGTGAAGTCAGGTTTATTATCCATGTTTTATAGATGAAGAAATTGAGACAGAGATTAAGTGATTTTTTTTCAGGGCCATACTAATTGGGATTTGAGGCAAGAGTCAAACACAGGTCTTCCTGAATCCAGGTCCAACATTCTATTCACTAATCTGCTGAACTGACTGATCAAACTATAAGGAAAAAAACTTCCAAAATTAGAACTGTCTAAAAATAGAGTGCCATGGAAGGTAGTTGATTCTACACTGAAAGCTTTCAAGCTGAAGATAGAGGTCCACTTTTGCAGAAGCTGTTCTGGCTCAGCTTCTGACTTTTTGGACTATGTCATCATGCCCTGGATGCAATTTTACCCTAGAACTTTATCTAGTACTTGAGTCTCCTAAACTGAAACATTCATTGGTTTCTGTGACTTTCTCATCCTGGAACATCACTCTACCTTGTTGGCCCTCTTTCCCATTGGTGAGTCCTTCTCCAGGTCTCCCTCCATTTTTGAGATGAGCTCAGACTGGCTATACTTCATTCCCCTCCTAAGGCTGTGCTTTTGACTCTTCAGATTTTGGACATCTCATCCTGATTTTCATCCCCCTTTTGTATGGCTTTTCCCCATTAGAATGGAAGCTCCATGAGGGGCAGGGACTACCTTTCTTTTTGCTTGTCATTGTATCCCTAATGCTTTGCACAGTGCTCAGCAGATAGTAAATGTTTAATCAAGTCTCATTGCCTTGCCTTTTATTTCTAAATTTGACAAATATCAATAAATATGAACATTTCTTTCTACAAAGAAGAAAATAAAAAGATGTTTGTAATGAAATCATGACTCTCTAATATGCAACTTTTTTTCTAAATATTTAATACATTGTGAACATTATTTCCAAAGCTATCTATCTCCTTTGTTTGTTACCTTCTGAATCTCATTCTCTTCTGTGCATTAAAAAGTTTCATTGATGCCTCTATTATTCTTTTTAAAATATTTATTATTTGTTTTCTGCCCTTAATTATTCACTTCTCTCTCCTTCAGAATCTCACTTTTATAACCCCTAACCATGGTCAAGGAAATGAAATATACACATTGGTCATGTTAAGTACGTAGGTAGCTTTTTAGGGAAGTTGCAGAGCAGATTCATTCCTGTTAAAGGTTGGACTAAGGACCTCTGAAGTTCTACAATTTTGTGAAAAGTCAATTTTGCCATGAAGTCTTTCCTAATTACGTAACTTCTTCCTAACCAGGAAGTGACCTTTTTCTTTATCTGATCTTCTAATCTCTTATGTGCTTATTATTGTGGTCTATTTTTTTTTATTTTAATTCTTCTACATGCTTTATCTCTCCTTATTAGATTGTAAGCAATTTGAGGTGAAGGACTTTTGTTTTTGCCATTTTATTCCCAGAGCTTAGCACAAAGTCTGGCACATAAAAGGTGCTTAACAAATGCCACTTGAATAAATCTTTTCCTAATACTTAATAGGTACTTAATTCAGTTTTGGGTGTTAGGTAGACTAGATGATCTTTGAGGACCCTTCTAACTTTGGGAGTCTGTGATTAATAATATTATTTTTGAAATAAAATCCAGTAAATATTCACTAAGTACCTATTGCATGATGAGCAGTGTTAAGCCCTAGGGTTGATGAAAAGTTCAGTTAAGACAAATTTTATTTCTTGAAGCATTTGGAGTCTAATATACAAGGCATAAGAGAAATGTGAAGCAAACTCTATTTGGTCTGGAGGGAAGAGTTCCTTGGGGAGAGGAAACTTAGGAGGAGAATCTGGGGAGACTTTTCAGATAAGAAGTATTTGAGTAAGGCTTTAATTTTAACAAAGACTTGGGATTCTCCTAGGGAGGAGAGGGAGAAAGAATGAATGCTTGAATGGATATATAAACTTGCATTTTTCATTTTTTTAATAAATCCCTTAAAATTTTTTTGTTCTGAATTTGACAAACATTAACAAACATGAACATTTCCAAAAATGAAGAACTATGCTATATATGGAACCATGAAATTTTTATAATGTACACAGCTTTTTTTAGTATATATTAAATTCATCATGTTAGCTCCAAAAACTGCCCCGTTTATCTGTGTTTTCTCTTTAAACTTCCTCTTGTTCTCTCCCATGCACTTTTTTTCTTAAACTCTTATCTTCTGTCTTAGATTCAAAGCAGAAAGTTATGGGGGTTAAGTGAGTTGTCCAGGATAACACAGGTAGGAAGTGTCTTAAGGTCAAATTTGAACCCAGGACCTCCTGTCTCTGGGCCTGGCTTTCAATCCACTGAGTTAACTGTCTGTTCCTCCTGCCCCATGCACTTTATTTTTTTTTGTTTGTTTGTTTGTTTTTTTAAATTTAAAACCCTTAACTTCTGTGTATTGACTTATAGGTGGAAGATTGGTAAGGGTAGGCAATGGGGGTCAAGTGACTTGCCCAGAGTCACACAGCTGGGAAGTGTCTGAGGCCAGATTTGAACCTAGGACCTCCTGTCTCTAGGCCTGACTCTCAATCCACTGAGCCACCCAGCTGCCCCTACCCCATGCACTTTAAAAAAAACTTCAGTGATCCACAGAAGCCTTTCTTAATTGTTTTAATGATATCACTGTTTACAAAATTTTTTTTGTCTTCCTTTTTTTTTTTGATAAAAGAAAAAGTGCTATTTTTGACTATGGTTATGAAAAAGGAGTTTAGTAATATCTCTGGTGAGGATTGCTAGTATGGCCCTGGGCATGTCAGACAATCAGCTCACATCCTAATTCTTGATTGAGATCTATGAATGTTTACTCCCACTTTCTCATGCTTGAAACAATTTGTTTAACCAGATATGAAATTAAACTGAAATATGAAGACTTTGCTTTGTTTAAGTAATAAATTTTCAAGGACGTTTCCATATTATGATGAAGTGCTGATTTCTCATTAAAAAGTAAAACCACATTAAAAAAAAGATTTTGTAGGCAAGTCCTTGAAAATAATTTCAGTGGTTAGAAGGCTGAGAAACTTAGGGCGAAAAATTATATATAGACCTTGTTTTGATTGTTAGATATCTTTTCATTCACTTGAAGTCTTTTGCCTCTTAGAGATTCTAAAACAGATTTTTGATGAGTGGGATTGTCTCAGCAACTAGTTTTTTTCCTTTTTTTCACTTAAGGAGAGTTATAGACTTGTGCCAAGGAAATTTAATTACTTCTTATGTGATGTTAGTACTTTATATATCAAAATGGCCTGTATTTTGTAGGTTCTTTTTGGTGCTATATTTTACTAATTTGGGACTGGTTTTTCATTCCTTTAATTTTGATACATTTTACAGTTTCATAATTATTCAACATAGCCCATTTTATTTTGGTGCCTTTTAATAATTATAGTTCATTCTTTTACCATGATTATATAACCATGTGTTATTTACCTCTACCTTAAAATAATGTTTTCTGACATGCAAAATTTTATATGAACAATTATTTTCTCAATTTTTCATAGTAGCTTTAAAATTACATGAAGATACATTTTATATTTTTCAGGCACTTCTTTTACTTTTTCTACTTCCCCAAACCATTTTAGTGAATTGTATATGTTATTCAGGTTCCCTTAAGTAGGTGCTCTCCATGTCTCAGAGATTGAAGAGGAATTTGTTATGTGGAAATACAGATAGAGCTACCCAGGTCTTTATCCTACTAAATGGTCTTTATTGGTACCAGTGAATTCAGTCACAGAATCTAAGAGTTGGGAGAGGCCTCAGACGCTGTC
Source organism: Gracilinanus agilis (assembly GCF_016433145.1). Classification (NCBI taxonomy): domain Eukaryota; kingdom Metazoa; phylum Chordata; class Mammalia; order Didelphimorphia; family Didelphidae; genus Gracilinanus; species Gracilinanus agilis. The sequence goes on along the minus strand of NC_058130.1, from coordinate 141,476,837 downwards.
TAATTGAACCCATACCTGACCAAGAATTCCTAGAATCTATAACATCCTGATAAGTGATCACCTAGTCTCTGTTGAAGATCTTTAGCAGAGAATCTACTTCCAAAATCAAATTCATTCTACTTCTGGATAGTGCTATTAGGAAAAATTTACATAATTCAAACTTAAATATGTTTCTTTTTAACTTCTATCCATAGTTCCTAGTTCTTGCCTTTCAAATACTTAGATAGCTATCTTATTCCACTTTAAGGTTTCTCTAGGCTAACTATCCTCACTTTCTTCAATAAATTTTTGTATGGAATGTTCCCCAGGGGCCTCAGTATCTCTTCTGGGTACTCCCTAGCTTATTTATTCCCCCCACCCCCAAATGTGGTTCCTAAAACAATATAATTTTTCAGATGTGGCCTGGGTACAATATATATATATCCCCACCCCCCCACCCCCCAGGGCAGAATATAGTGGGACAATTACTTGCCTTATTTTTGACACTACATTTTGTCTAGTGTAGCTTTTTTTGCTGCCCCATTCTACTTTTGATTCATAACAATCTTACATTCCACTCAAATCCGGAGATTTTTTTGATAGGAGCTATTATCTAGTCCTGCCTATGTTGTATCTATGAAAATGATTTTTGTAATCAGTGTATAAAATTTTACCTTTGCCTTTATTAAATGTAATTATTTTGTATTTAGCCCATTTTTCTAGTCTGGTCAAGATCTGTTTAGATTCTGACTCATGATGAATAGTATGTAACTGTAGATTTGGCAGGTTTGTTTGCTTTTGTTTTTTGTACAGTTGGGACCAGAAATTAAAAGTGAAGATGTTTTAAAGACTCTTGGACTCATTCTAAAGAAATTCATTAATGATGGAATAGCTAGTTTTCAAGCTATACAAGTTTTAAGTATAATATTTCTTAATTATAAAAGCAGTATTCTTAGTTTGAGCATTCCTAAAAGGACACTGGGCATTAGAAGCATGTGTTCTAAAATACATTCTACTCAAATTAATTCTCAGCTCCTTATTTTGTGAGATTTTCCTTGAATCATATTGAACAGATAACTATACTTGAATGTGAGAGCTATTTTATATTATTAAACACTAGAATGAGTTTCCAGAGAAGGTTGTGAAGTATCCTTTATTGGAAATCTTTAAAAATTATCCAGTCATTCATACATCTTGAATAGTTTAAGGTCAGCATTGCAAAAGAACAAAGTAAAAGTACCCAGAACTTACCCAACTATGGGGGGGGGAGCAGTATCAGATGTTTCTTTGTGGGGGTAAAGGGCTGGAGAATAAGAATTCAGGGATGGTTTCCTGGTTTGAATCTGTGAGACTGTGAGCTCCTCCATCAGATAGTGACTTCCTTAAGAACAGGGACCTTCTTTTTGCCTTTCTTTAATATTATCATCTTTTAACATAGTAGATACTTCATAAATGTTGACTTGATTGCTCCATTCATTTACTCAGTTGTTACTGACTCAGAATCACGTACTATCTCTGGTGAGAATTCTTTCCTTGACTTATTAGCGTTCTCTCCCTTCTCAAATTAACATGTATATAATCATTTACTTACATGTTGTTTTGCCTCAGAAGACTTTAAACTCCTTGAGGAAAAACACTGGTTTTTGTTTTGCTTAGCATCAACCTTAATATCTTGTATGTAGCAGAAACTTAATAAATACTTGTCAGATATTTCACATTAGCGATCTCTTCCAATTGTATCTTTTCCAAATTTTGTATACACATCATCTATACCTTTATCTGAATCCTTGATAAAAATCTTGTACAGTCCCTGGAGGCAAAGACATTCCCTAAGAGTGTTCTATTTGAGACCTCCCTCCAAGGTGACATTGACCTATTCCTTAGTGAATACTCTTTGGATTTTAGTTAGTGAGCCAGTTCCAAATTAAGTAGAAATATCTGGGGGATTGGTTAGAGGGAGTTCCTTACTTAAGAATTCTCTATGCTAGTGAAATCGGTCACTGTCTCTTATCCTCTACTAAATCCTAAACATGTCTTTTGAAAAATCTCAGTTTATCTTTTGAATTTCCAGTGCATCTACATTTTTTTTTTTTTAGGAAGCTTCTTTTGGTTAAAGTAATTTCTGTTGCAGTCCAGAAAGGTGAAAGATTTGTATGGAAAACATTTTTTAGATAATTTGACTATTCCCTTAGAACCTACAAAAGTTTTAGAAAATTATAAAAAATCAGTTATTGCCTTTTCATTTTGAAACTATATAAGTAATAAACCCTAGCAGGGGCTCTCTTCCCTCTTGCCATCCTGCCTTTTCATTTTGAAACTATATGAGTAATAAAACCCAGTAGGGGCACTCTTCCCCCTTGCCATCCTTTTGTCATCCCCTTATCTCTCATCTCATGATTATAAAAGAATGAACTATAATTATTAAAAGGCAACAAAATAGAATGGGCATAATTGAACAATTGTGAAACTGTAGAATGAATCAAAATTAAAGGTAGGCCAGTTGAATGGGGATGAGAGGTATTGTAAAATGTTCCTTCCCAGGATCCTTGTCTTTCCTTCACCTTTCCTCCCTACCTCAGGCTGCAGAGAACCCCCTTGGCCTGGCCAGATGGAAAGAACCAAGGTTTCCCTTTGTTCTTCCCCCTACCTGAGGGCCCTCTTATCCCATGGAAGATGGAGCAAAGTACATGGCTATTCATATTATCTGGATAAACTAAGAATTACCAACTACAAACTTTTTTTTAAAAAAAACCCTTACCTTCCATCTTAGAATAAACACTGTGTATTGGTTTTAAGACAAAAGAGTGGTAAGGGCTAGAAAGTGGGAGTCCAGTGACTTGACCAGGGTCATGCAACTAGGAAGTATCCGAGACCAGATTTGAACCCAGGACCTCCTGTCTCTGAGCCTGGTTCTCAATCTACTGAGCCACCCAACTGCCTCCCAATTAGAAACTTTCTTTTTTTTTTAATTTGAATTTTATTTTGAATATTTTCCCCTAGTTACATATTTCATGTTCTTTCCCTCTCCCCCAAACCCCCCTAGCTCCCCTTAGCCAACACACAATCCCACTGGGTTTTACATGTATCACTGATCAAGACCTAATTCCATATTATTGATAGTTGGACTAGTGTTATCGTTTAGAGTGTACATCCCCAATAATATCCCCATCAGCCCATATGTTCAAGCAGTTGTTTTTCTTCTGTGTTTCTCCTCCCACAGTTCTTCCTCTTAATGTGGCTAGTTTTCTTTCTCATAAGTCCCTCAGCTTTGCTCTGGATTCTTGCATTGCTGCTAGTAGAGAAGTGTGTTATGTTCGATTGTACCACAGTGTATCAGTCTCTGCATACAATGTTCTCCCGGTTCTGCTCCTTTCACTCTGCATCAATTCCTGGAGGTCTTTCCAGTTCACATGGAATTCCTCCAGTTCATTATTCCTCTGAGCACAATAGTATTCCATCACCAGCAGATACCAGAATTTGTTCAGCCGTTCCCCAATTGAAGGGCATATCCTTGTTTTCCCAACTAGAAACTTTCATGAGATGGAGAACCAGTCTTAGGATATGTTTTGTCACTGTGTCCTAAAGTACTCTGGGTCTTATAATCTGCCCTGTTGTTATGTGCTCTAGACCCTTGGGTAATGTAAGGATACCTAGGCCCTTCTGTCTTCCATTCCATTGTACCCTAAGGACTTCTGGGCCTTTCTGACTCTATTGTTGTTTTCCCCAACTGTAGAGTGAGCTTCTTATAAGCAGGGATCATCTTTTTTTTTTTTTTTTTTAATATCCTTAGCAGTTAGCACAGTACCAAACATTGTGCCAAGCATAGAGTTGCAAATGCCTAGGAAATGCTTTTTCCTAGTCATACTTAATTTCATTTACACTTAATAAATGCTTTTTTTTTATTCATTCAGATTCAAACAAAACTCTAATTTTGCCAACTTAAAATGAAGACTAAAATGTTGAAGCAAAAGTTCCTTCTGATTTTTAATTTTGATTGTCACACAAGTGTTGAATATAAAAGGAAATCAAATAAAGAATTCCTGAGTAGTTCATATTTTTGAATGTGCCAAGTCTTTTATAAGAAAAAGTTGGAAAGAAAAAGTGTTAAGGAGTTCAATATATCTAAGGTTAAATACATTATGTACAAGGGAAAATATTTTTGCCTTATTTCATCTAGGAGTTAAGAATATTTTCTCAAAATAGATTGTGTATAACAGCTTTTCAGTGTAATTTTTAGAAGCTTACTATATTTAGTCCTTGGACAATTGTCCTGACCTTTTTTATAGCCAGAAATTTAGTGTGACATTTGATAGTAGCTATAGCAAGCCTACTTTATCCTTTCAGTTGTTAGCAGTTTTAAATTTTACAGTGAAATGTGATAGTAGAAAATGAGCTGCAAAAACTGCCCCTCTTCATGTTAGAAGTAATTAACTATAAGCTAAACTGGCTTTGATCTGCTGTCATCACGACAACCAGTGAGTTGAAGAATTTTTAAATACGCATTAGAGTCTCTAGTTGAAAGATGTCCTTCCTGTGACATAATCTGACAAATTTAGAGTAGCCTATCAAGCAGCAAAATCAACAGCTGTGTTGAGTCAGTTTCAAAATGTGAAGTTTTAATTAGTAAATCTGGTCAATTTACTATTTTAGTGAGTTGGAAAGGATGTTGACTGGCTCATTATGTATATGTATACATTTTTACTTTGGTTATTGTCTTTACTAGTTTGGATTTTGGAAAAAATGTGCAGCCTTATTTTTCACATTTTCAGCAGTCCCTCTGAAAGACAGAATACCATCAAATGTAAGTTAAGTAATATATTTAAGTAGTGGTTAAATTATAGTACAATCTGTAAATAGATAAGTATATAGATGACAATTTGAGGTGCAAGAGAGAAAGTACTAATAACTAAGGGGATCAGGAAATGATTTCCTTAAGAGATTGCCCATGAGCTGAAACAGAGAAATGAATGGATTAATTAAGGTACAGATTTAACTTTTCAGATCACTCCTAATTCGAATGCCTTCATCCCTTAATTCCACGAAAAAGAATGTTTTACACTTCTATAACTAGTACTCAGAATAAAATATTCTGTACATAAAATTGAAGGGCTAATTCCAAACAAATCAACTACATAAACACTTTTTTGGTTTTGGACAAGATTGTTTTAAGTTTTACTTCCAGCTCTGACTCTAAAGGCCTTTAAAATGCTACTGTTACCGTTTCACTTTTTGCACATAAAAAGCACTATTTTGGATTGATTTGTGTGTGTAAGGTAAGATTTTCATAGTAATGTCAAAATATTTTAAGCTGTTATTACCAGAAATTTACTGTTGGAGAGGAAAAGTGTTCACTTCATGCTAATCATTATTTCGGAAGCATTAGTATATTTGTGTTTCTACTAAATGTATAATCATGCCATTATCAACAGTTTCTAGTAATGAATATCCACTCTAAGATTATTCAAAGGCTATGCCATTTGAGTTTGAACTCTGGCAGGTCTTGCAGAGGCGGAAAGGCTTTGTTATGGGCCTAGAGATAAATTAACTGCTTATCTACTGTTTACTGGCTTACTGAACTTGGATGAGGCTAATTCTAAAATGCTGGATAGCTGATAACAATTTCTTTGGCTACAGCAATTCACAAATACTTCTTACCAAGGTAATAGAGGGATTATGATGTATCAGTGGAGTTAATACCCATACCAACAAAATTATGAATCTTCAAAGAATGCTTAACTCTAAAATAGTAAAATTCTCACGACTTCTTAGGTGAAGTATTTACTGTACATAAGGTAGGTAGTATGATCTAAATATGAGTATTTCTAGTATACTTTTGAATTCTGATAATATTCTATCTGTATATTACATGTTTTTAAGAATAACTTGATATAGATAAGAGAATGATACTTTCAAAAGAAAACCTGTTAGTTCATAAGAAATCAGCTGATAAATGGACTTTGGTTGGGGAGGAGATTGAATTCTCTATTTTATTAAAAAGTGTAGTTCTATTTTTAAGGTTCAGCACTTCAAGGATCCATGATCTCATTGATATAGGTAATCCTACCACTGAATCAGATCATAGCATCTCCTTAACTTAGAAGATAGTCTTCTAAATTTGCAGAAGACAAAAAGTTCACCACTATACCCCAAACAAAGGCTTTCCAGTTTGGTAGAAATTGTGAGATCTTACAATCTTGGCATAGCCTTTAAGAACACAGGATTGCCTCCATGCTGCAATGAGGCATTAGAAGTAAGATTATAATGGAGCCTATATTCCTAAAACTGGTTGTAAAATACAACTAATCTACATTATTATATTTTATATAGATTTTTCTTATATATCTCTTTACCTGTAAAACTAAAACCTGTAAGTCTATCAGTCCAATAGAAATAAACTATTTTCATATCACATTGTAGTTGTTGCAAAAATCTCAAAATATTGTTTACTCATCACTACTTAGAAGTTTCTGTAATTATTAATGTGCCATTAGATAATATCTAATCATAGACTTCCTGTTTGGAGATTGTATTTCAGTATAATTGGTTTCCTTTGTAATTTTATATATTTTCATACATTTAAAAACATTATTCTGGGAAGGGGTCTATAGATATCAGCAGACTGCCATAAAAGTCTAGGACAAAAAAAAACAGTTATGAATCCCCAGACTAGATGATTTCTAAGATCTTTTCTAGTTCTAGATCTCTGATGCTAGTTATGGTCAGTTACTTTTGGGACCTGGGTTCAAATATTACCTCATGAATTATCATCTGAAGAGGCAAAGGACCCTATGGATTCCCAAGAAAAGCTGTTCCTGAATTGTTTAAAAGTGAAAAAAGAATTGTGAAAAAATATTTATGACTTGCAAGTAGAAATAATTGACAGAATAGGAAAAACAAACTTGAATCCATTGTGGTAAACTTGAACAAAGAAATAGAAGAGAGAATAGTTATTTGGGAATACAGATACAAGGAAGCGAATAGCATTCTGGAAAAAGAGAAGCAAAAAGCATTGGCATTGAAAGAAAAAATTTCCATACAGGCAAAACATACTGATCTTGAAGACAGAATGTATTAGAGATCTCCCAGAACACTGTAAGTTAGAAAATCTGGTCATCTCAGTGTAAGAAATAATACCAGAAAACTGCTCAGAACTTCCAAACATAGAAAACAAAGTTCTGCAAGAAATAATTCATTGATTGCTTTCAGAAAAAAAAAATACTGTGCTGTAAATTCCAAGACATCACAGTGGATAAATTCAATAGTTTCATTGTCATATGATAAATTCTGCAAATAAGAGAAAGACCTTCATATAAAAAAGAAAGGAAATTTGAATAACACAAAAATGTTATCCAAAAATCCACCAGAAATTACAGGAAAGAATATGTTCCAAAGAACAAAGGAACTTAAGATGCAAGCCAAAGGGACATATCCTACAAACTTGGGCTTAACCATAAACTTAAAAAATGGACTTTCAATAAAGAAGAGATATTTGAAACATTCCTATACATTAACTAAACCTGGTCAAAATATTTGCAAAGGCAAAGGGAGAGGATTAAAATGGGAAAGAAAGGGAGAAATCTTGTTTCATTAGTGGGAGGTATTGCCACTGGTGAATGTTCCCATGTGAGGAAATGGCTTTCTAACACAGACTGCCGTGCAATGTAGGAGGCAGTGTGAGGGGGCTAAAAGTCATTTAGAACTCTGAAGAGAAGGGCAGTTGGAAGAACTCTAATACCTTTGAACTAGAGTGAAGGAAGGAGCTTGGAGAGATCACATTCACATTCAAGATCAAGAAATATCCCATTTGCTGTATTTCCCAATGGATAAAGAGAAGCAAACTACCCTGAAGATCCTCCTATTTTTCCTGGACTGAAAAGCTGATCTGTGTAATCCTGAGTAGCTGCCAGTCACCTGGAAGGGCTCACTCGGAGAGGGGCTGAGTCAATCCTGAACACTTGCCTCTATTGTGTCAGCTAACTCTTAGAGACGATATCGCTTTCATTTTAGCCTAGGTTAGCTAGAACACAATTACCAGCAGATGGAAAGGGCTCAGGTGTTTCCTTGGCTGTCAGCTGAGGAGTTGACTTTGACTGAGTCAACTCCCACAGTGAGGGAACTCCTAATTCCCTTTCCCACAAATCCCTTTCTCTGATACCCCTTTCAAATAAATCATCGTTCAACTAGAAACAATGCAGTCAGATATTTCCTTAAGAAGAAGGAACGGCATTGGTGGCTGATAGGTGATTTGAGGAGGCAAAGACCTAAGCCAAAAGTTATTGCTGCCTCTCTGACAGGAGTCTGTATTAGACGGGACATCTTGGGTGACTAAGCCATGCAAAGTCTTAGTCAACCATCAACCCATAACTCAATGGTGATCCCAGTCTGATAACAGATTTCTTTTTACTTTTGCCTCAAAGCTATTCTTAGTAGGGACAGTTATGTAAAATTCCAGAGGTGAAGGAAAGAGAGCCAGTGGGAATGGATTTGCTTTAAAGTAGATTAAGCTAAAATAACTGAAGAGATGTAGTACTGCATTTAAAGAGAGAATGAGAAAAAAATCTTAATGGGGGGAGAACAATTATATAAACAAATAGTAGTTGAAAAGAGAAACCTAACTCTTGTGCCCTTAAATTTGAATGGATTAAACAATCCAACAAAGTGAAAAAGAATAACAGATTGGCTAAGAACAGAAAACTGTACAACTTATTGATTACAAGAAACACATTTTAAAAACAGACATATACAATATAAAAATGAGGACCTGGAAGAAAAAAATTTTTTTAATTTAAAATGTTTTAATTAATAATTTCTTACATCATCATAGTATTCCATGTGAAAATTTAATTTAATTTTTAAACTTTTTCCCATGGTTGCATGATTCTTGTTATCTCCCTTCCTTCTTCCCTCCTCACTTCCAGAATTGACAAGCAATTCTACTGGGTTTTATTTCCACATGTATTATTTCCATATTATTCATTTTTGTAACAGAGTAATTTTTAAAAACCAAAACCCCAAATCATATACCCATGTTAACAAGTGATAATTCATGTTTTCTTTTGGATTTCTATGGAAGAAAATTTATTATATGTAGGTGTATCCAAAAAAGCAAGTATTATAATCATGCTCTTAGACAAAGCAAAAATATTTGCAATCCCCAAAGTTATAAACAAAGAAACTACATTATGCATAACAAATAAAGACAACAAAACAATATCAATATTAAATTTATATGTTCCAAGTGCCTTAGCATTTAAACTCATAAAAGAAAAATGAATTAAACTACAATAATACATAGACAGTAATATAATAGTGGTAGGAGAGTTCAGTGCCCCTCTCTTTTTTTGGATAAATCTGACAAACTAAAGAGAAAATATGGAGCTGAACAAATTCTTAGAGAAACTCGAGACTTTAGTCTCTTTAGTATCTTCTGGAATGGGATTTCTAAAGAATAGATATATTTCTCCACACTACATTGGACCATGGTTTAGGATAGACAGGTATTGTAAACAAATATTAAAGGGCAGAAATAGTAAACATTACTTATAGAATAATCACAATAAAAATAGTGATAAGTCTAGGGAACACAAGGCAAATATAGTCAAACGAAGATTTAAGAGTGAAATCCTAAATAATGAGTGGATCAAAGAGCAAATCATGGAAACAATAATTATATAAAAGAAAATAATGAGGGGCAGCTGGGTAGCTCAGTGGAGTGAGAGTCAGGCCTAGAGACAGGAGGTCCTAGGTTCAAAACTGGCCTCAGCCACTTCCCAGCTGTGTGACCCTGGGCAAGTCACTTGACCCCCATTGCCCACCCTTACCAATCTTCCACCTATGAGACAATACACCAAAGTACAAGGGTTTAAAAAAAAAATAATGATAACACTATACTTTCTAGAATTCAGGTAAAGTAGTCCTTAGAGGAAAAATAATATCCCTATAAAACTTAAATTTACAATACAGAAAAAAAGAAAATTAATGAACTGGATTTGCACTTAAAAAATTAGAAAGTCAGCAAATAAATCTAACATACAAAAGAAGGTCATATCTAAAGAGGATATATCAGAAGTTTCACCACTAAGTCACAGAGTAAAGTAGGGATACCCATTCTCCCTTTTATTACTTGATATAGTTCTGGAAAATGCTGGCTATAGCAATGAGAGAGAGAGAAAGAAATTAGAGGACAGAGATGGGTAAAGAGGAGATAGACTGTCCTTGTTTGCTGATGATATGATAGTATATGTGACTTAGGATTATGCACATAAAGTGATTAAAACATCCATAGGCTTATACGCCAAGTGTTAAGAAAATTCCTATATAAATGAAAATATTTTTAATAGCACTTTTTATGGCAGCAAAGAATTGGATAAATGATCTCATCAATTGGGGAATGGCTAAACTAATTTTGTTACATGAATGTAATTACTTATCTAAAGAAATAATGAATGCAGAGAAACATAGAAAGACATATCTGAACTGATACAGTGAAATAAACAAAGCTAAGAAATCAGTATGCACAATGACTATACCAATATAGGTAATATATGGAAAGAATAGTCACAAAAAATTAATGTTGCCAAATTATAAGACTCAAGTATGACTTGAAAAAAGAGATAAGACACTCCCATCCACCCTTTTGTGGAGTTGTAGAATCTCCAAATGTTGTATCACACGTTTTTCAGACTTTTTTTGTTGTAGTGATCAATTATGCTGATTTTTTTTGTTTTTAAAAATATTATTTATTGTATGGGATGGTTTGCTGGAAGAAGAAAGGATATGGAAAAATGGTAATGTGTGAAAAAGACATGGAAAAAAAACTTTAAAAAAATATCTGCTATTGTCCACTAAATATACAGACCTAATTTTGAAAATAGCTTTTAAAATGGCCCATAACAATTTCCTATTAATCCAACTATGTCAGAAGAAGGTAAAGTGCTAGAAGTTTCATTTGTGTGTCCTCCATTGTAATTGGTTTATGGCTAACTGGCTTTCAAAATTGTGAATTTTAAAGGTAAAAAGCACTTTAGATACTTGGAGATACATTATGAGTAGTGGTTAAAGTTTTAAAATCATATATAATAGGATGTTAGGCTAAATTCGACTACTAAAGGTAAAGTGCCTTGTAGTTCAGTTGGTTTTATCTATCTGTAATATACTCTTATTTGGCAAGTATGTTATGTATATTTTGGACACAATACCTATTTAGTTTCTCTTGTTATTTGTTGTTGATAGTAAAGGATCAGCTGGCTATTTGTTGAAGTGAAGTTGTTGTGATCTGAGGCCTATGTAATGATTTCGGCCTTGTTGAGGATGATTGATTTATACAACTGTGTATGCTTTTTCTATATCTATTTTGTCAACGACAAGAGAGTTTTAGTATGAGTTCAGGTCCTTGCTCTGCAATAAATTTAGCTGTAACATCAGCTCTATGATTTTCTCTGGCTACAAAATCATTGCTCTGTGTGGCCTTTCAGTGGACTACTGCTTATTCTTTAGGGAGTTGTAAAGTTTGTAGCAACTCATGCATAATCTGTGCATTAGCCATAGTTTTCCCTGAAGACATTAGGAAACCATGCTGAAGCCACAAATAACCAACTGCATGACATATGCCAAAAGTGTATTTTGAATCCATGTATATCATGGCTGTTTGGTCTTTGGCAATTTCACAATCTTTTTTTAATACTGTTAATTCTGCAGCTTGAGCACTCGGGTTTCTGGGCAGTGAGGCAAACCACAGAGTCTCAAATTTAGTAACTACAGCTGCACTGGTATATCTTGTACTTTCCCTCATAAAAGATGAACCATCTGTGAACAAAATTAAGTCTGGGTTGGTCATAGGTGTGCCAGAGAGATTTTCCTGAGGTTTTTCTGCTAATTGTACTACTGTCCCATAGTCATGTAATGGTTCCCCTTGGGTAGATAAGTCAGGTAACATAGTTGCTGGGTTTAAGCTATTGCATCTTTTAAGAATTATATTATCATTCCCCAATAAAACTATTTCATACTTTTTCAGGGGTCCAGCCCGTGCATGTCCAGGTATTTCTCAGAGGTGGGGTGGCATTGGCAAATACAAGAATAAGAAGCAGTCAGAGTTTCTACCAGGCATCACAGAGATTGCTCTGCTCTGCTTGGGCTGTTTATTTTTTATACTTTTTAGATTACACATATGATCATACATTTTTTCTTGTAGCTAATAGATTGTCATACATTAACTTTTACTAAATAAATTACAAAATTATTTGATTGACATTCCATAATTATTCTGTTTTCTTTGATTACAAAAGATGTAAAGCTTTTGCAAGAAACATTCATCACAGAGTAACTGGGCTAGAAATTATATTTTCCACTGATCTGTGAGGTGCAAAATATGCATTTCAGCTAAGTATAAATAGTTAATTACATTTTAACCAATTAAGTTAAGAATGATTATTCTTTGCCCTATTCAGTTACATAATCAATAGTGATTCGCTACACTAACCCATTACACACTTATTCAGATTTCAAAGGATACAATAACCCTAACCTGGTCTAAATATTGTTCCAATAACAGCCTTTTATTTTTTAATATTTTTCAAAGGTAAATTTGATGTGTTGGCTAGCCTGAGGGGTTATCAAAACAATACAGTGAGTGGGGCACACTAACTTTTCCCAGAAAAGGGGACTCTCTTTCATCCATTGTCCTTCCTGTGTTAACATTCCAGCTTAGGGAGCAAGAGAGGGTTGGAAGCAGTCCTGACCTGTTATAATGCAACTCCTGTGCTTCGGAGTGAAAAATCCAAGTACAGTTTTGTTAAGGTTTTTAAATCTTTAACATTAACTCATTATCTGCCATATTATTATGAAGTTATTTTTAGGGGAATATCTATATTATACATGTACGGGTGGGGTTTTCCTAGGAGACTATAGAGGCCCTAGGCAGCCTTCAGCTATTATTCTGTATATTCCTGGGGTTGAGCAGTGTTATTGATCATTATAATTCCAATAATAGAGTGTTAATAAGAGAGGGGTCACACTGGGGAATCTGAGTGGGTATTTCCATCCTTCCTGAGGCTGCTTTGCAGCCTTCAAGGTCCCCCCTAAGACTATGTCATACAGGGTGGTTTTGATGGCTCCTGGCATACTTTGTTACACCACTGGTCAGAGAAGGCTTAACATTAGGGCTTCAACTTCATGTGGACACATGACAGTTAAAGGACATCCTTTCACAAGGTTGGCAGCTTTTGCAAATAACAATGCTGTAGCTATAACAAGCAATTCTGAAAATCTTTAGAGATAGGAATCAGTAATTAAGATATTATTTAAAAGTTAAAAAAAATTTAAGGCCTAACTTTTTTCTTCAACACTGAATGATTTTGTTTTTGTTAATGTGAGAAAACTTCATAAACAAAGTACAGTTAAGTTCATTTTTAAATGTAATATTTCAGGAGAAATGCAGGTGTTTTACAAAATGTAAATAATAAAGAATTGAATGCTTTATGAACCTTTTATGTAATATTAGACATTTAATAGCTGTATTCTCCTCTCTATTTGTTAATATAAAGAAAAAGGAGAAATAATAGTTATATTATTTAATGCTTTAGTGTCTATAGATCACTTTGTGTATATTATGTTTGCATATGTACACATACATATATACATACATATACATCTATCTAATCTAATTTTATCCTTACAACAATCTTATAAAGTATCATCTTCATTTTACAAATGAGGAAATAGATTGAGAGGTTTTGTTTAGGGTGACACAGCTAAGTAAGCGCCTCTCTGAGTTTTAACTTAAGTTCCTGGCTACAGTTCTAACAATTTGTCCACCATGTCACATAGTTATATTGTGTTTTATTTCCCATTGATATTCATAGCTATTACTTTAGTAACTTACTCCAAGCTTTTTTAGTGAAAAATTTTTGTTTTTACTAAAAGAACTTGTTCTATTTTGTCCTTCCTATAATTACTGACAATGTATATTGTTTGACATCTTTAGGAAAAAGGTTTAATAAGAAAACTTTATCATAATTCAGTTTAGCACAACTTTTTATTATATCTGGAAGCCTAATGATCTGAAAAGGTTCGTTAAAAGGAATTCTGTAACTTTGAATTCTTGTAAGCATAAAACTATTGTATTTAACTGCATCATTGAAAGTAGTTTTGCATGTACTTTAAATTCCTTATGTGGTAAGAAGGAGGACCTGTTATTGAAAGGGTGTTAAATATACAGTTTTATTTGTTGACTTATTAGATTGGTAATCAAAATATTATTCCAGTCTTTTTTAAAGTATGAACTGACCAGATTCTTTGTTAATTTTAATGCCTTCCCTCTGAGACTATCCTCCAGTTTATTCTGTATATAATTTGTTTGTATGAAATTGTGTGTCATTTCCCCTAATAGACCATGACCAAGATCACAAGAACTTTTTTTTAATGTCTGTGGTGCCAAGTGCTTAGAACATAGTAGGCACTTAATAAATGCTTATTAACTGACTAACTAGAAACTTCTAATGCATTAGTATCTTTGACTTTTTTCTAGCTATGATTCATTTTCTGTGAAAATTACTAGTCTTGCTAAAATTTTTGTATTTCTGCATAAATAGACTTAACCTCCAAGTATTCATCTTCATGTCAGTTGCTAGGCTGCTGCTGTTATAGAAACTCATTACTTAAAACAGAGCCTTGCAATCTTGAATATCTTAGGCAAGGGAACTGCATGTGATCTTCTGACTTTATTTGTACATTTTTTTAAAGTTATTTTAAATAGGAGCCATAATAATTAGCTAAAGATTATAAAGGAGGTCATATAAAATGAACTAGTAGGTCTTTGGGTATAGAAGAGATTTGAATTTTTAAATAAAAATACAAGCAGTATTTTCCCTCTCTTCAGAAAAGATGTAGCACAACATATGATTAGGAACCTGAGGCCTTGGATTTGTATCTTTGCTCTGCTACTTGCTACCTGGGTGAACTGGGGCAAATAGCTTCACCTCTCTGGTTCCCACTTTTCCCATCTATAAAACATGGAAGTTGAAATCAGTGGCCTCCAAGGTCTCTTCCAGTTCTAAATCTATAACCCTATACAACCTATGGTGATTGGGCAAATCACTTCACTTATCTGACCCTTCGTTTCTTCATCTATAAAATGACTAAATTGGATTAGGCGATCTCTATTTCTTAGTTATAGGTGTTGTGATTTTTCAGTTGTGTCTGACTCCAGTCTGGAGAGGTTTGCCATTTTCTTCTTCAACCTATTTCACAGATGAAGAAACTGAGGCAAACAGGGTTAAGTAACTTTCCTAGTGTCACACAGCTAGTAAATGTCTGAGGCCAGATTTGAACTTGGGAAGATGCGTCTTCCTGAGTCTAGGCCTGATATTGTATAAACTATACCACCTTACTGCCCACACATAAATTACTGTGGAGCTCTACAACTTAATTATGGCAGATAATCTGCAACTTATTTTGCAGTAGATACATAGAAAAAAAAAACAACACTGGATTTAAAGTTGTTTTTTTTTTTTGTTTGTTTGTTTGTTTTGATTTCCTCTGGGATCACTCCCTCTTCTGTTTAAAATAAAAACGTTTAAAAGAAAAAAAAAACTTTTTTTTTTTTTTTTTTTTTTTTTTTTTTTTTTTTTTTACCTTCTCAATGGGTGGGAGAACAAGTAGAGGGAAAGAGAGAATTCAGAACTGGAAAAAATGATTTTGAAAGTCTTTTAGTCATTTAAATAGGTGCTTTGAAAAAGAATTTTTAATTGAAAGAACACACAAAGGAAAGAAAAAGTACCATTTAATCCATCCTCTCATTTTATATATGGGGAAATTAAACAAGAGAAAGTAATTTGCCCAAGGTGACACAGTCATCTCCTGATTATTTGTCATTGCAAAGTTTCTTTTGTTTCAGAATCCCACTATAGGAATGTGTAATATGGTTGGAAGGAAATTAAATCAGAATGGAATAAGGGTTTTGTTAATATTAAAAATGATAGATGCTGCTATAAATATATAAATTAGTATTTTAATTAAAGCCATGTTGATAGATAAAATCATTAGACCACGCGCTTGTAAGCATTCAAAACTGCCGCCTCCATACCATCTCCCATTTCCTGGAAACCCTACTCGCCAAAGAGAGCACTCCCTCCTAACCCACGAGATTTAAGCGCTCCCCTGCGTCAAGACGTCGGAAACGGAAATCAGTTGGACCATGTTGGATCACGGGAAATGTAGTTTTATACATTTCCCAAATCTCACTTTTTACAATTCCCCGTGAGGTCCGGCAAAAAAAAAGGTTAGTCCTTTTTTCTTCGCTGGACCTGTAAAAATAGACAACTTCTAAATTTTTTCAGGAATTTTGGGGATAAAGAAATAGATGAACAAATGGTTAAAATTAGACACATTGACAAAAAACCAATTTGGGGGGCTGTCCCCCACTGGCACAACAGTGTACAATTAAAACAATACATACAACTCAATTTCAACTCCCCATAGTTCAATCAACTGCACCCCAAAGTTCAATTTTTGGTCTTCATGGTACAGTGAAGGCTTTTCAGACATCTTCATAGTGTCTTCACCAAAACAAGTTCGTCATCTGGATTCTGGGGAGATGGCAAGATCCTTATCCTGAAATTATTCTCAAAAGAATTTAAACTTTACATTATAGATTACAAAACATACATTTTCTTCTAAGATTTTATATAATTCCCCGTGAAATTACTCCTAAAAGAGTTAAATATACATATATTTTTACATTATCGAATTTTAAAAAACTTAACAGATATCCCCGTGAGGTAATTCTTAAACACATCTTTTTTCTAAAAAAGGGTATCTCAGGTCAGGTAAGGATGACAAAATACAAAGAATAGAATTCAAGAAAAAAGAAGAAAAAATTAACTTGTGAAATGAAATGTAAAATGTGCAAAAAATCTGGGGAAAATAAACTTAGACCTTTGAATGAAGGTCTAATTAAAGTGAATTCCGCAGTGTGCAATTACCCATCCAGGGCCAGGACTTAAGGAAAATGTCTCTCTCTGATCTGACTTATCATCAGCTTTTTAGGGAAGTGAGCCAAATAAATAACCAATCTTAGGTGCTTTCTAGGAATCTAAGTCGAGGGGACCCACGTCCTCTAAAGTTTTAGAAAAGACTGGGACTCCAGGACTCAAACCCAATTTCCAAGCTCTAAAGTATTGGCATAGAACTGCTATTATGCAGATCTTAGTCAGTCAAGTCTCTGACCATGTGCTTTCTTTAGCACTATTAATGGCTTTCATATTCCCTTCTGGAATCAGAGAGGCATTTAAATCACAGTCCTATAGGCTCAGGTATTTGCTGTAGAATCAGAAAAAGGATAAATAATGATTATATATGTACTTCCAGTACAAGATGAGAAAAGGGGAAATCAATTTCTCTCATTAAAAAAAATGTTTTAAAATCAAAAATATATATATAGCTTAGAACTAGAAGGGTTATATTACCCCAAAATGAGACTTTCTGTTGGAGAAAGTGGGTTTTACAAAATAGCAGATTCACAATGCACATTCAGATAGAGTACCATAATTCCAATAGCACACTTTAAAACAATAAACAGTGATGTTCAAAATCATATACTTGTTACAACTTTTAACCCTTGGCAAATGCTGTTATTGCTTCCATAGCAAAATGTGATATTTAAAAAAGAAACCTTCTGGTATAATCATCCTCAGATAAGAATATACAGGAGCTCCTTGGCTTCCTGTTTTAAAAAATCCTGGATAGGAAATGCTTCTACCCATTTAAGGCAATAATATCTTTTATAATAAAATATATAAAAGCTTTATCCTTTAAGACAACAATTCTTAAGGATTTAAAGTAAAAGTTAAAAAAGATCTCTTGTAAAATTACAAGGTAATATTTAAAGCATGGAAACCTTCAAGGTTCTTTGCAATTACCAAGGCAGAATAAATTTTTAAAAGACATGTGCTCTATAAGATGTTCATAGGTGGTACATATAACCGCATTGTTTCTGATACAGTAAGCTTTAAGTAAATTAGGAAATATAATAACATCATAAGCAGAAACTTCATTAGCGTAAAATGATTCATTGCAACAGGAAAATCAACGAAATAAGCAGGATTAATTAACAAAAGTAATTAACAATATACAGTAAGATACAGTCTTTTTAAAACAGAAATAAGGCTCATTCAGTTCCGAGGTTTTTAAAAGTTCACCCCTGGTTTCAATTTAAGGTTCTTTTGATTGAGTTCTGCTGAGTTTAAGGTTTTTTTTTTTCTTCTAAAAGTTCAAAGTTCTGAGCAGTTATTGGGGTGAATATTTCTCCCCTGAGTTCAGTTTTTTAATCACAAGCAAGTCTCAATAGGCCATTCGGCCCCATTAAGGGTAAACGCGAGTTGCTAGGTCCAGACCCTATTGTCCACGTGGGCTCGGGGTTAGTGGAGAAAAGCTCAGGAAAATACCCACGTGTAGAGTCTGTGTGGGTGTTGCCTAATTAGGTCTTTAGAGAAAGCACGTGGAAGGCTAGAATGTCTCCTATAAGAAAGTAGAGAGAAAGGGGAATATACCCAAATGGTTTGCGTCAGAGCTGAAGCAGTCTCTGGAGGTCTCGATCTCAGCAAAGGCGGCAGGTCTGGGTTCCTTCCCGGAAATCTCAGGTTCTGGAGCTCGGGGTTGAAGGCTGGAAGTGGTCAGGATCAGCAGCAGCAGCAGCAGCAGCAGCAGCAGCAGCAGCAGCAGCAGCAGCAGCAGCAGCAGCAGCAGCACATTGGCTGGGCTCCGGCATTTTAGTTTAAAGCCAAAAGCCCGAATCGGCTGGCCTGACCTCCCTCCCAAGGTGGCTTGGGCTGGACTGGCCGGCTGAGTCCCACTGGAGGCAAAAACGTGCTCTTGCTTTTAGCAAAAGCATGGCAAGGAAAGTCACTTTCCTTTTTTAAAAAAGTGCTCAAAAGAGCTGAGCCAGGCCAAAAAGCAGGCATGGCTATCGTTAGGCTATCTGGAAGATTCGCTTCTGAGACTCTGGGTCCCAGAGCCGCATGGCTTTTTCCTCTTAGGCTATCTAGAAAATTGAGAGTTCGAATTTCGTCCCTTCGTGGTCGCCAAATTGTTAATATTAAAAATGATAGATGCTGCTATAAATATATAAATTAGTATTTTAATTAAAGCCATGTTGATAGATAAAATCATTAGACCACGCGCTTGTAAGCATTCAAAACTGCCGCCTCCATACCATCTCCCATTTCCTGGAAACCCTACTCGCCAAAGAGAGCACTCCCTCCTAACCCACGAGATTTAAGCGCTCCCCTGCGTCAAGACGTCGGAAACGGAAATCAGTTGGACCATGTTGGATCACGGGAAATGTAGTTTTATACATTTCCCAAATCTCACTTTTTACAGTTTACAGGCTGGAAAACTATCATAAAAAGACTGGAAGGAATTATTTCTACAATGTTTTCATGCTTTGCATATCTTTTTCATTCATTCTATCACCATTTTCTTGAAGTGCTAAACTTAGTAAGTAATCATTATACTTTCTATATTATATAAGGTGTGAGTGAATAAAAGAAAGCATTATAAAAAATTTTCCCCCTATTTTTTCAACTCAATATTTGCTGGTTAACCTATCAAGACCAAATATGTCTGTAGTCTCTGAGGTATATAAAACTTGAATATATGAACAAATTTTGTAACTTTGGAATTAACTTTTGATCAGAATGCAAAACAGATTCTACCTAGCTTTATGTTCCTAGAATTTATTGAAGTTGAGATGCATAATGTTTATAAACTACTTGAAGCAGGAAGGTGCTTTTAAAAGTATAAATGTATCATTGTTCTGAGAAAGAAAATCTACATTTCGATCTCATCTAGCATAGCTGTATTACCAAAGAACTAGACTGAGCCAGAAACCCAGATTTTGATCTCATTCCTGGATATGACTGTTTCACATTGGCCAAGTTATCTTTTCTAACTAGATCAGTTTCCATAGCTGTAAAGTGAAGGAATTGGATTAAATTATTTTCTTCCTTTCTTTAAAAAATTTTTAAAAAAAATTTTAATATATTTTTTCAGTTCCCATATCCCATCTCTTACTCATTGAGAAGGCAAGAAAAACAAAAATCATCACAAATATTTATAGTTATGCAAAACAAATTTCCGCAATAGCCATTAAATTTTTTTTTTTTTTAGATCTTCATTGAGTCTATCAGTTCTCCATCTGGAGGTGGATAGCATGTTTCATCAGGAGTCTTTTGGAATTGTGGTGGGCCATTTTGTTGGTCAGTTACCAAATCTTTTACAATTGATTATCTTTACAATGTTACTGTCATTGTATAAGATTTTTCTCCTGGTTGTGCTTACATCACTTTATATCAGTATTAAATGATTTTTAGGATCTTTCTAACTTTTCTATTTTACTAGTTCTACATTTTAAAAAAGATTCTTAAGACTATTTACTTGCTTCATATATAATGATTGTCTGTGAATGTCAAAATAAAAAATGAAGATAGAATTTTGAGTTTATTTCCTGGAACAAGATTTTCAGAAAATGTGTTTATGCAAGGATCAGGTTACATTTTCTTGAATTTTCTTGTTAGTTGTAATGAAAGTCACATAATGGGCTAAACCTGTTTGAATCTGTTGTATAATGAGTTTATACTACTTATGCCCTCTGAAGAACATAATTCCTATAACTTCTAAAACTTCAAAAGTTATATTCTTCCTCTCTAGATATATAATTTATCATTTGCTTGAGATCCAGTGGCCAATTTATCTTCCACAAAGTCCCAGGAATTCATGTTTTTTTGTTTTTTTTTTTAAACCCTTACCTTCCGTCTTGGAGTCAATACTGCATATTGGCTTCAAGGCAGAAGAGTGGTAAGGGTAGGCAATGGGGGTCAAGTGACTTGTCCAGGGTCACACAGCTGAGAAGTGTCTGAGGCCAGATTTGAACTTAGGACCTCTTGTCTCTAGGCCTGGCTCTCAATCCACTGAGTTACCCAGCTGCCCCCAATTCATGTATTTTGACAACTATTTGAGTGTGTATTAAATGTAAGATACAGTGCTAGGTGCTGTGGAATTCAAAGAAGATCATAAACCACAGTTCTTACCTTCATAGAATTGATTTTTTTCCAGATTCTTTTGTAGTACTCTTGACCTCTTCCTTCTAACTTTGCTTCTCTTTTCAGAAGAGGAGTTCACAATCTTTTCATTCCAAATCAATAAATCATACATTTTAGGGGTCAGTTTGTTATTTTTGTATAAAATGTTCAGGTACATAGTACAGTCTGCTTTAAATGTTTTTAAAATTATTATTATAAACTTAATAGTTAGTGAAAACAAATAAAAAAATTAGTAAAAAATCTTTTAGTAAAATCTTTTCTAAGCCCCCTACCTAACTTTTAAAAAGAAAAACCAAAATAACAAGCAATTAGCAAATGAACAGATAAGATGCTTTTGTCCTGCCATATTCAACCCTGCTCTTTGTCCTTTTTTCACCATTTTCCTCATTTTTCCTTCCTTCTTTAGTTCTTCTTTCCTTTTAAAAAGTTTTCCATTTTTAATTCAGCATATTACTGATTTCACTTCATATTACCTCACATAGGTCTTCTGATACTTCTTTATTTCACCTTTATCATTATTGTATCATAACATTCCATTATGTTAAATTGTGCATGGTTTATTTAGTTGTTCTCCATTTGTTGGACTCTAG
This sequence comes from Gracilinanus agilis, assembly GCF_016433145.1. Lineage (NCBI taxonomy): Eukaryota > Metazoa > Chordata > Mammalia > Didelphimorphia > Didelphidae > Gracilinanus > Gracilinanus agilis. Next base: position 141,455,173 of record NC_058130.1, on the reverse strand, counting down.
ATTGTCTCTAATTTTTTTATTGTTACAAACAAGGCAGTTGTTAACAATTTTGTACATATAGATCCTTTTTACTTCTTCATAATGTTTTTGGTATAGGGTGCTAGCAATGGAAATGGAAAGCGTACTGGAGTCAGAGGGCCTGGGTTTGAATCTCATCTTTAATGCTTCTTATCTGTGCGACTTTAGACAAGTCACAATTTCCTTCGGTCTCAGAGGTTAGATTAAATGACCTCTGAAGTCCCTTCAAGCTCTAAGATCTATGATCTTTTCAGTTTTGTGACTATTGCACGCATGCATGTTATTCTCCAAAATGTTTGCCCTAATCTGAAGTCTTGCCTCAGTGAGATAATGCCTGTTTCCCTGCATCCCTGTCGATATTGGACTTGATCATTTTCTATATTTTTTGACATAATGGTTGTAGGATAATATAGTTTTAAAATTTATACTTTGATAATTAGCCATAGACAGAACATCTTTTTATGTGGTTGATGACAATTTCTATCTTCTTTTGTAATTTTCTGTTTACATCATGCATGTCTCTTAAAATGAAAACTTTTTGGTTAAGCTATCTTTCTCATTTTTGTAATTGCAGGTAAAGGATTTGACTAAATACCTGGATCCCAGTGGACTTGGTATCATCAGTTTTGAAGATTTTTATCGAGGGATTACAGCTATCAGCAATGGAGGTTAGTTTTAAAAGTATATTTCTAATTATATTATCTCCTGTAATATATCTTCTGTTTCTAGCACATTCTTTCATCTTCCAGAAATTCTTTTTTTGCATGAAACTTTTCCTGATTCTGCACCCCCTTCCAACTGCTAGTATCCTTCCTCTAAAACTATCTTGTATTTAACTGCACGTCCAAATTTCCCATCCTTAAAAAAAAATCCTCATTTACATCCTATCATCCATATTAGCTATCTTCTTTTTCCTTCTTACCCTTTCTTAGCCAGATTCCTTGAAAAAGCTATCTATACTTATTGCTTCCACATCCTTACCTCTCACTCTCTTCTGAACCCTCTGTAATCTAGCCTTCCAAACTCATCACTCAGCTGAATTTTCCCTCCCCAAACTTATCAATGATCTTTTTTTAAACAAGGCAAACTTCCTATTTTACTATACTGTCTTTAATTTGTTAGTAATTTATAATTTTCCCAAGTACTTTCCTTTTAATGAATTTTTATCAATAACTTTTTTTATATCACCAATATTTCTCCCAGTCTCCTTCCTTCTTTCCCCTCCAAGGATAGCCACCAAAGTGATTTTCCTAAAGTATATGGTCAACCAAGTCCCATTCAGACTCTATATACACTGCCTTCCAAGCTACTTGACTTTGTATAATCCTATATAAATTTATACTGACTCCCCTATTAGAATGTTCTTGATAGCAGAAACTATTTTCACTTTGTCTTTGTGTCTCTAGTGCCTAGCACAGTGTCTTGTACATATTAGGTACTTAATAAATACTTATTGATTGGTAGGGAACTAATCATTAAAGACTAAAAGGATTTCCAAGTAGCTATGAGTGGAGATGAGATAACATAAATTTGTAATGATCCCAGATATAGCTTGGTTGTCAGGAGGAAGAGATATGAGATTTGCTCTGTGTGGCCTAAGAGGGCAGAAGTAGGAGCAATAGGGACAAGTTGCAGAAGATTAGATTTTTTCTTAATATAAGAAGAAACTTCTAAGAATTTGAGCTGTCCTAAAGTGAAATGAATTGCCTTGGGAAATAATGTGTTCTCTGTCACTGGAGATCTTCATGTACTGACTGGACTGGAGTACCACTTGTTAAAGATATTATAGAGGGAACTTTTGTTCAAGTTTGAGTTGGTCTAGATGACTTCAGGAGTATCTTCTGGCTCTGCAATTCTGTTATTTGTAAAATGAATACTAGCTTTCTGACTCCTTCCCCCCCAGAAGTATACAAATAATATTTTCCAAAGGTGGTGATGATATAAGCTGTTCGAATCCTTTTATTAGAGGTAATTTCTTTACTCAGAAGGGGGTAAATTTGGGGTTGTTTAAATCATCGTTAACTCTTGAAAAGGTGGCTAGGTATTAGGTACTCAGGGGAGACTAGCACCTCTGGCTCGGCCATTTTTCAGGTGTATTCCACACTTCATGACCCCATTTTGGGATTTCTTGGCAAAAATACTGTAGTAATTTGCTATTCTAGTGGAGTCAGGAAGACCTGACTTAGACATTAACTAACTGTGTGACTCTGGGCAAGTCATTTAATTCTGTTTACCTCAGATTCTTCATCTATAGAAAACGAATTGGAGAAGGAAATGGCAAACCACTCCAGTATCTTTGCCAAGAAAATGCCCAAAATGGGTCATAAGGAATCAGACATGTCTGAAAAATGACTAAACTACCTCTGGGTATGTGAGTTTACATGGCTGCTCATCCATCTTTGGTTTCTACCTTTCACCTAACTCTTATCTGTGCTTTAAAAAACTGTAGCATGTGCAGTGGCCACACTCTGGTATAGCTGTCTCGGCAGATGGGCTAAACCAGGTTGAAGGTAATCAGTAGGCTTCAAACCCATTGGTGAGTTGGGAGTTGTCTACCCCAATAATGAAGATTTTCCCTGGTAGAACAGGCAGATGAGACTGATTTGTTCCAGTAGCCATGAAGATGGCTGAAACAGATGCTACGGAGCACCTAGAGCTTGGTCAGATGTGGAAGATGCCAATATCATCCACTGTCAGGTCATCACCAGTCCTCCTGACTTTTCTCTTGCTACTAGATTTCAATCACTCTGGAAGAGAGAGTGAAGCTAACAACTTTGTGCACCTCTGCCTCACCTAAATCCAATTCATGCACAAGTCAAGATGTCACTCCACAATGTCATTAGTCCTCTAAAAATGAAGGACAAACAATAACTTTACAAAAAGGTGGATAGTTCACTTCAATCTCCTCTCATCAAAAATTCTTGCCTTAAAGTGCTTTTCAGTTTAAGTATTCCTTTTGTATATAGGACATGAAAATGTGCCTTGATATGGTTCTCTATGTAGAATATCTTCCCTTCTGCCTATATGCATTTTACCCATCCTTCAAAATACAATTGAAGTTCCCCTTCTTCTAAGAAACTTTATCCTAAAGTTTTCTAGCCTTATTGATCCTCATTTTTCTTTGGATTAATCTGTAGAACTTGTGCTCTGTACTAGAGATCTCAAACTCTAGATGGGCTAAGTCATATTATATATTCTTTCATTTATGTTGGATGAATATATAATCATGTGGAAATTCTGATGAAAAGAGTTTTAGATAATAACATAGATCAGTAACATAAACTTAAGCCTAAAGTTTGAGTTTAAGAGCACAGATTTATACCACTTTTGTGGTTAAAATAAATATTTTATATTTTTTTTGTGTTGTTTTGTTACCCCATCTAAATTGTAAGTTCTTTGAGGGAAGTGACTTGTTTTGTACTTCTTTATCCGAGGATAGTGACAAATGCATAGGCCTTTAATACATCTGCAACAGTAGCTTGAATATGAACTATAATCTTTTAGGGGGGTCTATTCCCTGAAAAGGGCCATTGTTACCTGAATTAAACTTTTATTGAACAATTACTTCCTTAATTTTATACATCATTAATAGTGTTAGCTACCAGGTAATAAATTTTCTGGCTACATACAGCACACATGAAATTGTTTGGGAGGAGAGGTGGGCCAAGTAGGGAAATAAGGAAGAATGATATATTACAATATATTATGATCTCTGATGGTGAAAGAAGTACCTACTATCATGGGTCCTTGAAGTGTTGAAGTATATGTGTGTGGAGTGTGTATGTATATATGTATATACACATTTATTTTATCTAGAAATAAGCTAAATATACAATTAATATAGATATGTAGAAATAAGCTTAGAAAAAAATGACAAATTGAAAAAAGTCAGTTGGCCTCAAAGCAGGAGTTTTGATTAAAATTTTGAAATTATTGCTGACAGTGGTATGTACTGTACATTTTTAAAGTCTTTCATAATCTTTGCATTAGAAAAGGCAATGACAATGTTAATGAATATGAACAGGACTGGTGAAAATTTTCATGTTTAAAATTACAGAGAGAGGAGAAAATGTGAAAAAAGAAAAATTGTAGGAGTATTAGGCATCTTCCCTTCCTAGGACTTTTGTTTTCTTTCCTACTTGGTCAGCTACAGTTAAGAATCTTTATTTTCAAACATTTTAACTATCAGTCCTATGTATAGAAGAGTTACTTAAGCATCCAGAGTATTAACTATCATTCTGTTTCCCCCTTATTATACTGTTAGTTTCAATGAGGATGTGAGTAAAAGAATGATTAGTGCTATATTTACCCTTAAAGAGGAAGAAAGGTAAAATTAAAAGAATGCATTGGACATGGGCTTGGAAGAGCTGAGTTTGAATCCTTCCTTATTAGCTATGTGAACATAGACAAATCAATTAACATCAGTTAAATGACTGGTAAACAAATATCAGCAGAGTCAGAGGGATAACATGTTTATAGATGAGGGTTCAGATCTATATCAATTTTGGGGGAAAAGTCAGGATTTAACTTAATTTAAAAATGGGAATAATAATACTTGTATTGAAAGTAATTTGGAAACTTTACAGCATTATAAAAATATGAGTTAGTTCTGGTTGTAGAAGTGTATCCTGTACCTTGAAAGCATTGGGAGGGTAACATTCTAGGTGATAAATGTACATTCATTAAAAGGGATGTATCTATAATGAGAACTAAATTAAGGTTAGGATTTGGTTCCTGTCTCACAGTGACCAGACTATTTAGGTAAAGGGCCAATTTGTCCTTTGGAAAAATCTTAGTGGTACAAGGGGGCTCCAAATAGCTTCCTACTATAAAAAATATATTTTTGGAACCCTTGTCCCCATGCTTGGTTATTCAAGGTAAGCTGGGTATAATGGAAGGGGGTGCTCAACTTGGAGTCAGAGGATTTAGGTTTGAAACTCAGCCCTGCTTATTTTCTTGTGACCTTGGGCATTCCATTTACCCTCTTTGGTCCTTAGCTTTTTAAATCTGTGAAATGAGATGGTTGTACTAGGTAGTCTCAAAGTAAGTCCCTTCCAGTTCTAAAGCTATAATACTATGAGAATGTAGAAATGAGGGGACACCAGGTTTTCTGAAAACGAAAAATGAAGCTAATTTTAGATTAGCACATTACTTTTCTCTGTGGAAAAGTGATTGCTGTCTACTTACAACCAGGTCAGCCTTATAAAGACTGAAGCATGGTTTATTTTTATAGAGCAAACAAATAAAGGATCTGACTTAGAAGACTTTATATCTCAGTTATATTTTTCTTAACTAGAGAGAAAATGTTTTGAAGTAGGGCATAAAAGTTTTTGCAGAATTTGCAGTATGATCCTCAGGAATAGAAGGGGAATCCAATGGTATCTTCTTAATAACTGTTTTTTAGATAAAGCAATCTTGGTGATTGCTATTATTAGCAACTATTAGCTATCAAGTCAGAATGAATGAGCATTTGGGTGAAGGTTTGGATTTTGGTTAATTTGGGAAAAATTTTAATAAATGCTAGGAAATCTCAGAAGAATATCTTAATTCTGAAAATGATAATGTGAACTCAGAATTTTACATGATTTTAAGTTCCTTTTCTTTTTTAATTCAAAGATATTTTATTTTTCAACATACATTTTACAGAATTATAAGATCCAAACCATTTCCTTCTGTCATTCCTTCCTCCCACTCAGAGATAGTAAACAATTTGGGCTGGGCCATATATGTATTATCTTGCAAAACATACTTCTATATTGGTAATTATTGTACACAATTTAAAAAAAGATATTTTATTTTGCCATGTACATGTTTTTAAAGGAAGAATAATCATAAACATGTTGAAGTATAATATAATTCCTAGCTTTTCAGAATGTTTTTCAGCTGAAATGGACTGATTTAAGAAAATTTCTATGATGCACTTTATGAAAAAATGAAAAGCTATTTAGTCCTAATAAAGTTGACTGTAGGGTAGATAGAGGAGGGGAAAATTAATGCAGCTGAATAGGGAAACTGCTAGTAGAGTTCCTTTCATCTGAGGACATTAAAGTGCTTTGCAAACTAGCATTTTTTAGCATACAGAGGACAGATGGTATTTACAATATGCTATTGCAACAAACAGACAAATAGAAAAACGTGAATCATTTTACACTGAACTTTATTTCATGAATAAAAGGCAAAAGATTTAAAAAAAATCTTGGATTACTATGACAACTTTTAGAAAAACAAAAATAAACCTTGAAGCCCTTGTTTTTGTTTTTGTTTTTGTTTTTTTTCTATTAACAGAGCTAGGAAACAAAAAGACTTGGATATATGACCACTAAACCTGACCCTGACAGGACTGATCCAATCATTTCAGCAGTTTTTATTAGTTTCTAATAATGGGTCCTACTGATCTTGCATAAGACCTAAGCAGTCAGATTGATCATAAGAATATGTTATACATGGGCTTGTTCTGTTTTTATAAGGGTAGGAGCTAACTAGCTTACTGCTAGCAGAATGATATAGAAAAGTTAGCTATGTTTAGCATAAGAGATCATGTGGAGACAAAAGACTTACAGATGTTTGAAGAGAATTGAATTAAAAAATGTAATCAGTGTAGGTTGCCAGCTATTAAATTATTGAAGTTTTTGTCATTGTTGAAAAATAGTCATTATATTTCCAAGGTTCTCAGATAAGGAAATTATAGGCTGGCAGATTACACTATAGATTTGAGGGGAGATAAAATGTTACAAATTATTTTAAAGTTGAGTACTTAGTGTATACTAATTTTATGTTGAGTCAGAATGTTCTGGCATGAGAAGTCAGTAGCAATTGCTTCTGTGATTTCATCTGGAGTCATGTGATCTTTAGTTTGGCTCCTGATATTTTACTTATGTTAATAGGAATGTTGCTGGGGTGGTAATTGAGAGGTAAATTAAAGAGGAAATAGCAAAAGCTATAAATATAGAACACTTTCTCATAATAGTCCTTTTTTTGGAAGCAGAAGTAGAACAAGGGTTGAATTAAGACTAGAAGGCCCTAGGATAACTTGAAAGAATTTAAACTACAAAACAAACTTAATCCATGTAGTGAGTATTAAGATAAAGTAATAATTGAGCATGTTTTATAGTAGAAAGAATATGGGACATAGTGTACTCACTCTTATTTTTTACTAGCCATATGAGCTTGAACAAGTTATTAAAAAGGCGATTAGAGATACTTTAGTGATGACCTCCTTTTTGATTAGATTTGCTTGAGGAAAATGAATTTTTGCTAGCTTTTGTTAGGCATATACTCCACCCTTGGCCAAGAGCATTCCCTTCTTATATTTCAAGCTAATATTTCAATCTAGAAATTAAAATCCCATTCTCAAGACATTGTTTTCTGAAATCAGTTGTTTACATCTGAATCTGTCTTTCTCTTTTAAAGCCCTTGTCTTCCGTCTATAGCTATGATGAAAACACCCCCAGTTCCCTTGTGTAGTTACTTATCCCAAGCCTTTATCAACTTCGTATTTGAAGGTCTCTCTTGTCCAAACAACAAGAATATATTTAACACCTTCTCTCTCTCAGGCAAATGAAACAATGTGTGTTCCTTAATGGAAGGGATTACTGGGGAAACTGTATGTACTCATATAATTTATAATAAACCTGGAAAGGTAGGCTGGAGGCAAATTATGAAGCACTTTGAATGTCAAACGTATGGGTCTGTAATTTATCCTGGAGACAATACAGAGCCATAGTAGCTTTTGAACAGGGGAGCAAAGTAACTACCTACCTTGTCTTTTCCAGTTCCTACTCTATCTTTTAGAGTTATTGTAAGGAAATGACTTTAAAATTAATCAAATTCTGATAGTATTATCCAAATTTGTTCTCATCAGACTTCATCTAATTGAATTCAAGCTGTTCTTAATGAATATAATATAAGAACATAGTTAGGACCCATTGAGAATATTTATGAACATTATACCAATTAAATTGTATGAGTGGAGGGTGGTATTATAGAAAGAAAAGAATACTGGACTTGAAAGAAGACTTTTAACTCCTAGGGCAGAGCCAATCCTAAAAGGTATGCATAAAACCAGTAATATAAGGTTATTGATTAATGATCTCTTTTGTGTCATAGAGTAGATTTATGATTCCAGTGAGTGCAGGCAGTGAGCATAGTGTAGGTCAGTGATGGGCAAACTACAGCCCAAAGGCCAGATTCCGACCCCCTGAAATGTTCTGTCTGGCCATGTGACATTATTCCTAACCTGACGAATACAATGAGTAGGATACAATACAATGAAACTTCCAGAGAGTTGCCTTAGAAACAGACTGACAGATGAGCATTTACTTTCCTTTGGCCCCCTCTTTAAAAAGTTTGCCCATCACTGGTGTAGATGAATGGTCTGGTAGTGAAAGAATGCTGTAACTAGAGAGGAGACAAATCAGAGAATTCCTGTTTTGTACATGACTGTTTCCAACAAAGTTCTGAAATGATTCTAAGAGAAGTAAAAAGTAATTGCCATACTACTTGCTATCTTATAGTGTCTTTTGTTAAATGATTGGTGATAAATGGGCAGCAGCGTGAAGGGGAAAATGAAAATTAATTGTCCATTTCTTCTTGAATAATTTTTCTGTTGTCCTATCTGTCCTTCATATTTACATCTTGCAGTCAAGATATTACAGAAATTGAAAGCTGAAAATTGTTGATTTAGTTTTTTTGCCATAGGTACAACCTACCTAAAGTGGTTAATTAGATCTATAAAAAACTGACTTTAGGAGAAATGATGTTAATGAGCCATATAGTTCCATAGGAACATAGATGATTGGAAGTAAGTCTAGTGCTAACGCCAATGGAAGTAGGAGCTGGTGCCAGAACTGCCTTAGAGAGAGCACAATAGCTTTAGAAGCATAGTTATGTTTTATTAATGTTGATTGGAGCAGTTATGTAGGTTATCCTTGTATTTCATTTAATTTGATACAAATATTTTAAAATGAAGTCAAATAAAAATAAACCACTTTTTTTTCTTTTGCTGTCCCATAGGATTTTTGTTTTGTCTCTTTCATTTTGTTAAAATGTAAAAAAATTTGCTTCTTTCCTTCCAAGACTATAAAGCAAAAATAAATCAGAATTATATAATAAAATTAAAAAAAAACAGTATGTACATGTAGTTGATGCTGTTGGTACGTGGTACACAAAATTTGGTTGGGAAACCTTATGGTGAAAGATATCTCACCTATATGAAGAGATAATAGGGTCTTTTGGAGGATGGGAAAGATACTTTTTCATTATTTACTGCCCTCTGCATTATTTATTGCTTAAGCTATTGTTTATTTAATATTTTAGGGTTCTTTTACCCCCTAATTTCCAGCCTTCTGGTGTCAAATTCAGTAGTTCAAGTTTCAAACTTGATGACTTAGATTGTATTTATTGATGACTGAATGAACATCTAGTTCTTGTTTTTTTCCTTTCTTCTCTTCTTCCATATTCTCTGTCTCTGTCTCTGTCTCTGTCTTTGTCTTTGTCTCTCTCTCACCCCCATCCCATTGCCTTCCTCTCTCTATGCCTAGCTCAAATTCCACATCTTCCATAATGTTTTCTTTATTATTCCAGTAATCAGTAACCATATGCTTAAAAATTTTTTTCTATAGCACTTTTAGGTTATCCCACACATTTTGACATTTATCTTATATATAAGACCTGTTTTTTGAAAAATAATTTAAGTCTTGAGGGGAAGTCTCATTTCCTTCATTATTCTGTGCTCCACAATTACTGGTTAATTACCATGTATATATGTTAAATGTGTAAATTTTTTGTATGCTGGCTCCCGCATTAGAATTTCAATTTCTGAAGGCAGAGACTACATGTGTTTTGGCTTTCTTTGTATTTTTAGCTGTTAGCACAATACCTGGTACTAGGAAGTACTTAATAAATTTTTTTAACTGACTTTTTTTTTTTTCGTCTAGACCCTTACCTTCTATCTTAGAATTGATACTAAGTATTGATTCCATGGTAGAAGGGTAGTAAGGGCTAGACAATTGGGGTTAAGTGACTTGTCCAGGGTCACACAGCTAGGTTCAAATTTGAACCCAGGACCTCCCATCTCCAGGCCTGGCTTTCTATCTATAGCCTAAGCTATCTAACTGTCCCTTGTTTATGGAGTATTAGGAATAAGAAGGCACTCAAAATACTTGCTGAATATGTAGAAATGTTTATAAAGAATTCAATGAGTTGTTTTCCTTAAAAAAAACAAAACTCCCAGTATTTCTCCTGTATTTCTTGACCTTATTTTCTTAAAAACAGTTTTATTTTTATTTTATATCAATTAATTTCTTAATAGATCGGTCCCTTTCCCTCCTCCCACAAAACTAGCCTTGATAGCAAAGAATAAAAAAGAAAGGAAAAAATAGTTCAGCAAAACTAACATTCTAACGAAGTCTAGTATATGCACAGTTCCACCTTTCTAGTTCCCCAACTTCTGCAAAAATCAAAAGGAGGAAAGTAACATGGATTTTCTTCAAAATAAAGCTTTGTTCTTTGACTTTCATATAAATATGATGGGACACATATTTGGAGTTATGAGATTTTTAATCCAGCTTTCACATTTTGTAGACTAAACAACAAGGACCCAGAGAGGTGAAATAACTTCTCTGAGGCTATACAGCCCTCTGGCACCTCCCATTAAGGGTGTGAGTCTGCCTGCTGATTCTACCACTGCCACTCTAGGACCATAGTAGTGGGACAGCCAGTGCACCTGATGTTGTAGGTGAGGGTCCTAGCTTTAGAGAGATGTGAAAGTTTCAATGAGATAAGAAAGTGTATAACTGTGGGGTAATGCTTTCTTATAAACATTTCTAGAAAAGGGCAAGGTCCAAGGGTGCTAAGCAGGAGAAAAAAACAACCATGTTTCAAGGTTCTACAATCAGCTAGCTAGAAAAGAGGCTAGGCTTAACAAACCCGAGAGGCATTTTGTACTGTCTTACAGTTCTATCATCTTCCATTTATTCCACATGAGAAGTAGGGTGCTATAGTAGAACACTGGATTTAAAGTCAGAAGACCATAAGTCCTGTGGAGAATTTATTGAAAGGCATATATAAAAATCACATCACTATGAAGGTATGAGAACTTATGCTCTACTGGTGAAGAGATCAATCCTATTATTATGATTAAAATTCTCTGGAGACTTTTTATTAATTTATAATTATTTTAATTTATTATTATTTATTATTATATTATTTTATAATTATTTATTAGTAAAGGTGAGAGAAAGAGAAAATCCTATGATCACCTTGCTACACCTAATTAATCTGAGTGGGCCCCACACGCCAAAAGTGGCTGCACCAGAAAGAATCTCCAGCCCAAGAGCCAAATGCCCCAAAAGAAAGCCTTGCTTCTTCAGGTTCTCAAGCCATTGATGTTACTCCTTTTGGGTCTCTCTCATTCAACAGCCTTAATCTCAGTCTGGTGTAGAGCCTCATCTTTCAGATATCAGGAATCATAGGAGGCTAAAGTAGCCTCTTGAGAGGCAGAGAGCCTGAGGTGCCCAGTCAAAGGGTAGGAAGGGTAGGGCTGATAAAGACCAAAATGAATTTTCAAATGGAATAAGGAGGCATAATTTATATTAAATTCACATAATACTGATGAGATCCTAGATCTATTTTAATCACCATTTGAGTTTACCTGATTGGTAAACACTGCCAGCCTCAAGTCCTTCCCCACTCCAATCTATCTGCTATTCAACTACGAACATGATTTTTCCTAAAGCACAGGCTTGATTGTCAACCCTGCCCCTTGCCCCCCCCCCCCAATAACCTCCACTGTCTCACTATCCCCTCTAGGATCAAACAAAAATCCTTTGATGTTCAAAGCTTTTTTATAACTTAGAATTTTCCCAACCCTCTAGTCTTCTTATACACTAGTCCAAAGTGATGGGGTTAATGCTTATTGGGTCTTGTCCAAAGAATTGATGTAAGATTCTCACTGACTCTATTCCAAGGAAACAAGCTTTGGTAGAAGAGAATATAGTAACAGAGTAACTAGTATAGTAAATAAGGTAAGGATGTGTGGTAAGTAAAGGTAGTGAGAGATTAAAGAGTGTGAAGTGAGAGAGTGTTGTATAGGTTTTCCCAGCTTCCTTTAAATCACAACTAAAATCCTTCTACAGAAAGCATTTCCCCATCACTCTTAATTCCAGTGCTTTCCTTCTGTTAATTATTTCTTTATCTGTCTTCTACTTGGCTTGTTTGTACATATTTATTTGCTTGTTGTCTTCCCCATTTGATTGTGAGTCTCCTTAGGGGCAGAGACTTTTTTTTTTGGTCTCTTTTTTTTAATTTTTTTATTTAAACCCTTACCTTCCATCTTGAAGTCAATACTGTGTATTGGCTCCAAGGCAGAAGAGTGGTAAGGGTGGGCAATAGGGGTCAAGTGACTTGCCCAGGGTCACACAGCTGGGAAGTGTCTGAGGTCAGATTTGAACCTAGGACCTCCCGTCTCTAGGCCTGACTCTCAATCCACTGAGCTACCCAGCTGCCCCTTTTTGGTCTCTTTTTGTATCCCTAGCCCCTGGTAAAGTACCTGACACATTGTAAACACTTAATAAATGTTTATTGACTGATTGACTGACTAACTATATTTAACTCTTCTCATGAGGTCCTCATCTAATTTTTTTTTTTTAACCCTTGTACTTCGCTGTATTGTCCCATAGGTGGAAGATTGGTAAGGGTGGGCAATGGGGGTCAAGTGACTTGCCCAGGGTCACACAGCTGGGAAGTGGCTGAGGCCAGGTTTTGAACCTAGGACCTCCCGTCTCTAGGCCTGACCCTCACTCCACTGAGCTACCCAGCTGCCCCCGGTCCTCATCTAATTTTACCTGTTATATTATGGAGTAGACTTCCTTAGTAGCCAGTGTCTATATTTAGAAGAGTCTGGGAATTTGGTATAGTGGTGGAAAAATGCAACAATTAGAGGGGAAGTCAGTCAGAAAACTGCAATTCTATTGTATTTTTCTATTTTAAATAGTTATTCTTACCTGAGACACAGAGAAGTAGAAAATAGTAGTCATAGTTATTGCTATCTTTTAATTTCTCTTACTAAATGAATTAATGACAGATAGGTAACCATCTCCTAGGGGAGAAAAAAATAAAAAGGAAAATGTAATCTTTTTGTTGCTGTATCATTTTCTTAATGTCCTAGGTGTACTGCCTTTTTCTTTCTTCCTTTTTTAAAAAAATAACCCTTAACTTCCATCTTAGAATTAATACTTGGTATTGGTTCCAAGGCAGAAGAGTGGTAAGGGCTAGGCAATGGGGGTTAAATGACTTGCCCAGGGTCATACAGCTAGGAAGTGTCTGAGTCCAGATTTGAACACAGGACCTCCCATCTCTAGGCCTGGCTCTCAATCCACTGAGCCACCTAACTTCCCTCTGTACTGCGTTTTGATGCATTGGTATTTATGATACTGACATGAATCAAAATTTATAAATTATTGATTTTTTACTACCTTCATCTAATGACACTAGATGAAATATAACATTATAAGAGAAATTTAGTCCTTGAGGAACAAAGTTTAGTCTAGTCAGAAAGAATGTTTTTGCTTGGAGGCTTCCTGAACTGACCATCAGAGTTTTGAACCAAAATGGAGGGATGGGACAAAATTTCCAAAACAAATTCATAGAAACAATGCTGGATAAATTTATGGAGACATAGGAGGAATAACAGTGGAGGCCTCCAGTGATTCACAAGAAATCATGACTAGGAGAACAGAAATGTTATTGATAATCTTAGCTATATACACATTCCAATATACCATGTGAAGGTGATGAACAAAATTACCTAGAGATTTCAGTGTTAGCCAGAAAGCATTCAAATATTTCCTATGTACCTGTGATAAGTACAGGGGATACAAAGAAAAACAAAAATAGTACCTTTTCTCAAGGAAGTCATATTCTAATGGAGGAGGCAATGTATAAATAATTAGACATGTAGAAGATTTGTTATTAGAGTGGATGATAAGCATTCTCAAAGGGGAAGACACTAGCAGCTGGGAGGCCAAAGAAAAGCCTCTTACAGAAGGGGAATTTGAGTTTTGTCTGGAAGAAAAGCAAGAGCAGTCAAGAATGAGAATTAAGATATTTAAGGCATATAGATGGGATGTGGAAAATTGTGTGGAAGGATCAGCAAGTAGGCCAGGGTAGCTGTAGGATAGAGTTTATGGAGGGAAGTAAGGTAGTTGCTGCAGAAATAGAGAGAATGAAATGTTTTAGATAGATGTTGAGAGAGTAGAATTGATATGATATGTAGGATGAGCAAGAGTGACAAAGTGAGGATGACATAATACTGAAGTTACAAATCTAGGTGATTAGGAACATGGTTGTATTCTCACTAGTTTGGGGGGAAATATAAGTTCTATTTTGGATATATAGCATTTGAGATGCTTATAGAACATCTAGTATGTGATGTCTAAGAAGGAAATGATATGGAACTATAGTAGTAGTGAGAGAGTAAGGTTGGATTTTCAGATCTCTGAATCATCTGCATAAAGATAATAATTTAACCCATGGGAGCTGATGAGATTGTCAAATGAGATAGTTTATAGAGAGAAGAGACAGTACCTTAGAGATAAATATCTGAGAGTTGGTGGAATTCGGTTCATAACTAGAATGTGATAGTATCAAGGTTTATACTTCAGTGGATTTATGATCTACAGTACTGCAGATACTTACAGATATTTATCTACACCTCATTATGTGTTACTTTTGCCCATATCTTCCCATCAGTCCTCCCCAGAGATCTACCCAATACACTAAAGGCATTTTAACATTATGTGGGTTCTAAAATGCATTACCTGGACTGTTTTTGTTGTCCCTCACTTTTGCTTCTTGGCTTGTCTCTATGCCCTATTCAAAAGGAATAGATTAGATAGTGGAAAGTATATGGTTGAGGATAAAAAAAGGAATAAAAAAAGATAACATGGTGGGAAATATGTAAAATCTACATTATAGATTCTAGACTAGAAGGGAGAAATGAATAATTGATGCCCTATAAATCACAAAACTATCCGAAAAGCAGTTGTGATTCAGAACTTTAGGCTATCTTGATATATGCTAGAGGTCTCTTTCCTCTATTATCAGAGCATCTGGTAAATTCTTTTTTTTTTTTAAACCCTTACCTTCTGTCTTAGAATCAATACAAATTATTGATCCCAAGGCAGAAGAGCAGTAAGAGCTAAGCAATTGGAGTTAAGTGACTTGTATAGGGTCACAAAGAAACTATTTGAGGTCATATTTGAACCCAGGACCTCCCATATCTGGTCTGGCTCTCTATTCACTGAGCTCCCTAGCTGTTCCATATGTGTTAAATTCTTGACATACTCTGCTGATAATTTCATCTTTCAGAAGGTAGAGGAGTAATAAAGAAAAACTAGTTGATTAAAGAAATCTTGAATAAATTATCCATGCCATCTTGGATTTTGTCACTTATCCGTTATTTTTACTTATAAATCTACATATTTTGTCTTTTTTTGGCATATCATATTCCATATCCATATCTCCATTCTTTTTTAGTTGAACCTACCAGGCCTTGTAAGAAACTTACTGTAGACCCTTGGGACTTGATCTGCTTTTTTTCTGATGCCTACAGTATTTTTCTTTGACCTGGAATCTCTGGATTTGGGTCTGAGACTTTTCCTTTTGGGATGTTTTTCAGGAGTTGATCAATAGGTTTCTCTCTCTCTCTCTCTCTCTCTCTCTCTCTCTCTCTCTCTCTCTCTCTCTCTCACCCTCACCTNCTCTCTCTCTCTCTCTCTCTCTCTCTCTCTCTCTCTCTCTCTCTCTCAAACCCTCACCTTTCCATCTTGGAATCAATACTATGTATTGGTTCCAAGGCAGAAGAGTGGTAAGGGGTAGGCAATGAGGGTTAAGTGACTTGTCCAGGGTCACACAGCTAGGAAATGTCTGAGGCCAGATTTGAACCCAGGACCTCCTGTCTCTGGGCCTGGTTCTCACTCCACTGAGCTACCTATCTGTCCCCAGTAGGTTTCTTTCTATCTTTACTTTACTCTCTGGTTCTATTAGATTGGGACAGTTTTAATTTATGATTTCTTGAGAGTTTCAAGGCTTTAAAAATTATAATTTTCAAGGAGTTCAGTGCTTCTTAAATCATCCCTCCTTCACTTGTTTCCCAAGTCAGTTGTTTTTATTCGGGTATCTTACATTTTCTTATATTTTTTTCAATATTTTGGTTTTGTTTTAATATTTCTTCCTGACTCAAAGAATCATATATTTTAATTTGGTTTATTCTTGTTTTCTAAAATTTTATTTCTATTTCTTCCATAGTTTTTACCATTTTTCTTCTAAGCTACTTCTTTTACTTCTTTCATTTAAGAGATTTGGTTTATTTTTTATCCCTTGCTTCATTTCTTCTAGGTGTTCATGTATCCTGTGGAAAACTTATTTTTTCCTTTGAGTTTCTGCTTGCAGGTGTTATAGTTAGATTTGCAACAGTTTTTTAATATTGGTCAATGTGGTTTTTGATTTGCTCATTTCTTTAGCTTTATTCCCAGTCTTTGCACCACGGACAGACTCTGTCACTGTTGTACTTCTGTGTGGAGTGGTCATCTTGCTTGATTTGCCTCTCAGATCCTTGGAGTTCTTGTGTTACCCATCTTCACCTTATGGGATTTGACCCCTTTGGATCTTTGAGTTTCTGAATGCTAGATCTTCAGAACCCTCTTTGGTTTCTCAGGAAAGAATTTTAGGGATTTCTGAGCTCCTGGGCTTGGGCCGTGTGGGTCTGAGTCTATACTATGTTGATTGTTTACTCGGGCTTTTGGGGTCCCTACCCTGGAACTTTCTCAGGGGATCTTTCCTTTTCTGCTATACACAGCCTTTTCTTATCTCATTGGGTCTCCCTTTGTTTGAGAGACTCTCCTATTGTCTCAGGATATTCCTGTGCCTTTTCGTGCAGTTCTGTGGTGGAAGAAATCCCTGACATTTCTCATTGATTTCTTTATTATTACTTGATTTGATGTGAACTTCATAGTTTTTACCTTAAGTTGGTATATGGCAGCTACACAGCCTGCATCCTGGTCAGACAGCCATCTTGGTTAAAAGTCCTTCTTGTCACCCTTGGGGCCATACCAAAGCCAACTCTTTCCAAGGAGCACCTATAAGCCATTCATCTCTTTAACTATAACTGCTTTGTTTTCTGGTTTAATTTATAGTAAAATTATTCATATGGTTATGATTTAATTCTTCTTCTAAAATATCAACTTGTTAGTTGTTGAACAAAGATTTCACATTTAGAGCTCTACAGTTAAATGTTCATAGTCTAAAAGCTATCATTTTTAGTATTTCTCTCCTTTCTTAACAATCTAAACCATTACTATATAAGCAGAAGATGACCCTAAAGGGCTGTTGAGCTATTTGTATTTTTATCTGTTTCAAGGTTGCCATGCCCAAAGAATTCCTAACTAAGTGGTCAACATGTGGGTGGTGTGTCTTTCTCTCTGGGAGACTGTCCCCCAGACAACAGTTTTTTTGTTGATAACATCATCAAAGCCTTTCCATTTTGTTGTAATTTGCCACATCCTATCTTTGTATCTCCAGTTTTTATCTCAGTGGGTGTTTGTACACAGTAGATACTTAATACATGTTTGTTGAGTTGAAATAAAAGTTTGTGGCCTATTTATAAAGCCTTCAATAACCAGAGATCATCCATATGCTTTAATGAGATATTTGAGTAGGAACTACAAGTGCCATGCCAAAAGACTAACTGTAAAACTCTTAACTCTAGCTATATTCTTTCCCCTACAGATCCTGAGAGCCAGTTATATGACATTGGATATGTCCAAGAAGATTCTCCTGCCTGCCCTGATGAGTTTGATGACTTTGTTACTTATGAGGCAAGTATTGCGAAAAAAATCAAGGGCCTGTTGGAGGAGATACATTTTAGTACATGGTGTCTGGCACATAATAAGCACTTGAAAGTGGTTATTGAATTGAGTTAAATGTTAAACGAGACCTCCATGATTCAGTTAATGAAACAGACCAAACTACAAAGAGTGTTTTAATTTGTTTTTGTTTTTAAATTTGATTTAACAAAAGAGTTTGATTCGACATTTGAATGTAAATTGTTTTGGTATCTAGTATAGAGAAACCTTGCATTACTGGGGTGATAGGTATATTTTTTTAAGTTGCTAAAATTTTTTTTGACTGTTTCACCAGATGACTTTGTGTCATTTATCAGAAGCATGTGCAAGGTCCTATGCTAGGTTCTTGGAGAGGCACAAGTATCCTTCCCTTGAATTGCTAGACTCAGTCAGGAAGGCCTGGATTCAAATCTCACCTCTTGTCACTAGTTAAGGGGACATAGACAATTAAATTATAGAACTAGTCAAGCAGATCCACCAACGCCAAGATAGAAATTTGAGGAAGCTCTCATTTGTTGGGAAGTGGCATATGGATAATTTGCCAGCAGAGGATACTAAGGATTGGACAAACAGGAAGAAGGAGAACCAGGACAGAGTAATGTCATAAAATGTCAAAGAGAAAATGTCCAATAGGAGAGGGTAGCCAACAGTGTCAAATTGCAGCAGGCAGGTCAGGTAGTTTGAAGACTGAAAAAAAATCCACGAGATTTGGCAATTCAAAGATCACTGATAACTTAACCAAGCCAATTAATTTCACCAAACCTATTTTACCATTTGCAAAATGAGGATAATAATACCTCAAAAAGACAGTAGTGAGAATTAAATTAAATGTTATACATAAAGTATTTTTCAAGTTTTAAAGTACTGTACAAAATCTAATTACAGACTGGTATTGGGAGGTGATAACATGTCTATGTGACTGAATATAATATAAATTTGAATATTAGTGCTGGACACTACTCATTTAAAAAGGATTATTGATTGACAGCATCAGAGGAATACAAAGTGCTAGGTATCAAATGAGAGCAGATTGATTTTGGTGTTGTCAGTCCAACTGAAATCTGACGCTTCTGAAAATATATGCAATAAAGTTTCCTGTAACTTCTTAATATTCACATTTTCCTAAAGAAAAGGGTCTAAGATCTAGCTTTTATAAATCCAAGCTTTCAGATATTAATGATGCGCTCTATGTAAACTAACTTCTCGAAGTCTATTGTCAAACTGAAGAACAGAGCAGAATGTTATATTATGTGATGTCAGAATCCTCTTTCTATTAGGTTACCAGAAACAGGCAGCCTGGAGAACTGTAAGTTTTCATTTTATCAAAAATTTCTTTTAAACAAAAATTTCACCCTTGTTAGGAAGATTGACTAATCTCTGCTTTTTAACTTTGCCTTCTCTTTCTCCTTCCAAATGTAACCAAAGCTATTGTTATAGTGACTTGTTTGTCACCCATAATTGTAGGCTTTTTGTTCTCCTTTAGTGTTTAGTTTTATAGCCTCAGAGCATAGTTACTGGAGATAAGTTGTTAGAATTATCCTTTTACCAAACTCTTTCCTGATTCCATAGAATAAGAATAGATAAAAGGAGAATTAATATGTGGCTAGATGTAAATGATTAAAAAATTTTTTTTGCTTCTATTTTTTTATCTTTTCTTTTTTTAACTTCGATTTGCTATTTTTATTTTCCCCTAATTACAAGTAAAAACAATTTTTAACATTTAAAAAAATGTCAGTTCTCAAATTCTCTCTATCGTCCTCTGCTTCCCACTCTCTGAGATGGTAAACAATCTGATATTGATTTTACATGTTTAATAATACAAATCATTTTTCCACACAAGTCCTTTTATGGAAGAAAACTTGAACCAAAAAAATGAAGGCAGTATACTGCCTTTATTTATTTTATTTATTTTTTTGGTTTCAGCCTTTGATCTGGATTCAGCCTCCATCAGTGCTTTCTCTGGTGATATATAGCATTTTTCATCATAAGTCCTTTGAGATTGTCTTGGATCATTATATTGCTGAGAATAGCTGTCATTCACAGTTATTCATCATACATTATTGCTGTGTACAGTGTTTCCTGGTTCTGCTCACTTCACTCTATATCAGTTCATGTACATTTTTCTAGGTTTTTCTGACTCAGCTTGCTCATCATTTCTTAGAGCATAATAGTAATTCCTTTATAATCATATACAATTTACCTTAGCCATTGTCTGATTGGTGGGTGTCCCCTCACTTTCTAATTCTTTGCCACTACAAAAAGAGCTACTTTAAACATTTTATGTGCATAGAGGTCCTTTTCCTTTTTGTTTTTTTACCTCTTTGGAATACAGACCCAATAATGGTATTGCTGGGCCAAAGGGTATGATTCTTTTATAGTCCTTTGGACATAGATCCAACTTGTTCTCCAGAATGGTTGAATCAGTTCACAACTCCCCTAACAGTGCATTAGTGTTTAAATTTTCCCACATGCCTTCCAAGTTTTGTCATTTTCCTTTTCTGTCATAATAGTCAATCTTAATGGTATGGGGTGGTACCTTGTTTAATTTGCATTAATAGTGATTTAGAGCATTTTTTTCACATGAGAGTTGGATAATTTTTTTTTAACCATTATGATTACTGTGTATCACTCTCCATTCTATTCCCCATTTATCCTTTTCTCTCCTCTTTCATTCTGGCCATCCTCAAAAATCTTTAGCTTCTGACCGCCATATCCCCTAATTTTCCCTCTTTTCTATCAGTCCCCTTGTTTCCTATTTCCTTTCCTTCCTATTTTTCTACAGGGTAAAGATAGATTTCTATACCCATTTGATTGTGTATGTTCTTCTTTCTTTGAACCAATTCCGATGAGAGTTAAGGTTCATATTCTCCCCTTCCTCCCCCATTTTCCCTCTATATGTCTCTTTATGTAAGATAATTTACCTCTTTCTTTTTCTTCCTTTCTCCTTCTAATGCATTCCTCTTTCTAACTCCTTAATTTTTTTTAGATGTCATCCCATCATATTCAGCTCACACCCTCTGTCTATTTATATTCCTTTTAGTTGTTCTAATAATGATAAACTCCTTAATAATTACTAGAATCATTTTCCAATGTAAGAATGTAAATGGTTTAACTTTATTGAATGATTTCTCTTTCCTGTTTAGCTTCTTATGCTTCTCCTGAACTTTGTATTTGAGAGTCAAATTTCCCATCCAGCTCAAGTCTTTTCATCAGGAATATACAAAAGTCTTCTGTTTCATTGAATGCTCATTTTCACCCTGAATGATTTTTGGTTGCATTCCTAGCTCCTTTACCCTCTGGAATAACATATTCTAGCCCTCTGATTCTTTAATGTAGAAGCTACTAAATCTGTTATCCTGATTATGCTCCATGATATTTCAATTGTTTCTTTTTGGCTTCTTATAATATTTTCTTGATCTGGGCATTTTGGAATTTGGTTATATGACGTTTCTAGGAGTTTGCATCTAGGAGATCTCTTTCAGGAGATGTTCAAATTCTATTTTGCCCACTAGTTCTAGAATACCAGGGCAATTTTACTTGATAATTCTTGAAAGATGATAGCTAAGCTCATTTTTTTGATCATGGCTTTCAGGTAGTCTGATAATTATTGGATTATCACTCCTGGATCTATTTTTCAGGCCAGTTGTTTTTCCAAGGAGGTAGTTCACATTTCCCTCCCTATTTTTTCACTCTTTTGACTTTGTTTCTTGGTGTCTCATGAAGTCATTAGCTTACACTTGCCCAATTCTAATTTTTAAAGAATTATTTTCTTCATTGAGCTTTTGTATCACCTTTTCCATTTGCCCAATTCAGTGAATTTTTGTACCTTTTTTTCCATATGGCCAATTCTTCCTTTTAAGAAGTTTTTCTCTTCAGTGGATTTTTGTATCTTACTAATTGGCCTGTTCTATTTTTTTTTTAACCCTTAACTTCGGTGTATTGTCTCATAGGTGGAAGAGTGGTAAGGGTGGGCAATGGGGGTCAAGTGACTTGCCCAGGGTCACACAGCTGGGAAGTGGCTGAGGCCGGGTTTGAACCTAGGACCTCCTGTCTCTAGGCCTGACTCTCACTCCACTGAGCTACACAGCTGCCCTCTATTTTTAAGAAATTATTTTCTTCAGTAGTTTTTTGAGTCTCCTTTACCATGATGTTGACGCTTTATGATTTTCTTGCATCACTCATTCCTTTTCTTAATTTTTCTTCTACTTTTCTTATATTATTTTTTTAAATCCTTTTTTGAGTTCCTCTCTTAATTCTTTTTGGTCTCAAAGCCAATTCACATTCTTCTTTGAGGCTTTGGATGTGGCAGTTTTGACCTGCTGTCTTCTTCAGAGTTTTTGTTTTGCTCTTCCTGTCACCATAATAATTATCTGTGGTGATTTTCTTTTCTTATTGTTTGTTCATTTTCTTTTTCTTGATGTCTTACTTTAAAAATCTGTTAAAGTTGCTCTCTGTTTCTGTGGTATTGGGAGTACTGTCCCAAGCTTCAGATTTTTTGTACAGTTGATTTAAGAGCTACTTCTGGGTATTTATAAGTTTTCAATTGTAAGGACTCTCTTGACTTGTATTCTGTTCTGTGGATGACCATAAGCACTCTTTTCTTTCCTGAAACTTTTACCGGGTCTCAGTTCTCCTGCAGCCACAAGCACATATGTGCTGGTCCTCCTTCTCATCCTAGGACTGTGACCCCTAGGACTGTTACCTGGACCTACCAATGGGCAATACAACAGAATCCTGCACCCAGAGCTAGCAAAAAGACCCCAGTAATCTCCTTCTGACTAATTGTCTCATCCCCTTTTCATCTATGAACTGAAAGCTCTGAAAATCATTGCTGTTGATTCAGCTACTTCCTGACACTCTGGTCTGTGCTCTATTCCCACTACAGTGGGACAGACCTTTCCTGCCAACTTCCTAAGTTGTTTTTAGATGAAAAAATTGTTTTGCCCAATCTTTTTTGTGGGTTCTGGTGCTCCAGAATTAATTTTGAGGTATCATTTTGAAGTTGTTTGAAGGAGGATTTGGGAGAGATCAGACAGTCCTGGACTTTTCTCAGCCATCTTGTCTCTCCACTCCCATAAAGATTTTTTTTTGTCTTTCTTTTTAAAAAAAATCAATTATTTAATTAATTAAGTTAGAATATTTTCCCCATGGTTACATGATTCATGTTCTTTCTGTCCTCTGCTCCCTCTCTCCTCCCAGAGCCAACAAGCAATTCTACTGGGTTTTACATGTATTATCATAAAGATTTAAAAAAAATTTTTTTTTTGAGAAAGACTTTGAACTGTGCTTCAGACACTTTGGAGATTCTTTAAGTATTTTTTTAAAGCACATATCTTCTGTCTTAGAATCAGTACTAAGTATTGATTTCAAGGCAGAAGAGCAGTAGGGGTGAGGCAATTGAGGTTAAGTGATTTGCCCACGATCACACAGCTAGGAAGTGTTTGAAGCCAGATTTGGCTCCTCAAGCCTGGCTCTCTATCCACTGAACTACCTGCTTGTCCCTATCCTTTAAGTCTTAAAGGCAACTTTCTAAAGTGGAAAAAGTATTGGAATTACAGTCTGGCTTGGTCCTAATTCAGAGTCTGCACTTTATTGGTTTTATGAGCTGGGCAAGTTACTTAATCTTAACTGGATTTTAGTGAACCTGGGCTAAATCACTCACATTCTCACTGCTATGCCAAGAGCACAAGCTATTGAGAAGAAACTCACTGGCATTAATAGAGGGAATTTTCCCCTCCAGGAGTTCCCTATAATGATTCAATTACCAATATAGCTCCTTTCTCTATTCTCATACTGCTTTAACTATACAGAGCACTTTATGTACATCATCTCATTTGATCCTGTTGTCATCCTTGTAAAGAAGTCAGTACAAGTATTATTATCTCCATTTACAAATGTAGAATCATGGGCTCAGAAAGATCAAATGACTTGTTTATGACCAAGTTTTTATGAAGTCCTACCATGTGCTAGGCACAGATAGAGCTAGTGTAAAAGGTGAGATTAGAATGCAGGTTTATTCTGACTTCAAGATCAGCACTTCTTCATCCATACTGCAGTGCCTCTCACAAAGATCCCTTTGGCTCTCTGATTATGTTTTGTTTTGTTTTTTTAATTGATGCCCATAATATTTAGAGAAGCATCCTCCATCTATATTACCATTCAGTTATATGTTTTTATGTCCCCAATGAACGTTATATCATTCGGATCTGCTATTACTAACAGGTCTTACTGGGGGTAGAGAAAGGACTTTTAAAAACTGTTTCTTCTTATCCTGATTATTCTCAGGAAACTAGAAGGAAAAGAGAGAAAGTCTCATGATGACCATAGGTATTTAGATTCATCAGTCCCATCCCATCCCTCTGTTATATAGGGTATTGAATTTCTTGTCCTGAGCCCTTTTTTTAGAGGGAGTCCCTATGCTGCTGCACCAGAACCTTGACCAGGAGAGTTCTTTTACTCACCTTTTTCCTGACTACATGAAAAGAAGAGATCCTTATCAATGAAAGAAAGGGGAATATTTAAAGATCTTACATCTAATCAATCAATCAATCAATCAAAAAGCACTAATTAAATCCCCACAGTCTGTCAGGTTCTTTGTTACATCTTGGACATTAGTAGTTTACATTCTCCTTAGTGGATATAACATGTTCATAGGTTAATAAGTACATGATCTGTACAAAATAAATGCAGAGTGATTTTGGAGATCAAGGCACTAAATCTAGAAGAATCAAGAAGAGGCTCTTATAGGAGGTGACACCTCATTGGAGAATCAAAACAAAAGTGCATAGAGTCAGAGATAGAATGTCATATACTGTGAGGAAATACTAAGTAAGCCAGTTTGGCTGGAGCACAGAGTATATGAGTGGGAGTAAGATGTAATCTATTCAGCCTGGAGGGGTGGACTTAGAACTACACTGTAAAAGACTAACTGCCAGAGGAGTTTGTGTTTTATCTTGGAGTTTATAGGGAGCTCCAGAAGCTTCTTGAGTAGGGGAGTGATATATTCAGAGAAGGAAGAGCAAGACTATATTCATGAACCCAGTTATGAGGCTCTGTCCAGCCAAGAGATAATGAGCCCGGACTAAGATAATGGTGTGCATGTAGAGAAGAGAACAATTGAAAGGGATGCTGGGGTAGAATTAACAAATTTGATATATGTAAAGTAACATACCACCCTCTTCCCCCAATAACCAATGCCAGGAGATAGGCTTTCCTCCTTATCTTACACTCTTCTACCTCCAAAACACATACTGTATAGTTTTTTTCAATCTATCCTTTTATGGCTTGTTTTCTTCTTCGAGGTAGTCCTTGTTAATTTTAACCCGATTTTACCTTCATCATAGTATTACTTATTCTGCCTCTTTTTGAGCTATTGCTTCCCAAGATGCCTTACTATTTTTGAAATCCAACAAGGGTGCAAAGGAGTTATGCAATTATTGTGGTCTGTTTTTAAAAATGTCATAAATATAATATAGAAATGTTGACTATGACCAATGTAAGTACATACATATATGTATATACTTGAGGTATCTTTGCAAGTATGTATTTGAAGTTCATATAAATATATATTTTACTTGTATTGAAATACTGGTTTGGTACTGGTGTAGTTATATATAGTTATATGTAACTATTATATATAATATATTTTTAGATAACTATTATATATATATATAATGCATATATAATTAGTTGCATATATATTTCTTAATTTTATATGCAAATAATTTTATTGATCAGACTCATAATAGGTCCCATCCTTAAAAGAAGGAGAGAAAATGAGTTTTCTTTGGAAGAAGGGGAAGGTAGGCTTTTATCCATGTGGGAACTTCCTGATGTGAAAACTAAACACAAATGAAAACTGGTAATTTGCCTACTACTTAAAATCTTAGGTTAAGTAACTTTGTCTTAGTCATACAACACAATTATTTTTATATATCAGAGTCAAAACTTAAACTCATGTTTTCCTTACTCCATGTCTGGGTCTCGGTATTTTTTTAAGGAGTTGAAATAAAATTTCATAGGCTTAAGAAATAATTTTGTTCCTCCAAACAGAGCAGAGTTATTTCTTATTTGTAGCCAGGCATCTTCATTTTTAATCTGAGCAAACATTCAGAACTCTATTGTGATTTTGTTGTTGTTGTTAAAAGTTTAAATTTAGGTTTCTGAGATGGTTTTTAAATATCTAAAATACACACACAGTCATTAGTAATGCCTTAGTTTTGAGAGGGTAAATTGTAACATTTTATTATTTCTTCTTTATAACTCTTTCTTTAGATTTTTTGATGTCACAAAAAACTAGCAACCTTATAAATTAAGATTTTCAGAAAACAGTATAGACCTGTGCATCTTTGAAAAAATAATTTCTTATGTTCAGTCTATAGTCAAAATAGGTGATAACATATTCTGCTAATGGGTAAAACACATTTCCAAAATAAACAGCAAGAGAAATAGAAATGGTTCTCACTCTTAACATCCTTTTGATCCTCCATATGTAAAAATCTATGTAGTAGTATTTCTTCTTTGGATCCTGTTCAGGGGTCGGCAACCTTTTTGGCCATGAGAGCCATAAACGCCACATTTTTTAAAATGTAATTTCATGAGAGCCGTACAGTGCTCACAGTACGTGCTCCTGTAACAGTGCACGCTCCTGTTACAGTGCCTGAAAAAAAATCGACTTTATGGCTCCTGCAGAAAGAGCCATAACTGGCCCTCAAAAGAGCCAGATATGGCTCAAGAGCCATACGTTGCTGACCCCTACTGTAGATGAAGGAATAACTATATTTAATTTGACTTTACTCATAGACTATCCTGAAGGCTAAAAAAAAAAATCCATTTTGTTTGAACTTTTATTAAACACCTACTACATGAAAAGCATTGTGCTGGGTGCTGAGAAATAATAATTATGATGTTTTTATCATTGTTAAGATTTAGGACATATAAGATTACAGTATTTAAGGCTAGAAGTTAACCTTAAAGATTATCTAATCCAACCCTTCTATTTCACATATAGGGAAATTGAGGCCCAAAAAGATTAAATGGTTTGCTCAAGGTAATCTAGCTACTAAATAGCAGGGCCAGTATTTGATCAGATCTTCTGACTCCAAATCTAGAATAATTTCTATTTTGTTGTGTTTCTCAGAGGAGCAAAATGAGGTTTAGAGGGTTTATGGCTTGCCTAAGGTCAAACAGATAGTAACTATCAGGCCCTAAAGAATCTGTCAATTTTCAGCTAAACAAAATATTTACTAACTGATTACTGTGTAGAAAGCACTGTGCTGAAGTGGATGAGATGTATTATTTAGTTGGAGGACCTGTCCTTAGGAAATTTATTTTCTAGTAAAGCTCTATGGCGTGTTTACTAATAAACACAGCCCAAAATAATGCATAAATCAGTCAAAGAAGTGGTAAATGAAGTTTGGGATAGGATATGATCATTACCAGTGGAGAGAACCAGGAAGTTAGTGTGATTACGCAGATTTAGGTCTAAGAAAGTTGTCTGGTAGCTATATAAAAAATGGTTTAAAGGAAGGTAAGTGGAGACTGGAAAGGCATATTTGGAGCTTATATGTAGTCTAAATGGATTATATTGAGGACTTGTTACTAAGATGGTAGCAGTGGAAATAGACATCTGGAATACATATTTTAAGAGTAGGATCAATAAAATTTGATAACTTATTGCATATGAGATGATAGAAAAATTTGTGGTATCCCTAATGTTATGTGCATGAGAGAATGGATAAATAAATGTTGGCATAACTTACAGAAATTGTAAAGTCAGCAGGTTTGGGGGGAAAGAAGTGGTAAACTCAGTTTGTATTGTTGAATTTGAGCTGTCATTGAGGCAAATGCTAAAGGCAGTTGAAAATGTGTGCCTAACGCTTAGGAGAGGTCAAAGGAAGAGAATCAGATTAGGGGTTCACTTATGTTGAGGTGATAGTTCAAGTTGTATGATTGTATGAGATTGCCAGTGGAGAGAGAGAAGAGAAGATGAAGAAAGGACATTTGGTAATATTTTCTTTAGATCTCAAGAAGAGAATAAGGAGCTAGTGAGGGAGAGGATAAATTACTTCAGGAGCAGTTAGAGAGGGAAGAGAACTAGGAGAATATGGTGTCTCAGCAGGCAGGGAATTTCCATCCATCCTTTAAAATTCACTTCAGATGCTACTCCCTCAAAGAAGTTTTGCTTGATTTTTTTTTTATGCCCCAGCTTCTCAAATCAGTAGTGACCTTTTCCTCAAGTCCCACATTTGCTTGTATCTTCTTAATATTCTTATGTAATATTTATTTGTTCATAATTTGGCTACAAAATTCCTCAGAAGCAAATAACTACAATCAGACATTTTTCATTTAATTCCTTTAATTTATTCCTGAATATTATGACCTGTCATGCTTAGAATAAATTAGAAATCGCCCTGACAAAATGCAGGCTCTTTCAAAATGCAGGCCCACTTTTCTACTTTATTTGTCTGTGTCAAAGTAATAGTACAGCTACTTGTAAGGAACCTTATTGCTATGGAAGAGTGTGGTACCAGTATTGTAATTCATATTATTAATTTATTTAAATTTTTATTTATTTACTTTAGACCTAACTAATTTCCTTTAAGCTTGACCTGATTTCTTTTGTGCTTTCTTTGGACTTCTGGTGTAGAACTAAATTTGCTATCTTAGGCAGTATAGACTCCTTAAATAGTATTATTGTAGTATAAATGTTAGACATTGCAATGCAACACTTCCCTCTGCTGGTTACACATAGATATAAAGTGTTTGTTTTTAGGCAAGGTCTCAAGGAAGATTAGATTTTAAGAGCATGTATAAAGGATTTTCTCAAACTTTCTGACATAAATTGTATTCCTATTAAAAATTAGAGTTAGGAATGTGTCTTTTCAAAGTTACAACTATCTTCAAAGGAGTAGAATTAAAGGGAAAGTTATATAGCAACTTATTTAGAAGTAGAGAAATTCTTCATTTTGAAAGCTTAAAATCAAGCTTTAAAATGCAATCATGGCTAATATTGTGTTTTAAATTAAATAACACATTTAGGTGGAAAGAACACATTTCATCAGGACAATTTATAATTTATTATACACAACTTGGGTACCTTTCCTCTTCTTAAAGATGACCAACAGAAGAGGTTTAAAATTATTTTTTAGAGAACTATTCTGATGTTTAATAAGCTATAGGTTTTGTTTGACTTGGACCATAATATTCAGGAACATTTTAAATGGAAGGTATCTATCTGATTTCAGTTATTTACTTCTGAGGAATTTGTTAGAGATCCCTTGGCTTAGCCATTTTTTAGTAAACTAAATAGTGTAGTATGATTATGATCTAGTATAATGGTTCCCAGATGTTTTCTACAAAAAAGCACTTTTTGACTACTTCCTAAATTACAATTTCTTGTCCCAAAAATACAATTATTCACCCTTCATATAAGAAGTCTCATAGGTACTAAGAGGTGAGATTGAGCAGAAGGAGTAGATAATTTTGTTTAACCCATATTGGCACCTCACTTTCATAGCTGTGATACTTAGAAAAAAATGTTCAGACCTTCCTCATTTGTCACAAGGTGGCAAGGATAGAGTAGCATAGGCCATCTAGAATGTGGGAAAAAGAAGGAACTTCCTGAAAAAGTTCCCAAAAGGGAGTAATTGGCATGGCACAAAGAGAACGAGGCCAAAGCAGAATTGATAGCATAGATAACTCACAAAAATTGTTTCTATTATGCCTTCTCCCTCCCTGACTCTCTCACTGCTGCTTTCTTGGTCACTGAAGAGGGGAGGGAGGGGAAGATGTTAATAAAAATGATGGGGAAATATGTCTTTGCTCACATATTGTTATCTCAAAGGTTAGTAGGTCAAGAACAAAAGCCTTTCTGTTTTTGAGTGCTGTGGCTAGTTTGTTTAAAAAAAAAAAAAGAAGAAGAAAAAAAACTCAACTTGGAGTACTTCCTGAACTTTGCTTCCCTCCTCCCTTGGTTAGAAAAGTTGGATGGTTAATAGAGCGTAGCTGAAGCAGATTAAACTTTTTTGAAGTGGTGATACACCTTCAGGTGGACACACACATCTTGTGGGGAAGAGACTCTAACAACACTGCCCAAAAGGAGGGCTAAATTCATGTTAGGTCAAAGAAATCAGAACATAAATGCAGTTGGAAACCTCCTAATGTTGCAGGTAAGAAATTGAGTACATCTGTAATAGAAAAGACTATATTCTGAAATAAATGCTTTGCATAGCCATTTTAGCTCTTTGAAGTGTATGGTAATTTTTTTAAAAAATCAATAATTGCCAAGGTACAGGTATTTGGAACTAATTATCAGCATTCCTATTTACTTTGGAAGAGGGGAAGGAATGTACACTCTTTGTATACACCAACCATACAAAGTCAGGAACAAAAATATTCATTTATTCTTGTTATTAATTTGAAGCGTCTAACTCATTAATGTTTGGGTTTTTTGAACAATAAGCTAATGCTAATTAATTACATTTTGTCACATGGCACATAGTAAATTTGTCCAAAGATAGGTCAACTTGAAATACGTAAAGATATGTCTTAAAGTTTTTATACATTATAGAACTTATTTTAAAAGGTGATAACTTGTTTAACACTGTGGATTGTTAGATTCACAGGCTTCTAGAGATTCCTAAATCTTGCTTAGCTATTCAACCTCTTAATTCAGTCTTACATTAGAATTCAGAATCTGTATAAATCTAGTAGACTCTGTAGAGAAATACACAAGATATATTAAATATTTTTTCTCTGCCTGAAAAGAAACATTTATCTAGTTAGCTTGTGAGAGTTTTCTTTTTTCCCCCCATTTTTATTTAGAATATTTTTTCATGGTTACGTGATTCATGATCTCTCCCCCCGACACACACACACTCTTTCCTACCCCTCCTGAAGTTGACAAGCAGTTCCACTGGGTTATACATGTTTCATTGTTCAAAACCTATTTCCATGTTACTCATATTTGCAGTAGAGTGATCTTTTAACCTCAAAATCCTAATCACATCCCTATCATATTACATGATCAATCATATGTTTTTCTTCTGCATTTCTGTTCCCACAGTTCTTTCTCTGCATATAGATAAAGTTCTTTCTCATAAGTTCCTCTGGATTGCCCTGGATCATTGCATTGTTACTAGTAGAAAAGCCTTTTACATTTAATTGTGCCATAATGTATCAATCTCTGTGTACAATGTTCTCCTGGTTCTCTGTTCCTTTCGCTCTGCTTCAATTCTTGGAGGTCTTTCCAGTTCACATGGAATTCCTCTAGTTCATTATTCCTTTCAGCACAATAATATTACATCACCAACAGATACCACAATTTATTCAGCCATCCCCTAATCGATGGACATCCCCTCATTTTCCAGTTTTTTGTCACCACAAAGAGCATGGCTATAAATATTTTTGTACATTTCTTTTTCCCTCTTTGGGGTACAAACCCAGAAGTAGTATGGCTGGGTCAAAGGGCAGGCAGTCTTTTAAAGCCCTTTGAGCATAGTTCCAAATTGCTTTCCAGAATGGTTGGACCAATTCATAACTCTTTCAACAATGTATTAGTGTCCCAATTTTGCCACTTCCTCTCCAACGTTTATCACTTTCCTTTGCTGTCATATTGGCCAATCTGCTAGATGTGAGGTGGTACCTCAGAGTTTTTAAAATTTATATTATTTCTAATCAGGAGGGATTTAGAACACTTTTTCATGTGCTTATTAATAGTTTTGATTTCATCGTGTGAAAACTGCCTATTCATGTCTCTTCGTTTGTCGATTGGGGAATGGCTTGATTTTTTTGTAAATTTGACTTAGTTCCTTATGTATTTGGGAAGCGTTTTCTAAGTAAACATGTTTCGAGGGCACTATTTATTTACAAAAGACAAAAGTCATTTCAAACAGCAAGTAGGATAGAGAGTGCTAGGCCTAGAATCAGAAAGACCTGAGTTCAAATGCAACATCAGAAACTTACTAGCTGTGTCATTCTGGACAAGTCCCTTAATCCTGTTAACCTCAGTTTCCTCATTTATCTAATGAGCTAGAGAAGAAAATGGCAAACTACTCCAGTATCTTTGCCAAGAAAACCTCAAATGGCATCATGAAGAGTCAACTCAACAATAATTCAATTCAACAACAAATTAAGAGAAAGAAGTTTGAAAGATTGTAAGGAAGAAACAAAAATAATCTTACCAGAGAAATGAGACATAAACATTCCTCTAATATTAACTGATTTGAAACTCAGGGACTTTTATTAGGCCAATTATTAATTTTGATGCCCACCAATGCACTTTACTCCTTCTCCAGCATAGCTCTTTCTAGACTTTGTACCTTTTAATCCTTTCATTCTTTTCCTTTAGTGAATTGTTTCCTCAACTTTCCAGAGGAACTAAAATTTTTGTTATCTGATAAATTTCTTGTTTTAATATTTGTTTCTTCACACTTGGCCCTTGTGTCTCAGCTTTATATAGTATATCCCCATTGGGAATGCCTTACTATATTCTAAAGTGATACTATATAAAAAGAATAAAATCTAATGTGAATGCTTAATAAATATTTATTCATGACAACGATGGGCAAATTAGATCCTTGTGGTTTTCATTTATAATAATGAATATTAAAAGGATTGGTAAATATGAAAGTAAAATACCTTGGAAGTGAAAAAAACATAAAAAATAAAATAGTTTTGCATCTAATTTAACTTTTTTTCTATAGTAATGAGGCTTTCTTTGAGAAATGTGGAATTATCACTGACATAGATTGATATAATTAATCATATTTTTAAACTTAAGAATCTACATTTACTGGTATTCAAATGCAAAGGTTATATTCTTATTCATGATGCTTTGAATCATAGAATTATAATGTGTTAGCGCTGGAATAAACCGTTGCCCTCATCTAGTCTGACTCCCTCATTTTACAGATGAAAAAATAGAAACTCAGAGAGATACAACAATATCTTGCTCAAGGTCATTTAGGTATGGTGCAATAGAATATGGATTCCAAGATTTTTGCTTCAGATTTTGTGTAGATTAGGTCAAGATTGACTTTTTAAAAGAATTCTTGTGTTGGAATTAGTTCTGCAATTAGCTGTTTCTTTTAAAATGTTAGGTAGGTTAAGTTAAACTGTTATGTTCTAGAGGAGCTTCAACTCAAGGTAACACAAGTTACTGATTGAATAGTTAAACATTATATCCTTGCAATTTGGATAAATAGGTTTAATCTTTATGACTCTTTCTCAGCTCTATTTATAGAGGAAAAATACTCAATTTCAATAACAAAAATTATTCCTCCTGTACTAAGCATACTTTTAGGTTGCATATCTTGGGATCAGAGACAAATGAGAGAAGATAATATTGCTTTGTTACAAAAAGTACTTGCATCTATAAAAGTAAACTTAGGTGCTTTGAATATAAAAAACTATTTAAAGAATAACCATAAAAATATCTGTTGATTGTGGTATTTGGAGTAAAATCCACAAGATATATTTTAATTGGCTACTTTTGGCCCTTTCTTGGTCAAGTAAAAATAGTGTTGAATATCTTAGACAGAATTCCTATAGCTTGTCTGAGGGTTTACTAGTTAATATTTGAAAGGGAAAACCAGCCTGAGGATGATTGTACTTGCCAAACAGTAGGAAAAAAATGTGGTTTGTTAAGACGTTTCAGGCCGTGGAGTAGATAGGAATGGTCTTAAGTGGTGTTTTACAATTAGATTTTTGGTGAAGTTTAAAAGTTGTTAAAAATCTCTTCTAGCTCTTAGTCTAGTTCTTAAAAACCTCCATATAGTGAGTTATATTGAGTTTTTATTGTAAATGCTTATATGCTTTAAAAGGAAGCAGTCCCAAGAGAATGTAAGTGGCATATATCATAATTACTCTGTGAAACAGCAATTTTTCAAGGGTATAAGAATGATTTCTCAAATCAACTTTTAAAATTACCTTTTCATTGAATTTCTTATTGTACTTCTTTTCTCTTATTCCTATGATTGTAAATTTATTTCTTTAAAAAATTTTTATTCTGCAATTAAGCCCCCAAACAAAATGTTTCCGCCCACACAACAGAATGCAAAAGAGAATTCTACAGTAAACTTGATCTCCAACTCCCATCACTTACTTAAAAAAAAAAAAGTATATGCATTTTACTTTCAAAACTGGCTCAATTATCAGTGCTTCCTTCTGGATTTCCATCTGCTTTCATCTGTGCATTAAAAAATATTACAGGGGGCAGCTGGGTAGCTCAGTGGAGTGAGAGTCAGGCCTAGAGACAGGAAGTCCTAGGTTCAAACCCGGCCTCAGCCACTTCCCAGCTGTGTGATCCCGGGCAAGTCACTTGACCCCCATTGCCCACCCTTACCAATCTTCCACCTATGAGACAATACACTGAAGTACAAGGGTTTAAAAAAAATATTACAGGGCCTCTCATTTTCTAAGATGCAATAATATACCATTATATTCATTTACCACAGTTTGTTCAAAGATTCCCCAGTTGTCTAAGAGGCAAATTAAGGCACTTTCATAGGAGAACTTGTGTTCTTTTCTCCCTTCCTTCTTCCCCATCAAGAAGTTAGTTTTGCCTATCAATATTCCTTTCTCATTCCTCTTAAACCCTGTGGAGATATTTCTATACCAAACTCTTATTTGTGATGTTTTTGTGTATTTGTGAGTTCAGCCCTCCTTTGTCCTTTTTAAATAAGTGCTTGGTTCATCTGATGCTCACTCATCCATATCTTTTTATTTCTTCTTCTCATGTACCCAATTAGGAGAACTTGGCAAGCCTTCCTTTCTTCCTTTCTCTACTAGTACATTTCTCCTTTTACTCTTCCTTCTCTTTTTTAAATTTAAAATTTCAGTTCCAAATTCTCCCCCTGCCTCAATTCCCTCCCCCATTCTTTGAGAAAGCAAGAAATATAATACCCAGTATAATATGAAGTCATACAAAATATATTTCTGCATTAGCCATATTGAAAAAAAAAGAGCAAGAAAAAGAGAAAAAAATACTTAAGACTGCACTAAAGAGTTCATTAGTTTTTTGGAGGTAGA
The DNA here is from genome assembly GCF_016433145.1 of Gracilinanus agilis. Lineage (NCBI taxonomy): Eukaryota > Metazoa > Chordata > Mammalia > Didelphimorphia > Didelphidae > Gracilinanus > Gracilinanus agilis. The sequence goes on along the minus strand of NC_058130.1, from coordinate 141,420,224 downwards.
TAGCATTTTTCATCACGAGTCCTTTGAAATTGTCATAAAACATTGTATCAATTAGAATAACTTAGTCTTTCACTGTTGATTAGTGTTACTAATATTGCTGTTATTGTATACAATGTTCTTCTATTTTTGTTCACTTCATTTTGCATTAACTCATATATCTTTCCCAAGTTTTTCTGAAACCATCTCCATCATTTCTTTCAGCACAATAATATTCCATCACAATTATATACCATAACTTGTTTAGCCATTCTGCGAAAGATGGGCATCCTCTCAGTTTCTAATTCTTTTGTAACCACAAAAAAGAGCTGCAATAAATATTTTTGCAAAGAGTCATTTTCCTCTTTAAAACACTTGGGTATAGATCTAAGAGTGGTATTGCAGGGTCAAAGGATACACTTAATTTTATAGCCCTTTGGGTATAGTTGCAAATTGTTCTCCAGAATGTTGAGTCAGTTCACAACTCAATTAGCAATACATTAGTGTACCTACTTTTCCATATCCCTTCCAGCATTTGCCATTTTCCTTGTTTTGTTAGCCAATATGATGAGTGAGAGATGGTGCCTCAAGAGTTATTTTAACTTGAATTTTTCTGTTAGCAATTTAGGTTTTTTCATGAGACTATAAATAGCTTTGATTTTTTCTCCTGAAAACTACCTGTTTATGTCATATCTTTGACCATTATTCAGTTGGGCAATGGCATTTGTTTTTACTTATTTGGCTCAGTTGTGTGTGTGTGTGTGTGTGTGTGTGTGTGTGTGTGTGTGTGTGTGTGTGTGTGTAATGATACCTTTTTCAGAGAAATTTGCTGTATATTCCCCTCCCCACCGTTACCTACTTTCCCTGTAATTTTGACTTTATTGGTTTTGTTTGTGCAAACCCTTTCTAATCTAATATAATAAAAATTACCCATTCTACCTCCTGTGATCCTATCTATCTCTTGTTTGGTTATGCACTTATCCTTTATCCATAAATATGATAGGTAATTTTCCATGTTTCCCTAATTTGTTTATGCCATCCTTTATGTCTAAATCATGTACCCATCCTGAGCTTCTCTTGGTATATGGCGTGAGATGTTCATCTATACCCCTTCTTTCCAGAGTTCTTGCCCCAATAGTTTGAATCTTTGAGTTTATAAAAAAAAAAAACAACTAGGTTACTGTGATCATTTGCTTCTGTATATTCTGTCCCTAATTTATTTAATTGATCAACCCCTTGATTTCCCATCTAGTACTTGATGATTACTGTTTTGGTAGTGTAACTTTCTTTACCATTTTTTAAAAAATTCTTTGATATTCTTGACCTTTTATTCCCTCGCATGAATTTTGTTATTTTTTCTTCTCTCTACAAAATAATTCTTTGGTAGTTTGATTGGTATGGTACTGAATAAGGAAATTAAATAGTGCCAATTTTATTATATTGGCTTGGTCTATACATGAGTAATTAATATTTCTCTAATTATTTGAATTTATCTTTATTTAGTATGAAGAGTATTTTGTAATAGTTATATAGTTCTATATATGTCTTGGCAGATAGACTTCCAAGTATTTTATACTGTCTAAAATTATTTTTAATGGAATTTTTGTATCTTGTCTGCCTTGGTTTTATTGGTTATAGATAGAAACGATGATTATTTATTTGAGTTTATTTTATGTCCTGCAGCATAGAGTTCTCTAAGTATACCAACATATCTATAAAAAAGTGATAGTTTTCTTTCTTCATTGTCTTTTTCTTATTCCTTCCATTTCTTTTTCTTGTCTTGTTGCATTTCTAATACAGTATTCAGTAATAATAGTGATAATGGACAACCTTACCTCACCTCTGATCTTATTGAAAAAGTTTCATATTTATTCCCATTACAGATAATGTTTGTTCTTTGTTTTGGAAGATACCATTTATTTTAAGAAAAGTTCCATTATTCCTTATACTTTCTAGTGTTTTTAATAGAAATGTTTTATTTTGTCAAAACCTTTTCTGCATCTATTGATATAATCATATGATTTTTGTTGTTTTTGTTATTGATATGCTAAATTATACTTGTAGTTTCCCCAATATTCAAAACAGCCTATATTCCTGGTATAAATTTCACCTGATCATAATATATGATTTTTGATATATTGCTAAAAATCTCCTTACTAGTATTTTATTTAAAGTTTTTGCATCTCTATTCATTAGGAAAATTGGTCTATAGTTTTCTTTCTCTTCTTTTGCTCTCCCTGGTTTGGCATCAAAACCATTTTTGTATCAGAGAAGAAATTTGGTAGGACTCTTTCTTACCCATTTTTTCATATAGTTTATATAGTATTGGAATTAATTGTTCTTTGAATGTTTGGTAGAATTCACTTGTAAATCCATCTAGTCCTGGTTATTTTGCCCATAGGAAACTCATATATAGTTTGTTCAATTTCTTTTTTCCAAGATAGGGTTATTTAAATATTTTTTTCCTGTTCAAGCAATTTATATTTTTGTAAACATTCATTCATTTCACTTAAATGGTCAGTTTTCATTGCATATAACTGGGTCAAATAGCTCCTAATAATTGCTTAAATTTCACCTTTATCAGTCATGTATTTATTCCCTTCTTATTAATACTAGTGATTTGGTTTTCTTCTTTTTTTAAAAAAATAAGATTAACCAGTTAATTGTTTTATTTACTCTCCCTTCTCTCTCCTTTTCAGACCTTCAAAATAGAACCAATCTACCTCATCCCAATTTTCATATTTCACTCCCTCGATTCTCTGTTTTCATTTATGATCTATTTTTAACATTCATTTAAATTTTTTCTCTTCTTCCCATAAGCCCCTCCCCATCCATTGAGAAGACAAGCAATTTCAGTTCTTTTTGAAGATATTAATATTCATATAAGAACACTTATTTCTTCTTCTCCATTAGAGTGTTAGTACCACATCATCATACAGCTCCTTTCAGTTGTTCAAATAGATTTTCTTTTTGTTTCTCTGCATTCTTGTGTTTGTGTTTCAAAGTTCCCATTCAGCTCTTGTCTTTTTTATCAGAACTTGCCTGAAAGTTCTCTAGTCTATGAAAAGACCCATTTTTGGGGAAAGGACCTACTTATTAAAAATATTTATAGCAACTCTTTTTGTGGAGGCAAAGATTTGGAAATTGAAGAAATGTCCATCAATTGAAAGAACTGTGGTATATATTGGTAATGGAGTACTATTGTGCTGTAAGAAATGATGGACGGAATGATTTCAGAAAGAGTTGGAAAGACTTACATGAATTGATGCAGAATGAAATAAGCAGAAATGGGAGAACATTTTACACAGTAACTAACACTGGAATGATCAACTGTGAAAGCCTTAGCTACTCTCAGCAATGCAGTGATCTAGGACAATTCTGAAGGACTTTTGACGAGTGCCATCTACCTTCAGAGAAAGAATTGTTAGTCTGAATGCAGATCAAAGCATATGATTTTTAACTTTAGTTTATTTGGGTTTTGATTTTACATGATTATTCTCTTACAATGACCAATATGGAAATATGTATCACATGATAACACATGTATAACCCAGATTGAATTGTTTGCCAGCTCTGGGAAGGGGGAGGGATGGAAAGGAGGGAGATAATTTGGATCACCTACCTTCAGAAAACTTATTTTCACATGTAATAGATAAAATATCATCATAAAATAAAAATAGTCCCTTTTACTCTTTAGAATTGTATTTATATACATATAAAACACACATACATGTATGTATATATGTAGTAATGTGAACATGTCTGCCCTTGACCCTGACTGGGGTAGCTCACAATTGGCAGAGGGATGCCTTGCCTAGTAGAAAACCCTATTGAATCATTGTCTGAGCTCCAGGCCACCAATCTCTCTGTCATCAGCAGTAGCAACCACTGACCAGCTGACACCAATAGGAGCCCTGGATGCTGTAGCACTTATCAGATCATGTGCTTCAAGCCCAGCCCTTGTAGCCATTATCTCCATAATTCCTATGGAGAAGGAGTCAGCCATTCTTTAACTGCCTGCTTAGGGCAGGTAAGCCAGGAAGCAGCAAGGTATACCATACCCTCATGGAGGCAACATGTGGCAGACAAATCAAACTACTACCACCAACACCATCATTTTCTCTTAGACATCAATAGAGAAATCCCTAAAGGATCTTAGGACTAGAGCTATCTTCAGAACCATCCAACTTGCTTCAAGACCAGTTCTCTTAGTCTTCATTCATTTTTCCTTCCCTTCCCTTTCTCCTCTTCAACATTTCTATTGAAATGTTAACATTGCACCATCAAACAGCTTCCAGTTGTTCAAATAAATTTTCCTTTCTTTGGTTCTCTGGAATTTTGTTTGTGTTTCAAAGTTCCTATTCAATTTGGTCTTTTTATTAGAAATTATTGAGGGGGCAGCTGGGTAGCTCAGTGGAATGAGAGCCAGGCCTAGAGATGGGAGGTCCTGGGTTCAAATTTGGCCTCAGACACTTCCCAGCTGTGTGACCCTGGGCAAGTCACTTGACCCCTATTGCCTACCCTTACCACTCTTCCACCTTGGAGCCAATACACGGTATTGACTCCAGGATGGAGGGTAAGGGTTTAAGAAAAAAATTCTTGAAAGTCTTCTGTTCCATTCTCCATCTCCGCCCACCCCCCTGGATTATTCTAAATTGTTTTTTTTTTTTTAATTTTAAACCCTTAACTTCTGTGTATTGACTTATAGGTGGAAGAGTGGTAAGGGTAGGCAATGGGGGTCAAGTGACTTGCCCAGGGTCACACAGCTGGGAAGTGTCTGAGGCCACATTTGAACCTAGGACCTCCCGTCTCTAGGCCTGGCTCTCAATCCACTGAGCTACCCAACTGCCCCTGGATTATTCTAAATTTTGCACAATACATTATTCCTGGTTGTTGTAAACCCATCTTTTGCCTTTCAAAATACTTTGTTGCAAGATCTCTCTGCCATAATAGAAGCTGCCAGGTCTTTGATCCTTCCTATAGATCTTTGGTACTTGTCCTTTTTCTTTCTGCATGTTTGTGGTAATTTTTCTCCAACATGGGAGCTGTGGATTTTAGCTATGATATTTCTTTTCCTCTTGGACAGCCTTTCAGGTGATGATCAGTGGATTCATTTCTACTTTTATATTACTGTTTGGTTCTAATAGATATGGGCTGTTTTGATTTATTGAAATTTAGTATTGCTTTTTAAGTAAATTATTTTCAGAAAGTATTGTGAGTCTTACATTATTTTTCCTTCACCTGTTTTCCAGATTACTTTTTTTAATATCAGCTCTTACATTTTGTTGTATTTTTTGATTTTGTTCTGTTATTTCTTGCTCTTTCAAGGAATCATGATATCAATTTGACTCATTCTAGTTTTCTGGTATTCTGTTTATTGGATAAATTTTACCATTTTCTTTTCTAAAGTTCTTATTTTCCTACTTATTTCTTCAAGAGTTTTAATTTTAGCTTTTTATCTCTTTATTTCTTCTAGATATGCATATAATTCTTGTAGAGAATCCATTTTTTTGCCTCTATATTCCTACTTGCAGTTGTTACAGAGTTATTCTCACCTTTTTGGAGGAGCTCTCTAGAATTGCATTTTTTATACTGGTGTTTTCTTTGAATAAGGTTTATCTCCAGCTTTATTTTTTTAATTGGGGCTTCATACTAGGGCTATATTCAGCCCCTGCTGCCCTTTTGGATAGGGTAGTAATCTCTTGCCAAAGTCCTTGTGTTGGCATTCAGCTCTTTGAATTAGACTCCTACACTGGATTTCCAGGGCCTTCTATTATATCTCAAGGCAGAGTATTTACATATTTCAGAACCTCTGGGCCTAGACTGTCCTGGTCTGAATGCTACAGCAGCACTGGGCTTTCTGATTACTCTGGGCATTTTTTGTGGAGCATTCTGCCCTTACTGATTCATAACTTTGCAGGTATTTGAGTCTCTCTCCTGAACCCTTTGGGTGGCCCTGTACTGGTACTAGCTTTAGGAGAGAGGAGCCACTTTTCTGTTGCTTTCAGTCTTCTGGCTGACTTTTTGTATGCTTCTGGAGTAGGGGAAAAAAATCTTATGTTATAGTTTATTGATTTTTATGATCTTTATTCAGTTTGTTATTAATTTAAGGGTTTTGCTAGAGTGTATCTATGGGAGCTCTGAAGTTATTCATTCAGTTCATCATCTTGGCAAGTACCAAATTTTTCTGAAAACCAAAGTCAGTTTTTTTCTTTATGGTAACATTTTCTTTTCTCATATGAACCTACCTTCTTAGCTCTGGCTGCTGGCATAGAGCTGTTTCAGAGTTTGCTCAGTTGCTTGGCTATTATTTTATAGTTTATCTCTCCCTTCATCTATTCCTTTCTAAGGTAAATTAATTGTTTTCATTCCCTTGAGGAGTCAGGCTTGGGAAATAGAGAGTTATTCAAGGCAAGACTATTTGTATTGAAAGTCTGACATGTTAGTCTCATATATTACTATATTTCCATTAAAAATAATTAAACAATGTGGTTAAAAAGTTAATTTTTAAGAACTTCGAAAGCTCAAACATTTCCCTTTAAAAATTGAGTATTAGAATAGTAGTTGACAGATTCCAAAAGTTGATTCATAAATATGGTACTTGCTTGGTTGCCTTGTTTATGAGAAAGATTGAACTTAAAAACAGAGAGGAGGACAATAGCAACATAACTAGAATATGCTTAAAATTTGCAATTTAACAAGCTATTGCTCTCTTAATGATTTTTTACATTGGACATTCTCCCCTCCACACACACACACACACACACACACACTCAAGTGTACAGGTGCCTACCTAGAAAGGAAACTTCATTGCTCTCCCTGAACATAAAAAGAGAATGTCCCAAATGGGCTTTAGCAGAGCTAAGTAGTTCTCCCAAAATAGATTTTAAAAATCACAGAATGTTAGAGCTAAAAGAGATCTTAAGGATCATCTGGGCCACCCCATAATTTTACAGATGAGGAAAGTAAGAACAGGAGACAAGTTTACTCAAATCTATGAAGCTAAAGCTAGGTCAAAAACATAAATTTCTTCTAATTGGTGTACTTCCCATTATGCCAGTTTACTTCTTTAAAATATAATGTCTAGGTAATTCCTATTTATGGAGTTTTAAAACTAATTCCATATTTATTCCTTTTAAAAAATAGAGGGCTTTGGGCTACTGGACAGGAAAATCATGGAAATGAAATAACTTTAATATGCTTAGACTTTATTTTAAAATTTATATTGCTTTTCTTTTTACATCACCTTTTTTCCTAAATATGTCCTTTCTTTCTCCCATAGTAGAAAACCAACCCTTTTAACAAAAAATAACAAAGAGGTAGGGAAAAGCAGTTCAACAAAGGCAAAATCAATTGAATCTTGTAGTTTATGCAGTGTTCTATACCCATAGTCCCCCCACCAATTCAAAGAAGAAAATGAGGTACATTTTTTCTTTTTGAACATTTTTATTGATTAATTAATTTAGAATATTTTCCCATGGTTACATAATTCATATTCTTTCCCTCTCCTCCCCCCTCTCCCCTCTGGAGCCTAGGAGCAATTCCACTGGGTTTTACATGTATCATTGTTCAAAACCTATTTCCATATCATTGATATTTGCATTAGAGTGATCATTCAAAGTCAACATTCCCAATAATATACCCATCGAACTATGTGATGAATCATATGTTTTTCTTCTGTGTTTCTACTCCCATAGTTCTTTCTCTGGATGTAGATAACATTCTTTCTCATAAGTGGTACATTTTTTCATATTTTCTTTAGACCACACCAAATCATTAGAATAATACAATATTCAGTTTCAGGGGTTTTTTTTGTTATTCTTTTTCATTTCCATTGTTGTCATTGTATATATTATTTTCCTGATTCTTCTTGTTTCACTTTGCATCTATTTTTATGTCTTTTCCTGCTTCTCAGTATTCATCTTATTCATAATTTCTCAAAAGGTAGTAATATTCTGTTCCTTTCATACATTCATGTACTACAAATTATTTAGCCTTTCCCCAGTCAGTGGCCATCTACATTACTTCCAGTTCTTTGCTATTTTCAAATGCTGCTTTAAATATTTTGGTGTATATAGGATCTTTCAATCTTTTACTTCAGGGTTTATGCCTAGGAGAGGAGTCTCTGGCTAAAAGACCACAGAATATATTTAGATTTTTAGCAAGGTATTTAATAGAATCACGCATGATATCTTGGTAGATGAGATGGTTATGGCCTTGACATTAATTAGGTAGAATAAGAACAGGATGACTGCCTGAGAATTTGATTTTTGAAACAATATCTTCCTGGAAAGGAGATTTATAGTGGTGTGCCACTCAGTTTTGTCTCTGACCTTGTTTTGTTCAGTATTTTGTTTTTTTTTTTTGAATCAGAGATTTGGATGAGGTCATATATTTCTTGTTCATTGAGTATGAATAACATGGAAGTAAAAGGTTAGGTAATTTCACTGAATGCTAGATTTGAGGAAAAAAAATCTAGATAGGCTAGAACCATACCTAATAAGGTAAAAATTAATGAAGATAAAACGTAAAGTTCTGTATTTGGGTTAGAAAAATTATCTTAATAAGTACAGGTTAGGGGAAGTATGATCAGAAAGCTGCTCGTGTTATTACAAGTCTAAGAGTATGATGAAGTGCCCCTAAAAATCCTAGTATGCTTTTAGGCTGTATCAATCAATCAATAGTGATTAAGTTCCTCCTGTGTATTAGGTGCTTTATTAAATGCTAGAGATACAGATAAATTAGGCAAAAGACAATTCCTGCTCGTAAAGAGTTCACAGTTATTAGGGAGAAAACATGTAAGCAACTATGTACTAAAAAGGCAAAGGATTCTGATTCATACTCCTGGGTTATATTAACAGAAGTACAGTATTCAGAACAAGGAAATGTAATAGCTTTTGGTAGTCTTCTAGAGTTGTAACTGAATCATATCTGGATTATACAGTAAGGGACCAAGATGTTAAAGACATATGAAGCAATGTCATATGAATGAAGCTCAATTAAAAAAAACAAAGAAAACAAACTAGGAATGTTTAGCTTGAAGAAGCAAAGACTTTGGGGAAATCTTTCTGAATTTAAGTATTTGGAAGGTTGTTCTGTGGAAGAGGAATTATGAATGATGTTTGGATCCATTCAGAAGGCAGAATCTGGAGGAAGTTAGAGGGAAGCAAATTTCAGTGCAATATAAGGAATACTTCCTAATAATAAAAAATTTCCAGCAATGGAAGTGGTGCCATCATCAGGTAGTTAATTCCCTAGCCTGAAGGCCTTTAGGTAGAGACTTGTGAATACAATAGGAAGGTTGCAGAGAGAATTTACACTTCAGGTGTAGATTAAACTAGATGACCTTTGAGGTTCCTTTAGCTCTAAAAAATAATCATTTCATGATATAAAACTCAAAATGGATGTTTTTATAGATATGTATAAAGTGTATATATGTACACCCCACACATATTTTATGCTGCAACAACTATTTTTAGCAAACTATATTTTTTACATTCTTACTTATTTTTTATGCTTACATATTTTTTCCTTTTTTTATTTAGAATATTTTCCCATGGTTACATGATTCATGTTCCCCTCCCCCCACTTTCCTCCCTCCTCCCGAATCCAACAAGCAATTCCACTGGGTTATACATGTGTCATTACTTACATATTTTTTAATCCTAATAGATCTCTGAGCCATAAAATATTGATTACTTTTTCTAACCTACATTCCTATCTTGATTAAACTAAAATTTGGATTGCAAGCAAAGAATGCCCTGTTTAATGGTTATTTTTTAGTTTTCAGTTTTGTAGGTGGGTGGTAAAGGCCAAGTACTGATTGTACTTTTAGACAGGAACAGGACAGTTCTGGCTAGGAGTAGCCAGAAAGTGATACTTTGTCATCAAGCTTTCTTACTACAGAACTAAAGTACTTTGAAGAGATATTTGAAAAGGAGTGCAAAAAAGTAAAAGAAGGGGGAAAAAAGAAAAAGTTGTATCCAATCTAGTTCTATCTCCATTGATATAGATTCACTTTAAAAGAATTTCAACACTAGGGATCTACCCTTTATAACTATTAACTATTGTTTTGATGCTCCTAACGTTTAACTTTTAAAAGTCTTTTTTATGGATTCTATTTGTAATCACAGAATATTAGAGCTGAAAGGAACCCTATAGGTCAAATAATCCATATGTATAATAAATAAGAAATCTGAAGGCCAGGGAGGAGAATAACTTGGCTAAGACTATCCTACAAGTTAGCAGCACAGCTTACTCTGAGACAATTATTTTTCTGCTGTACTGTGTTATTTTTATTTGTGCATACCCCAAATCTCTGGCTTTTATGTGGTTCTTTTTTTTTTTTTTTAGGGTTTGCAGGTAATTATAATACTTGCATGGCTGATCAGTAGGCAGAGCCTGATTAAAAAAAAAAAAAAGAACACTAGTTTTGGACTCCAAATTCAAGCCCAGGTTCTGAAACTTACTTGCTGTATGACTCTGGGCAAATCATTTTATAGCTTGGAAATTGAATTTGTTCATCTAGAAAACAATTCTTGAACTACTTCATAAGATTGTTACCAAATAATTTTGTAAATCTTAAAAATATGAACTATTCTTATTTCTTCATTCAATTTATTCACATCTATTCAATACTGATGAAGCCCTTAATAACTTTAAGGCACTGTTCTAGCTTTTAGGAACATGCTGTAAAAATAAAAGGCGAGACTGTAAAAATGAAAGGACAAAACTATGCAAATAAAGGTTCAAAACTGTTCAGATACTTTTGATAGATGTAATCAAAAGTATCTTCAGTGATAAAATAAAGTGAAACTCATAGATGAACTTCCCTTCAGGGCCAGACACAAGGATACTAAAGATACTCATTATAAAAAATAAAATATTTATTGAAATATATAAGGATAAAAGGATTTCTAACTCTAAGGGATTCTAACTCCACCCAGATAAAACTCTCTGGTTCCACAAGGAACCGCTTCTCCTATTTTCACAGGCAACACTATCCTTCCTGATCTGACTAACCCAAATTTTACTATTCTAAATAAAACTACCACTATTATCCTTAGAATTCTTAACTTCGCCTCTAAGTTATAAAAATAACAAAGGCTAGCTGGTTGAGTGTCAATAAGAATCAAGTTAGGACTCTGAGCCTTAACAGACTCAGAGTCTAAACCAAAGACCAGGGTTTTCTTTGGTCTTCTCAGAGTTAAATCAATCTATAAAAACTGCAATAGATAGTCAATAGTGTTTCCCAAGTTGGAAAAAGAAAACATTCAGCTCCTTCAGGTCTCTTCAATGAGAGAGAGGCAAAGATGTTACCTCCTCCAGCCCTGAGAGAGAGTCCCAGAGTGTGCCTCTGCCAACTGCCAGAGACCAACTGCCACACCCAGAGACCAACTGACAGAGACAAAAACTGTTAGACTTGAAACTGACACTCGACGACTTAGCTCTGTTTGAAACTCCAATTCTTTCTCAAGCCAGCTTTTTCACTTCTTATCTCTAAACTAATATAACAATACTTATTTTCTAATATCATCCTTATAATACGATAGATAAAGTACAATCCATATCTTAGGGAGTTTATAATCCAATCATTTAAGTTAATGAACTAGCTTTTAGCACCACAGATAATAGAGCAGCTATAATATTTTGAAAGATAATATTTTCAAAAAGTTAAATTTAAACAAAATATTTCATTTCTTGTGCATTGTGCTTATGTGTGTATTACCTTGTTTACCCAATTCTATCTTAATTACCTTTAGGATAGAGGCTGAGTTATCTTCTGCTTCAGGATACCCAGTACAATTTGTAGCTTTAATTTTTTAACAAATTAATTTCTTAATTCAACAAATACTTAAGTGTCTATGTTGCAAAGCTTTTCTCAGGTTGCTAAGTAGGGTATGAAAACAACTATGATACTTGAATAAATGTTATCTTTACTGTAGAAATTTCCAGCAATGTTACAAATGGATGAATAAAGCATTTATTAAGTGCTTACTATGTCTAAAGCACTATGCTAAGTGCTGGGGAAACAAACAGAAAAGACAGTTCCTGTTCTCCAGGGATTCCTTTTCTAGTGGAGAAGGTTATATATTTATGGTCCTCAGGGTAGAATGGCAAAACAGATTATGCCTGACAAAATTACATCAATTTTTGATGTTGAATCATTTGACAGTGGCAAGGACTTTTGGTGGCAGTAACTTTCTAGGTTGTCAATAGCTATGGCTGTAGCATCTGTAGGAGCATTTGCCATACTGCATTTTGACAGGAGTTGCTTCCCAGGAGGACTTTGGGCACTGCACTATTCTAAAGGCTCTTGGATTCAGGGCCTGAGAAGAGGTGATGGCCAAGGTGGTATAGCGGTATGATCTGTCTAGCACAGTCTGCCTTCCATCTCTCTCTCTCTCTCTCTCTCTCTCTCTCTCTCTCTCTCTCTCTCTCTCTCTCTCTGTTCCCTGACACTTCAGCCAAACTCATTTGCCTGTCTTGTGTGGGTCATTTGGTTGGCAGTTGGTGGGAATGGCTGGCTCTGCAGGAATTGTTTCCCTAATATGAAGGCAGTAAAGGACTGAGCTAAAAGCAGGACTGGTGGTTTTAGCAGTGCTGCCATTCCTAGGCTTCTTATGCCTATCTGTCTGTTGGTAGCAGTTGGTCAACAGTTGTTGCTGGTAGTGAGAGAGAATGTAGGCTCCCTTTGCAGCATGATTTCTCTCCTCAGTGATGCCTTTTGCGGGCTGGGCTGGAAGCAGATATGGTAGTTTAGGATACTGTTATGTCCAAAATTCTTGGGCCCAGCTGCCCCCTTTGCTTGAACATTTATATGAGAAGTATCAAGAGGCATCATGGTATAGGCAGTGATGGGCAACCTTTTGGAACTTTTTAGGGACCCCCCACTGGGCGCCAGTGCCCTCCCCCCCCCCATTGTGTGCCATGCCACACCCCTAACTGCGTGTCCCACCCCCAGACTGGGTGCAGGGGCATGGCTGCTGTAAATACCAATATATACAATTAGAGGAATACATTGTCATTCCCTTCCTGGAAGTGACAGGGTTCCCAGTGCCATTTCTACATGAGTCATATTAAAAGGAAAAGGATCAGTGACCCAACCCTTAGCAAAGCACTTATAATGATGGGCCTGGTGATATTTAGTAAAAGTGAAAGGCAATGGCTAAAACCAAAGTAAATGTGAATTTCCTGGAAGCCTCAGGCACTTGGTAGGCATTAGAGGCACCCAGACCAAGGGCTAGGGGCCAGGATTTTCTTTGCTTTTCTTCCCAAACCCAGGAGAAGATGTTTCTTGGGGCAATAAAGGGTTTAATGTAAGAGACATGACTCTATGTATTCTGCCCTTCCAGTTTTACTGTGGTGGGGGTGGATAGGATGGCCCCATGGGGACTCTCCCATCTAGGTGTTAGCTGATTCCTCCTTTTTGGGCTGTGTGTGTGATTTCTCCATCCTCCTTTGAAAGATTAGGGAGGACCTGATTAGCATATTCCCTTAGGGCTTGGTGAATGGGGTTCAGCCCTAGATTTGCTCAGGAGGTTATTTTAATTAGGGTCAGTGCCATCTGGAGGGCCTGGACCCTAGGACTGTTACCTGTTCTATTCACCCAGTAAGGGTGTCCACAAAGACTAAAAGGACTTTTTACCTTTTGTAGGGTGATAGGTGCATAGGGCTTGCCCACTGCCTCTGCTTAGCAACCCAGAGCTTGAGGTGTGGGGTAGGAGTGGGGCAGAGGGAAGCAGCTCAGCTGAGCCTCCTTACTCTGCCAAACCACTCTCACTCAGCCCCTGCAACATTGGAAAGAAGCTAGAATGCCCAACCCCTGTGTTTGGGACCAAGCTAGGGGCCTGTGGGTGCCCAAGGAGAGTCCTCTGCATGCCACCTTTGACATGTGTGCCATAACTTTGCCGTCATGGGTATGGGCCTTGCTTTAGAGTCAAAGAGGCCTTAGTTCAACTCCTGTCTTTGATGCGTACTAGCTAGTTAGTTGGTTATTGTCCTTCATACTCAAAGAGGACCAAAACAACCACTATATTGGGGTCAGTGTACAGTGTGTTCAACTGTGACTGATCAAACCAATATGAGCTTAGAGGGCTCGCCACAAGATAGGCATAAATAATCCATGTGAACTTTTGATATTGAGATGTCTCTAAATTTATGCATGTCATATTTCTTTTGAGCTACTGCAATTCTGCTTTGTTCATAAAGCACTCTCCTTTGATGTGGGCACACCCCGTGTCTCCCATTCTCACAATCAATACCAAAGTTTTGCAGAGAAACTTTTAGTGTCCTTGTATCATTTCTTTTGATCTCCATGTGCTAGACCATAGGCAAATCACTTAATTTCATAGTGCTCTCAGAAAACTCTGACTATAAGTTATTGTCAGTCAGTTAAGCGAGTATTTAAGTGCCAGCTATGTGACAGGCCCCATGCTAAAAGCTAGAGATACAAAGAAATGCAAAAAACTGGCCATACACAAGGAACTCAGTTTAATGGTGGAGATAATAGGCAAGAGACTATGTATAAACAAGATATATACATGATAAATTGGGAGTAATTTCAGAGGGAAGGCACCTAATAATAAGAGGTACAGGGAAAGACTTCTTTTAAAAGGTGAGAATTACCTGAGGATTGAAGAAAGCCAGGAAAGTCAGAAGATAGAGATAAGGAAAGAGGATTCCAGGCATGGGGAAGTCAGTGCAAATGCTCAATCTAGAAATGGAGTATCATATTCAAGGAATAGCAAGAAGACCAGGGTCACTGAGTTGTAGAGTACATGATGGCAAGTTACATGTGAGAAGACTAGGAAAGTAGGAAGAATTTAGATTTGGAAGGCCTTTAAAAGCCAAACGGAGGACTTTATATTTGATTCTGGAGCTAACAGAAAGTCACTGGAGCAGATTATGTTGACTGGGTTGCTGTGATGTACTCACACTTTCACTTAAGGAAGATCAAATCAACAGGTGAGTGGAGAATGGACTAGAATGGGTAGACTTGGCCCTAGAATGAGGTGATGAGGGCCTATACTCTGGTGGAGTGTCAGAGGAGAAAAGGGGAAGGAAAAAGGAGGGGGAAAAGTACATATTACAGATGTTATGGAGGTAGAAACTGATAGGCCTTGGCAACAATTTGGATGTAGGAGGAGAGAGTGAGAAGTTGTGGATGAAGCCTAGATTTTGAACTGAGTAGTAGGGAAGTTAAGAAGAAGGGAATGTTTTAGGGAAAGATAAATTCAGTTTGTAGGATGTCCATTTTGAGACGTCTTATAGGTATTTGAAAATGCAAGACTGTAGTGAGGAGAGATTGGGGGTGACAAATAGATCTAAGAATCATAGACACTAATAATTGAGTCTTTGAGAGCTGACTAGATTATTGAGTGAAAAATATATAGACAGAAGTATCAGGTCAGAGGTAAGAGCTTTGGGGGAAAACTTGTTAGAGGGTGGAACCTAAATGAAGATCAGCAAAGAGGATAAGAAGGAGCAGTCAGGCAAAGAAGGAGGAGAACCAGGAGAGAGCAATGTCATAACAACCTAGAGAGGAGTGTATCAGTGGGAAGAGGGTGTTTGACAGTGTCACAAGTTATAGAGAGATCAAGAAAAATGAGTCACAAAAGGGAGAGATAGGGATAATTGATAGTAGGGGTGGTTGAATCAAGTGAGGATTTTTTGAGGATAGGAGAGACATGGTCATGTTTATAGGTAGTGTCTGATAGACAGGGAGAGATTGAAGATTAGTGACAGTAGGAATGATAGGTCTCTTGGAAAAGATGGAATGAAATAGTATCACTTGTTTGCCGTGGCAAGGACAAGGTCCACTTCTTCATGTGAGATGGGTGAAGAAGGTAGTAAAGAGATATTTGAGTGATGTGAGATGAGATGGCAGGGAGAAGTTTTTTCAGTGAGGCAATGCTCTCAGTTGAAAAGGTGAGAAGGGGAAAAACATGAGAAGGGATGAAGAGGTCTGGGGAAAATGCCCATGGTAAGTGGGATAGTGAATCAATTAGGGAGGCACAAAAGGATTACCTAGTGCTGCAATGAGGGTATAATTGAGAAAATGCTACATTAATTTGTAATTAATCCAGTCAACATGGTTTCATGATTTTCTCCAGCTTTGCTTAGGGAATTTTTACACTGTACGTTCTCTATGCTGATAAAATCACAAGGGAATAGGAGGAATGAGACAGTTGAGGAGAGAAGAGAGAACAAATGAGAATGAGAAGAGAATCACTTTGGAGATGTTGAAACAAAGTTATCCTGATTAATGGAAACTTCATTTAACAGTTTTCTTTTAAGCAGGAAAACTACTAATTTCTAAGTTATTGAACATTAATTTTAAAACATTTTTTATATTTTGGCTTACAAACTTTGAGCCCCCAAAAAAGGTGATATGATTTTGAAATTATATGAATCAAGACAAACTAGAGAGCAAATAGAATGTATTTTTTATTTCTGATGAATGTTACAAATTATGAAAAAAAATTATTGAAAGCAAAAAAAAAGATTGAGAGATATTTATATACTTAATTTGTGTCTGTACAATTTAAAAACAACTGGTTTTTTTTGGTCACTTCAAACAATTTACTATGTAATTTTAAAAAGTATTGATGCATTTTGTTTTGACATAACAGATTCTTTCCCTGGAGTAACCTTTCCTACAAGTTACATTGCCCCTAAACAGTTTACTGATTTCAGTTAAAAAACATATTCATTATACTGGGAATACGAAGATAAAAAGCAACAGTCCCTGGCCTCAAAGAGCTTACAACCCAGTAAGAGTGGTGAGATATACACAGAAATATAATACAAGTTGGAAAATAATTGAGGGCTTAGGAGGAGTCAGACAGTAATCTGAAAATCAATTAAGTCACAGTATCCTGAAAGTCACCTTTTAAAATGACAAAAATGTGAATTTGATAGTCTGGACTAGATACCTGATAATGCTCTGCCCCCTTGAGTATAGATAAAATATTGGTGATGGTGTATTTTGAAATACATAAAGTTGTATTTCCTAATATATAAAAATGTAATTTTCAAATGTTGGGGCAAAGAATTTGAAAATTGAAGTTCATTATATTGGAAGATAACTCTATTGAATTAAGTGTATGAAATGAAATTGTTTGATTTTTGTAATTTTGGATTTTTTGGTATTCTTTAATAGGCAAATGAGGTGACAGACAGCGCTTACATGGGTTCAGAGAGTACTTATAGTGAATGTGAGACCTTCACAGATGAAGATACCAGCACACTGGTACAGCACGAAATGCATAACGAAGTAGAAACAGATAGCGCTATTGATTCTGCTGGGCACTCTGAATGCCCAGATGGCATAGAAGAACCAGAGAATGGGCCACTACTCCTCACACCGGGCAAGTACGTATACAAAATTTCTATGGGTTTGAAAAATGCCTTATTTAAAAATGTAAAACAGATATATTGAGTATTTGGTATTAATAATAAAATCTTATTGAAAAAACAATAGACTCATTAATTAAATATACTTGTCAAGGAAGTTGTCAGAGTAAATTCACTGTTAAATGGGAAGAATCCAAATAAGTAACAGCATCTTTACAGATCTCATATTCAAATAATGGGCCCATACAAATTTAGTTTGTAGTCAAGTCATTTTTATCAATACTGATTTATCTGAGACAAAGGGCAATATTCTCCCTTATGCCCCAACTCTCCTGATCCCTTTCAATATTAATTTCTCTATAAGAGGAATTAAATCAATCGACCACTTATTAAAGACCTATTCTGGGTCAGAATAGTACTTCTTGGGGCTGACAATTTGCTATTTTGGCCTGCTAATGTGTTCCCTTTCTTCATAAAGATTCTATCATTCTATCTAGTATAAATATTAACCTTCCTTGTAACTCTTATGTCTAGAGTCTGTTACATATTTGCTGCTTAATAAACGCTTGTTTGTTGATCCATGGATGGCAAACCTAAAATATAAGTTATCTAACTTTCCTGTTAAAACTTGTTACCAAGGGGGCAGCTGGGTAGCTCAGTGGATTGAGAGCCAGGCCTAGAGATGGGAGGTCCTAGGTTCAAATCCGGCCTCAGACACTTCCTAGCTGTGTGACCCTGGGCAAATCGCTTGACCCCCATTGCCTACCCTTACCATTCTTCCACCTATAAGTCAATACACAGAAGTTAAGGGTTTAAAATTTAAAAAACAAACAAAAAAAAAAAACTTGTTACTAAGAATCCAACCTTATGCAAACAATCTGATGTTTATGTAGCACATTGGAAGACTTGTAGGTGCTATTATATTAATAGAATTCTGTGGTTTTAAATCTTCTACTAAAGATTCTACTTCATGCCTCATTGAAGTATGTGGTGACCCAGGATTCCTGATGGCTATGCCAAAAATTTATAAACTCTCCTTGGATCCTATAAAGTTGGAAAGACTTCAATGAGAAATTAACAGTGGGCTATTTTTCTACTGTTATTTAGTGAACCTCATTGCCAGAAAATTGGTCATGAGATGATTATTTTTTTAGACATATGGTTTCATGAGACAGTCTACTGAGGTGTGGAGGGGTCGTGATCTAAATCAGTGGAGGGAGGAAATCATAGATCTTTTTTTAAGGTTAGTTTCTATTAATAATTTTTAATCATAAATTCTGCAGTCTGCCCAGATTTCTGGAAGGAAAGGGGGAATGTAATCCAAAAGAATCGCAACAAGTGGGAACATAAGGATTACCAATACTATTAGAGCAGACAGGGTTCAGGGTATTAAACAACAAACAAACAGAAACGCTTATGACAGTTGACTACAGCCAACAATAGTGATCTTCTTGCTAGTCTTGCCATCCCAAGATCTGAAGTGTCCATGGCTTCCAGGATATTTTTGCCTTCCTTCACCTGGCCAAAGACCACATGCTTGCCAACCAACCATTCAGTCTTAGCAGTACAGAGGAAAAACTGTGAGCCGTTTCTGTTGGACACAGATTTTGCAGTGGACCAGATATGAGGTCTCATGTGCTTCAGGATAAAGTTTTGATCAACAAATTTGTTCGCAAAGATGGACTTGCCTCATGCCATTATGGCATGTAAAAGTACAATCTTGTCATATGAACTCAGGAATGATTTTGAAAAAGCATGTTCCCTTGTAACCACAACTCTTCCTTCCATTGTTCAAAGTCCAGAAGTTTTCTGCTGTCTTTGGAACCTTGTCTGTAATTAGCTAAGAAGTATCTCAGCCCAGAGGCTTATTATGGATAGTGACATTGAAATATGCAGTGAGGTTGGCCATAGCCCTGGTAGCAAGGCTGGGGATGACAGTGGAGGCAGTGGAGTTAGAGTCTATATCTGGCAGAGTGCTCTCAGTAGTGGCAGCTGCAAAGCCTGAAATCATGGCCCTTTTAAAATATCAAAGAAAATCTGGCTTCAGACACTTCCAAGCTGTGTTACCCTGGATAAATCACTTAACCCCCATTGCCTAGCCCTTACCACTCTTCAGCCTTGGAGCCAATACACAGTATTGACTCCAAGATGGAAGGTAAGGGCTTTTAAAAAATAAATAAATAAAATAATAAAATAAGATATTGAAGAAAGGGGAGAGAGAGCAGCACACAGTAAAAAAAGAATACTAGATTTGGATTTAAAGAACCTGGGTTTAAACAACCCAGCTCTGTGTAATACATATGTGACCTTGAGCAAGGCTTTTAATCAGTTTTTTGGGAGGCCTTAATTTTCTCAGCCACAAAATGAAGAGGTTTGAACTGCATAATCTCTAGGATTCCTTCATGTTCTATGTCTTTGATCATAATAGCCAATAAAGTATTATCTCAAAACCATTAATTCAGTGCTAAAAATAGTAGTTTAATGGGAGAGAAATTTCTTTGGAGAAAAAGAAAGGTAAAGAAAGAAAGAAAAGGGAGAATCTTTATGTGTTTGTTTTTTAGTGAAGGGAAGATAGAGTGTTATTAGCCTTCTTAAGCTCTGGAGGTCCTTGTTCTCTCTCTTTTTTTTAAAATAATTTTTATTTTTTAGAAAAGTTATGATGGTTACATGATTCATGTTCTTACTTTCCCCTTCACCCCCTGACCTCCTCCCCCTCTCCCTGTTCTCTTAATGCAGCCCAAGACTATCCCACAGAAATGTTAACAGTTAGTGGTATTTAAATTATTTACAAAATAAAATTCACTGGGCTTTTCTTTCATATATATATGCATATATATGTGTATATATATACATATATATATATATAGTGTTTCATAATGATCAGTTCTCAGAATGTAATTATGCCCCGAACAAGACCATAAAAAAGTGCTGATTTTAAGTAAGCAAGCCATTAAAATATATGACAGAATCCTGGGAATATTCTTCTTTTTCTTGGGATCATTTTTCTCTCATAAAATCTCATGTATCTTAAAATTAAACCTTAAAAGATATACTACAAATTTTAGTTTGGTTAGTGATCAGGGGAAAATTATTTTTGTAGGATAGGAGAAAGAATAAACAAATATAACAAGTTAAGGAACTGATGCTAAAGGTTTTGGCTTCTTGCATTGTAATTTTCTAGTTTAATGTCTTTAAAACACTTTAACAGAATTCTATAGCTTAAAGACTCTTTATATTAAATAATGGAATAGAATTAAATTATTTGTTAGAGAACCCTATAAGGGCAAGGATTTTAAATATCACTTTTCTCACATACCAATGTAGTTCTTTTCATACATTGGGCACTATATGAAAATATTTTTTAATTCATTTGAAGGGAAAATGAAAGAAGAATCCCAGAATCCTCAGAATAGAAAGTGACTCATAAAATGAAGAGTTAGAAAAGATTTTAAAAGGCCATCTACTACAATACATTGCTGAAGAGTTCCCTCTATCTCTAGAAACTGGGTAACAGTTAGTCCTCTCTTAAAGGTCTCTATTAAAGGGAAACCCACTGAAATCTAATCTGATGCAGCCCATTCAACTTTGAGGCATTAAAATTGCTGGTATTTCTTCATCTCATACAGAAATCTACTTTTTCTGCAATTTCTACCCACTGCTTCAAGTTCTGCTTTCTGGGGCCAACCAAAACAAATGTAGTTGCTCTTCCATTGTGACAGTCTTTCATATACTTGACCACAGCTGTCATATTCACCCTGAGCTTCTCTATACCAGATTAAACATCTCCAGTTCCTTCTAATTATCATATAGCATAGCTTCTAGTTCCCTCATGATCTTGATTGATCTCTTTTGGAGTTGCCCTGTCTTCTCAATGTTCTTCCAAAAATACAGTAGGTCAGTAATGGTGAAACTATGACACATGTGCCAAAGATGGCACACAGAGAGCTCTCTGTGGGGATATGTGCCCCCACCTCCCAAGTTCATTATTAGAAAGGTAGAGGGACTTGAGTGGAACTGCTTCCCTCCCCCTCTCCACCAGCCCTGATGACATTTTTTCTCATCCTCTATATTTCTGCCTAGCAGCTGCTGGGAGTGCACAAGGGGTAAGGTAGAAGGCTCACAAGGTGCCAGAGCTAGAGGGGAGCAGAGTGCTCTGGTCACTCCCTTCCCCCTTCCTACACTTGCTTAGGACATTCCTCATTTAATCCTCCCCTCTGCCCAGCAGCCCAGTGGGAGTGTTTCTTCCCTCCTGTCTGGGACTTGGGCCCAGCACTTGGGGGGAGGGGCATGGCAATTCAGTCTCTGAAAGGTTCACCATCACTGCTCTAGGAGTAGTGTTCTAGAGCCTGAAATCTATACCTCCCCACTACACCACGCCTCCTCCCTCCCCTGAATCTGATCACTTTATGGTATAGTGGAAGAGAGCAGGGTTTGATTTGAGGGTTCAAATCCTTCCTCTGTCAGTTTCTTTCCTTGTATTCTTGGGCAAGTTGTTTAACCTTGTTAAGTCCCAATTTCCTCATCTATAAAATGAGAGGATTGGATTAGATGATCTCTGAGGTCCCTTCAGCTCTAAATATATTATTTTAAGTTTGAATATACTTTGAGACATTTTTGAATTTTGAAACTTACTTAAAAAATACAGCCCAGTGGTATTTGTTGTAAAGATTATTCAAGTCAAAGGAAATCAGAATTTAAAATTCTAAAGACTACTTTTAGACTCTCATTTGTTTCTTAAAGATATTGTGAATCAAATCTTTTTGAAGAAATCTTTCATGACAGTGTTTTGTAACTTTTGTCACTTTGGTAAGAGTGTTGGACTGTGGGCCAACATTATGTGATTTTCCAGTTATTTCTGAAGAGAGGTGGTGTCTTGGAACAAAAACTAGACCCTCTCAAGAAATAAATTATATTTGACTTTCTTTATAGAAACTCTTAAGTTATAACCACTCAAGTTCTCAAAAGATATTGAATTTGGCCTTGTGAAATTACCATCCAACCTCTAAGACAGAATTATAGAATTTGAGAGTTGGAAAGGTCTTCCGTGGCCTTGTAGTTCCAACCCATACAGAAAAGGAAACTCTATTGTAATGTCCCTGAAAAATGGTTAAATACTCTGCTTAGACATTTAAGAAAAAAAGAGCCTGCCTACAAACTTTTAAGGCAGTCCATTCTATTTTTACCAAGCTCTGATTGTCAGAAAGTTTATCCTAATGTCAAGCCAAAATTGACTTCTTTACAATGTCCAATTGTTCTGATTCTGCCCTCTGGGGATGTATAAAACATGACCAATTCCCCCCTCCACTTGATGCACTTGATGGCCGTTCAGATTCTTGAACATAGCTATTATGTTCCTCTCTGAGTTTTCTCCAGACTAAATATGTGTAAATCTTTCAACTGATGTTTTGTTTGCATGAGATAGATTCAGTGCCCTTCACCATCCTGGTTCTCCTCTTCTGGGCATTTTGTAGCTTATGAGTATTCTTAATTAAACCAGAGTGCCCCAAATGAAATATAACACTCCAGATAATTTGATCATATCAGAGTACAGTAAGACCATCACTTTCTTATTCCTATGAGTTATATTGAATAATGATTTTATTCCACAACATTTTAAAAATAAAATACTAACCTTTTATATACATTTACTTATATTCTACAGTTTTCTATTCTTTTCCATCTTTTTTTCTATATCAGTTTTGATGAGTACTGCTTTATAATATAATAGTGCTCATCCCTCTTTACAAGTTTTCTTTTTTTTTATAATTCTTGATACTTTGCCCATCTATTTCTCCATAGAAATTTGATTATGACTATCAAATCCTATTTTTCCATGGAAATTTGGTTATGACTATCAAATCCTATGAATGAAAAAGTATTGCATTAAATATGTGCATTAATTTGTGAGATACTAACTTGATATTTGTAGTTGAGCTAGCATTTATATAGTTCCTTAAGGCTTGCATTTTACATTTATCATTTGATCCTCACAATCTTATTTTGCTACTGTTATCCCCATTTTACAGATGAGGAAACTGAAATTAAGGCAGAGAGGTTAAGTCATTCGTTCAGGGTCATACAACTAATGTCTGACCCAGGATTCAAACTGAGGCCTTTATGACTCTTGAGTTCAGCACTCTATCTACTGCCCCACTTATATGCCTCCTAATCGAGCCATGAATTAGCTCTCTATTTGTTCAACTTTTCCTTGATTTTTGTCAAAAATCATTTTGAAATTACCTTATTATAAGTTTCTCATATGTTCTGATAATTTAATGTCCATATATGTGATACATTTTGTAATTAACATAAAGCATATCTTTCCACTTTTATTGATTCTTGCTAGTGGTTTATAGCAATGTGGTTGACTTTGTGGGTTTATTTTATGTTCTTATTCTTTATTAAAGTAACTTATTACTGCCAAAAAATTTGGGGGTGCTTAAGTAGATATGCCTGTTAAATAGCTATTTTTAATGAGAAAAGTTCTAGTGTTTTTCTCATGGATTCAAATATATACTTGCCACATTACAGAAAGACCCTTCTATTTATAACAAAATTATTTATTAATATAAATGAATAATTTTTATTAGTCTTTTATCAATTTTATCAGTCTCATTACATCTAATTATATGATTACAGTTTTTCCTTTCAATTTTAGCAATATGTGTTTTTGTTATGCAAAATCATTATTTTTGTATAATTAAATCCATCAACTTTTTCTCCAATAATTTTTTGATCAGTAAAAATATCTTTCCTCTTAACAGCTGAGCCAAATATATTAGTTCCCTTTTGTTCACAGCCTTTTAAGTTTTAAAAATAAAAGATTAGATTTTATTTGAAAAGCAGTAAGGAGTGGCAGCTAAGTGGCTCATTGAACTCAAAGCCAGGCCTAGAGACAGGTGGTCCTGGGCTTAAATCTGGCCCCAGACACTTCCTAGCTAAATTGGAGGTAAGTCACTTAACCCCAATTGGTTTAGCCCTTACCGTTCTTCTGCCTTAGAACTGATACTTAGTATCAATTCTAAGAAAGAAGATAAGGGTTTTTTTTTAATTTTAATTTTAATTTTTTTATTTTTATTTTTAACCCTTACCTTCCATCTTGGAGTCAATACTGTGTATTGGCTCCAAGACAGAAGATTGGTAAGGGTAGGCAATGGGGGTCAAGTGACTTGCCCAGGGTCGCACAGCTGAGAAGTGTCTGAGGCTAGATTTGAACCCAGGACCTCCCGTCTCTAGGCCTGACTCTCAATCCACTGAGCTACCCAACTGCCCCCAGAAGATAAGGTTTTAAAAGAAGAATAAATAGCTCTAAGGAATAGAATCATTTTTCAGTAAGAATGATACTGCATCACTGTGTGTATGGCAAAAAAAAAAAAAGATTTTTATCTGTATTCTATATATATATGCTACATTAACCTCTAGTTGGATCAGGGATCTAAATATATATTTTTAAAATCTGTGTGTATTTAACATATATTTTGCATTCAAGGCAGTATGGCATACTGTAAAGAGAACCATCCTTAGAGTCAAGAAAAATTGGATCCAAATTCTATCTAACCTATAGTACTTTTGGACCTTGGTCAGCTTGTCAGTGCCCTCAGCAAGTCATAAAAGGAGAAATTGCAGAACAGCTTCAGAAGAATGTTGGTAGAGGGAGTTTACTCATTAGGAATTTGCTATTATGTCAATGAACACAAAAACCTGGACCAGAAAAATATAGTTTCTTTTTATCGATCTGTATACATGTTGTTTTACCTCAATAAAACATAAATTCCTCAAGGACAGGACCTGTTTCCATTTTTTCTGTATATCTCTAATACTTGGCATAAAGCTGAACAAAGAATTCGTGAACACTTGTTGAATAGAACTAAATTGATGTCACCATTGGAGAGTTTTCCAGTAGATCTCTGTGATCAGGCCCATCTGGCCTTATTGCTATTTCCCCATTACACTCTGTCTTCTGACTTTGTTCTTCCCTATACCTGGAATGAATTCTCTTTTCACATCCACCTCTTCAAAGAAAGACTTCTTGTTTCTTTCAAAACTATTCAAGTGCCATTTCTCCACAAAGAAACCTTTCCTGATCTTTCCAGCTCCTAGTGTTTATCTCCCACCCCCCCCCAAAAAGACTGTGTATTTTTTGGTCTTTATTTAAATAGATAGATATACCTATTTGTGTATATCTGTGTATATAAATAATACATAAATTTCTCTCAAGTATAGTGTGAGCTTCTTGAAGGCAGGAACTATTTCATTTTTGTCTCTAGTACCTAGCATTATACCTGGCATATAGTAGTCACTTAATAAATTAATTGATTAATCTAATAACTACAGTAAAAAGAAATGACCCATAAGTATACAAAATAATAAATATTAATAAAGAACACCAGTCCCAGGTTCCAACCTGGACTGTTTCACAGATTAGCCATCTTATTTGAGGCAAATTATTTAATGTTTCTTTACTTTGGCGTTCTCTCCCATTAAACAGGGATATCAGTATCTAGCTTATAACCTCCAAGATGCCTTTCAGGTCTAAATCTAGAATTCTTTGGCTATAATTATGTAAAAGAAAGAAATAAAAATTCAGAGGTAGCCCAACTTTATTGACTTGGTAAAGAAGCCCCAAACAAAAAAATTTTTTTTGCTTGTTTGTCCTTTTTTAATTCATTTAAACTTTTAAATGCTAAGAGTTTTATCTAAAAGTTTATTATTTTACATGGTTACTTCATTATTTCTCTTGATATTTATAATTGAAAATTTTATAAAGGGGTCCATCCTCATGCTAGAAAAGGTTGGGAAGCACTGTCTTACTATGAACTAGTAACTAAATAGTCATTTATATTGGCAACCTTTGAAAATTCTTTCTAAGAACTAGTGTTTCTAAAACAAATGCTTAATCTTAACAAAAAGGAAATGACATGTTTAAGTGGAGTGTTTTTCTCTGGCCTTTACTCAAGCATCTTGTTCCTTTGTTAACACTGAGGAGCGGCATATTTTTAGGTAAGGATCTTGGACAAAGAGACAGCTTGAAGTTAGGTGAAAATTGAATATTTAATAGTATTGCTCATAAAATTTTCAAAGTGATCATATTTGGATCCATGATTTCTTTATTCAAGCACAGGTTTCAAAGTACTAAAAGTTAATTGAACATAACCTTATCATTTGTTAATAACAATATATGCTTTAAAGGAATCTGAAATATTTTAATTCATGTGCAGCAATGGTGGATACACATTGCATAGTTTGTAACTTTTTCTCTAGTCTACCAGTTGCCTTGAGCAAGCATTGAACCTACTGTGCTTCTTTTTCAGATCTTTTTAAAATTGTGTCAATTAGAATTACTATTTTATGATGACACTGGATTTATGGAGCCCCAAAGATGTTTACCTTGTAGGGCTATTAAAAGACTAATTAGGCAACATTTATGCAATAAATGAAAAGCATATTGAATGGATGGCTAATTCCTTAACGTTGGTACCTCTGCATGCCTTTCTAAGCAAGTTTTCTGTATCCATGCCTGGTTCTTGATCTTCCCAACCATTTTTCTTTTCTCTTAAATTCTGTCTTAAGAAGCCCATGTTCCTCCAGCCCTTTTTCCAACAGGGTTGGGTACTTGTCAGAATAATAATTCTTGCTGCCTTTTCACTCTTGACTCTTTCAGATCCCCCTCACATGACATATCCTTGAGCTCTGACCTGAACAACCACTCCATCGTTACTGTTATCAGTGGTGAGGAGCATTTTGAAGATTATGGAGAAGGAAATGAGGCGGAATTGTTTTCTGACAACTTGTGTAACGGAGAAGCTGGCTTTAACAGTTCTTTTCTTTCTCCCAGGTAAAACATGTCCTCTGGTAATGGTGTTTGTGCTTTTAAATTTTTTTGATATTGTTGTCTTTAATCACCAGGAATGCCTTTACCTTTTTGGTTTGTCAGAAGGGAAAGCCCCAAAATGGAGTAATTTCCCAAATCACTTTTTGAAACATTGATACTTTCCTGAGTGAAAGTTGACAGAAGAGTCACTCATCTAATTATAATCTAAAGATTTACACAAAATATGAAGGTTTAAATATGGTAATGACAGCATTTGACTGTTTTGAAACCATATATTTATGAATAATGAATCTTGGATCATATTATAACTATTTACTGAAGAGCTACTTTTGTTTTTGTCTGAGGATTTAATAAAGATTCTTTGGGTAGAGTAGCATTGTATAATCTCTCCCATTCTTTTTTCTATTATTATTTCTGACTATGAACCTTATTCCTGATACTTTTAGGATTCTAGGAATGACCTTTCAAAAGTTTATGATTAATAGTTCTTAGGTAATATATGTATATTATATACATATGCATATATATTTTATAATATGGACAAAACTATCTTTGAAGACTTGTACATGTGTAGTTAAAATTACTTTTTTTGACCAAATAAGGAGTTCTAACATTTTGTTTTTAAAGTCATTGTCATCTGTTCTCAGGCCCTTATTATTATTTATAATAAACCTTGTACCTTTGGAGTTGAAGAAAATGCAGTTGGTATGATCATAAGATAGTAACATGTCCATAAAAATCAATTCTCCTTTCATAATTCCCTATTCCTTCTATATTTTTGGTAACAGCAGTATTTTATACTTTAAGCAAAAAAAAAAAAAGTTTTTGATAGGATTTTGAAACATTACTGGCTAAGATTTTTTTCCATTGCTATTCGTCAGGGCAAATTTCATTATTGCCAGGTCCTAAGATGAATCAGATCTAAAACCTGAAAAAAATGTAGTGCTTTATGTAATTTTCCATTTACTTTTCATTAAATTTCCTTGGCTTTTAAAATTTGTTGTATTGATAGCTTTTTTGTTCTTCTTTCACCTTCAGAGACTATATATCCCTAACTACTAATCCATTTCCTTAGTAGTATTTTGCTCTCTTGAAATGGATTCTAATAGACTAGGAGTAGATTATGAATATTGTTGTTAAATGTAGCCTGATAGAAAATTGTTTCACTACCAAAAATTTTGTAGGCTTAGAAAAAGATATACAAAAAGAACTCCCAGCTCACTGTTCACAAACTTGGTATTATTCATATGGAAGTCTCCTTAACTAGTAGATAAAGAAACCTTACCTTTTAACCAGCACTTTATATAGGCCTTTAAGTTCAGCCCCTGTATCTCCCACAATGCTCTGCTGGTTGCATCACCGAGGATTAAATAACTTGCATAAAGTAAGGGAGGGGCAGACCTGGGAGAACTTGGGACTATGAGGAGTCAGGAAGCTCCTCTTTCTACTTTTCAAAAGTGGCAAAAACTTGAAAATTGCTCTATTGCCTTTCTCCCTTTCTCAGTTGTAGAAATTCTTTTCTAGGTTTTATGACCTGATATAAGAAACTGAGTAATAATAGAGTACTAGGCTTAGTTAAGGAATTTTAACATAAACGCCACAGAGCAGCTATTATGGTGTTCCCCCCATCCCCAATATTGAGATATTTTAAATTAAAAATAAGATTTCATAATGTGTTTAAAAGAATATTGTAAGAATTTAAAAAAATATTTTAAATTGTATATATCAAGACATAATCATTTTAAACAAAAATAAATGTAAGACAATATAATGGGATGGTTTATTACTTCAGGTCACAAATAGAATAAATGTCATAGACTTTGTTTCTCTATTACAGTATAATACAAACTCCATGAATCTTAGAATGATCATGGACCTAAACTGAATAATTTACATTTAAACCTCATAGATTTTTCTCTGGTTATTTTTTGCATTTTATGCAATTTGGTCTTATTTTGGTACACAATAAATTTTAATTTTTTATAATGTTATTTGTAAGAAAAGTGAAGCTTTTCTCACTTGGCCCTGTCATTCCCCCCATGAATATAATTGGGTATTTTCTTCTTTCCCAAGTTGTTTCTATGTATAATAACTCAAAAATAGAACTGAATTAAGAATTTGAATGTTAAAATGAGTCCAGGTAAATATGTTGCTTTTTTTGGGGTAGTTTTAATTAGTTTCATTTTTTTGATTGAAAATATTGCCTATAAATGTAAATTCAAGTTCAGGAATATCTTAAACATAAGTTTTATCCTTTTTTCCCTATGTTATATGTAATGATATAAAGATCTTTCTTGAAATAATCTTTTCACTTTTTGTTGCTGAAAATAATATTCCAGTTATCATAGTGTTGACACAATATACGCCCTTTCAGAGAACACTAGAAATTATTCCTTTCTATCATACTTAAGAGAAAATAACAATGCAATATGGTCCAGATTTCATGTCTTACTTGTTTAATGCATGTGGATTCTAAACCTTTTTTCTTCTGTTATATATTTTTTGAGAGTATAAAACAAACTATAGAATTTCATTTAGCTCATATGACTAAAAGATCAAATATATCTTGTAAAATATGCTGCTATTTTGATAGCCTATTTCTATTTGTTGATTCTACTCTCTTCTTGTGTGATATTTCCTTTTTTTCTGTTTAGGTATACCTTCTATGTGAAACTATATTTCAATATTAACTATTATTTATATTAATCTTGTGGCTTCCAAAGGTATTGTGTCTGAGGATAGTCTAGGTATGTTCTATTGTAGTTTTCAATTCCCATTGACAAATGGAGATCAACATACTCTGTAAGAATAAAAATTCAAATTAAACTAGGTGTAATTAGCATATGATTCTTAGAAATAAAACATTCTGCTTTTTTATCTAATGTAATTGAATTGGTAAAATGGTCCCTTATCGACCTCTAATATAATTGATTTGTATAATAACTACTAAAATATTTGTAAGTCAGTTCTAGAGGATTCATGATTAAACAATCCACTTCCATGTTTAAATTCTCTTCCTGACTGAGAAGTAATGAGCTCAGAATATAAATTGAGACATATTTTTTTTTTTGGACATGACCAATATCAGGAATTTGTTGTGCTTGACTATACATGTTTGTGACAAAGGTTTTCTTTTTCTTTCTCAGTGAGACATGAATGGGAGGGAGGAAGCAGATTTTTATTTATTGGGGGAAAAATTAATTTAAAAAAAAGTTGTGAAACTACTCACTTCTTCAGAAGATCCATTTCCTTAGTGTGGGTACTCCTCCCCTTGATGAAGATTGAAAACCTTCAGTGCTTTAGCAAACAATTTTCATTAATTGATATGGCCAGTCATCTTCTTAACTAGGCTGATTCTTTTTTTTAAATTTTTCTTTTTGTCTTAAAAGACAGAAAAGCAGTAAGGGCTAGGCAATCCCAGTTAAGTGACTTGCCCAAGAACACACAGCTAGGAAGTGGCTGAGGTCACATTTGAATCCAGGTCCTCCTGTCATGGAGTTCTTATCTACTGTGCTACCTAGCTGCCCCATTTCTGATTTTTGAAAAACAGACCCTCAGACAGATGCTGGAACTAGTCTCACCAGAACCTGAGAGTTGAAGGAACCTCAAAGCCATCTATTCTGACTTGTACCTGAACAACAGTCTCATCTACAACATATCAGTCATCCAGTTTTTGCTTGATGACCTCTCATGAAGGGGTACTTATTACCTCACAAGGCAACCCCTTTCACTTTTGTCCAGTTCTATTTGAACTCTTTGGAAGTTTTTCTTGATGTTGATCCTAGCTCTGCTCCTTGAAGCCTCTCCTCATTGTTCCTCAATCTTCCCCACTAGGGCCCAGCAGAAGTTGATTTTTTTTTCCACGTACATGAAGACGATTGTCATGTTCCCCATGCCTTCCCTGCTAGAGACTCAAGATCCCCAGTGTCTTTAACCAATCACCAAACATTTGTTGAATACTTATGAAGTGCTATGCACTGTGCTGGGTACTGGAGATAGAAAGACAAAGTTGAACTGTCCCTGAGCATGTCTTTCCTAACATGTGGTGCTTAGAGCAGTCATAGGCAAACTTTTTAAAGAGGGGCCAAAAGAAAGGAAATGCTCATCTGTCAGTCTGTTTCTAAGGCAACTCTTTCGAAGTTTCATTGTATTATATCCTACTCATTGTAGTCATCAGATTAGGAATAATGTCACACAGCAGGATAGAACATTTCAGGGGGCCACATCTGGCCCGTGGGCTGTAGTTTACCCATCACTGGCTTAGAGCATCACAGCAAAAACCCAGTATTACAGATGTGGTCTGAACAACACAGACTCTAGTGGGATCATCATTTCCCTTATCCTCATAACTACCCTTCTCTTAAGATTACATTTTGCCTCTTCAGTCGCCATTTCAAACTACTGGCTCGTATAGAGTCCACTAAATCCTGCTCTTTTTCTGACCAGCTACTGCCAGCTCTGCCTTTCTCATCATGTGAATATGAAATCTATGTTTTGAACACAAGTGGAAGACTTTAAATTTATCTCTTGGAGGGAAAAAATCTAGACCTGTGATTTCATTGAGGTTGGGAACTTCCAGTAAAGAAATTCATTCTATCAAAGCTAATCTTTTATTGAAGCCACTTACTAGCTATGAGATGTTACCCAAGATATTTAACTTCCTTGCCTCAGTTTCCTCATCTATTAAATGGGAATGATACCTTAGAGAGAGAGGACCTAGGTTCAAGTCCCACTTTTGACATATCTTTATGACCTTGACCAAGTCAGTTAACCCCCCTGGGCCTCAGTTTCTTCATCTGTTAAATGAGGAGGAGGGAGAATCAAACTCAATGGCCTCTAAGGTTTTTGTCAGCTCTACATGAATGACCTCAGGCTCCTCTCTTAGTAGTTCCCAGGATTCTCATGAGGAACATGAGTGCTCTCATATACTGTCAAGTCCTTGATAAATATCAGCTGCTGTTTTATGTGTCTCTCCCTATATGTCATATACAATCTTTTCTCAAAGCCCCACACTGATGCCTCCTCATGGCGTGGAGGTAACTCTGTGTTCTCAGGCCATACCAGTAGAATACAAGCCCTGGCAGCCACAATCAAGTTGGCCAGATAAAAATCCATGAATGCCTCTAACCTAAGTACCAGGTCAGGGGATTTAGTCATTTCAGTTGTCTCCAATGTGATGTTTTTTTTCATTGCAGCAATTCAGGAAGACAGTCTGCTAAGTCTACATTGAAGGTCATGTACCTTAGTGGAAGGAGTACTGGCACTAGTGAAATACTTGCTCTCTTGAAGTATAAATGTGTGAGCATACACATATGTGTGGATATTTATATGCACATGTGTATGTACATTTATATGTACATTATATAACGTGTGTGTGTGTGTGTGTGTGTGTGTGTGTGTGTGTGTGTGTATTTCCCCCCATTCAATTGTAAGCTTTTTAAGGACAAGGATTGACTTTTTCCTTTTTGTATCCCTAGCACTTAGCCTGATGCCTGGCACATAGTAGGTGCTTAATAAAATGTTTATTGATGTCACTCTCCAAGGTGATTTTTCTATCCGGAAGCTGTACATGTTGGCATGGTTTTTAAAAACCCAATATATATTTAATCAGCGATAATTAGGCCTGTTAAAGACATCAGACTGCAAAACTGAAGTAGGTTATAGTGGCTACCTCTTTCTTTCCAAATCTTTTAAAAATAAAGTTGAAGAACTGCAGAATGTTTTATTTTCAATAACTTGTGAAAATTAGGCAAATATTTTCGATAAATTCCATTGTTGCTTATTAAACTAGGTTACATACCACATGCCTACGATAATGTTGTCCACCCCCCACCCCGTGCAAAAAAGTAGTTGTTTAAGAAGCGTAGGTTGAATGTAATTCCAATTGGGAAAAGTGAATATCTATCATGATTTTAATTACCAAAAATTGCTCTTATGTTATCGCTCTTTCATCATTAGTCTTCAGACACAGACTTGTGAAAGCCACAGATATAAAACTGTACTGGTCCAAACTCTTCTCCTAAAATGACACTTCTGATTTCTCTAGTACCAACCCACTTGCTGCGAAACTGCACAGCATTCTCACTGATGAGACATTTGAATTTTACTGTAGCCAGTGCCACAAACAAATCAACCGCCTTGAGGATCTTTCTGCTCGCCTGAATGATCTTGAAATGAATAGGTAATTGGTTCAGTGAGTGGCATGGTTTCTCAATTTGGTTTCTCTAAGGAGAAAGAGACATGCTCATTGTCTGTTGTTAAATCCCCCAACATGGCATTTTCTCATCCTATATAGTCTGTTTAAAGTGATCAAAATGTCAGTCATAGCAGCCTCACTCTAACTTAGGGTGCACCCTGTGATTCCTTGTTCATGAGTACTTGAACTCCTGAACCTCTAGTTAAAGAGAAGAGCCTAACTAGTGATGAGAATCTTTGCTTTATACCTGACCCAGCACCATTGCATGTTCTTGGTTCTGTGTTTAGTAAACTCATCCTCACTTCATTATACTTTGTATGATGCAATCTAAGGTTAGCTTTTCCCCCAGTTATTGGGGATAGCAATTGTTACCAGACTGTCCTACTGAGTCAGTAAATCCTGACTTGCCAGATAAATTAGGGAGTTATTTAATTTATGTGAGCTGGTTCATTCTTCACATTACAGAAAAATATGTTTTCCGAATAGGATTCATTTAAGTAGCTAGCTAGCTAACAGACAACAAAATTATAAGGCTAATTCTTTTAACTGCTTTGCAAACCTTAAAGCACTATATTAATGCTAGTTATTATTTTTATTAGCAAAAATTTGGTTTACATGAAACTCTAGGAAATATACTCATGCAAAATAAGGTATCTCTATACTCAAAATTAGGTTTACTAAGACTACCAAAACTACCTTTGGTTTTAGTCAAGTACCTTAAAAATTTAATTTTACTTTTTAACCTCTTTGTTTAAAAGAAAAAGTCAGAGTTTCAGCAGCAAATCTATGGTACCAGATTAAATTCTTTTTCCTTTCATTTACGAATTAGCTATTTTCTTCTTTCATTTCTGACCCCTGACTCTAGTTCATATCAATAATTCACCAGGACTTAACCCTTCCAAGTAAGATCTCTTTAGACTGTTTCCTTTTGCAGGTACTTCACACATTCAAAAATAACTTCTTTGTAGTTAATATTTTAGATTTGGATTTTTGCATGCAAAAACATTTCTGCTAATGATGCTGAATATTCTTCAAGCATAATCAACCAACATACACTGAGTTTGAAATAAAAGTAGATTCTTGTTGACTTTAGAAATCATCCAATATGCTTTCTCAAATATCATATATATGCATATACTCATATTTTTTCCTTTTTGGCTTTCTTGGAAAGCACTTCCAATTTCTATATTAAATACATTTTTCAGGCAATTTCTATCATGTATTTTTTTCAGGCAAAGGTGTACTCATTTGTTGATCTTTAGTTGCAACTAGACTGCTATAATTAAATTCAGACCACATCACATACTAATATTTTGTCTGAGTTCCTATTTTAGCCTTACTTATAAATTTCTCCTAATTATTTATAGCCCTTAGCCTTTAGCACCCAAGGATTTTTTAAAGTTATTCTTCACTCTTATACCATGATTTATACAAGAAGAGTCATGAAGAGATTTTTTAAAGTGGGTTGAAAAACTATAGCAGGATAATAGGGGTGTAAACAGTATGGATATTGGAGTGCTTGTGGGCATTTTTACTAGTCATTTATAGAAAAAGTAAATCTGTTGGGGGATAGAAATAGAACATACCCAGGGGAAGATTGAGGCAATGTGTTACATAGGGAGATGAGTATTGGATGGGGATTCAGGAGACTTGGGTTCCATTCCCACCACTGGCAGGTACTTGCCTGAGGCAAGATACTTTTCTACCCTAACACTTACGGTCCACATTTCTCTGTGAATTACCCTGCCTAACATAAATGCATAAATGGGGGGAAAATGATACTAGGTAATAGAGCAGAAGGTAATAGAGCATTATGGAAAGTAATTAATTACAAAGGAATAGCCAACCTGAGTAGGTAGAGCTGGGATTTTGAGGAGCATGTTCAGGGACCATGAAAGATAATACTGTCCCCTTTTGGGAGACCATTAATACCAAAAGGTAGGCAGGGAAAATTGGAGTTAAGCCCAGGTAGGAGAACAGTTTGGTAGAACAAGGGAAGGTAGCTGGAAATGAGATCTGAGCCAACACAACTGGTTATATAACATAAGAGTTTCTGGATTTGGAGGATCTGAATCTGAATATTGGCTCTGCCAGTTGTGTGACCTTGGGCAAGTCATCTAATAAGTTTGGGCCTTAATTTCCTAATTTCTAACTCAGCTGTAGATGATCTCTTGAGTTTCTTCCAGTTTCCATATCTATGATCTTGTATTGCCAGGATTATACTGTTATCTCAAAGATTGCAGCATCAGGGTTAAGAAAGTCATAGCAGAAGTTATCTCTAATTTTTTTTAAACCCTTGCCTTCTATCTTAGAATCAATACAGTATATTGGTTCCAAGGCAGAAGAGCAGTAAGGGCTAGGCAGTGGGGTAACGTTAAGTGACTTGCCCAGGGTCACCCAGCTGGGAAATGTCTGAGATCAGATTTAAATCTGTCTCTAGGCCTGGCTCTCAATCCACTGAGCCACCTAACTGTCCCCTTTAATGTTCTAATAGCATTACTGTTGGAACTTTATTTGGGGTATGCCTATAAAATGAGAGGTTTGGCTTAGATAGCCTATTTCAGTTCCAACAATTCTATGAGTTTGATATTTTCATCAGGAAACCCTCAGTTATTCTGGTTGCTTATATTATGAGTGTTTTGCATGGACCTCAGAGTTTGAAATTTACAGAAATCTGAAGGCTAAAGAATGGGAATCTGATCCACTGGATACGGGTACCTATTAAACAAATAGAAGGCAGAAGAGGACATCATCCCTACCCCAGTACTGTTCATAAAACAATAATATTATGTTTATATAACACTGAGGCTTTACCCACACAAATTTGACTCTTACAGCAATCCTGTGCTATTATTAAATGTTGCTATTATTCCCATTTTACAGCTAAGGAAACTAAGGTTTAGAGAGGTTAAGTAACTTACCTAGGATCCTTATAGCTAGTGAGTATCAGAGACAGGTTGAGAAATCAAATTTGACAAACTTAAAGTCTACAATGAAGTCTACCCTAAGTAACATGGCCTAGTTAGTTAGTCATACACTTATTGACTTAGCAGAAGGAAGGAAGTGCACCCCAAAATCAAGAAAATATAAGTTGTAACAGTTGGTTTGAGGACGAAGTTAGCCATTTGTTTTAATTATCAAAGGTGTATTAAGGTTCTTTTTCCTGCAGACCACTATGCTGGATGTCATTTAGTAATGTTTGATCTAGATATGTGAGCTACCTTTGAAAATGATTATGTAAGCAATCTTTTATATTTCATACTTTAGAGTTTGGAATTAAAGTTCATGCTATGCTGTGCATAATCAAAAAATTATATTTTTTCACTATATTTGGAATAAAATGAAATTAGAGCCTTATCTCTCAAGATAGTTATGATCACTGCCATTTGTTTACAAATATACAATACTCAGTTATTTACACAGACCTTCACTAAACTCCAAGGGGAATAGAAACAGAATAAAACATAGCTTTATAAGAAGAAAATTGGGTTAATTTAATATAATTTGGTTTTCAAATTAATCTTACTTAGCTTGCATTAGAACTCTTTTCAACCATATCTTCTCCTAGGTAAAATAACATTTTCATTCATGGAAATAGATTAGTGATCCAGTCATCATAAAATCTTAAGAAATAAAACATTTTACCAGTGAATACCTATGATTGAAGATATTGATAAAAATATTAGATTATAATTTCCTAAAAAAAGAGATCATTAAAAAAAATTTCTGTCTCCTTTGTACATAGTTCAGTGTATTGCACATAGAATAAGATGCTTAAAAAAATTGAAATGAAACAAATGATTGTCCTAAGCCAGAATTCCATCTCACCAAGTTTTGTAAGAAAGAAAAAGTATGATTTAGTTGAACTCTTCCATATATTATTCAGGATTTATTATAATACTTAGTGTAAACTCAAAAAATGACTCTGAAGACCATTAATCTTATTGATATTTCCAGAAAATATTTCATTTCACTGAGATTTTGAAAGTGACATATTTAGGACTGCAGCTTCAAGTAATACTTTCAGTGATATGGCATCAAATTTACTGAAGTAATGGTTAATAACACAAAATTTTTTTCTGAAGTTATATTTAGGGAATCTAGCTGGTGAAAGTCAAGTTGGTAAAAAAGTTTGCATATAAAGTAAAAAAAAGGGGGGGGCATAAGTAAATCCTCCAAATTAATTTGTTACTTGATCTTTATAAATGAAATAGATCAATTATATCTTAAATAATTAAGCCAAAGAATGATGTGAGATCTTATGGTAGTCTTTTTGTTCATATAAATGAATCTCAGGAAAGCTAACTTAACTCAAATCAGTAATCATGATTTTCTTCTTTCTAGTTGTTAGTGATAATAGACTTTTTATACATACCAGAATTAGAACCTATTAGTAAATTATTACAATTATATTAAGCATTAATTGTTAAAGCACTCAGTAGAATATTAGTAGTTAAATGGCAAAAGATAAATTTAGAAGGGAAGGAGAGTCAGGAAAGGTAAGTTTTTAAATGCTGGTAGTTTGTTTCTTAACTGACTCACAAAGTCATTTGGTTTAAGTAGGGGAATAATGGTCTTTAGGAGATTACCAACTGTTCTAACTGTCATGTTATCTAAATGTTATGTTATGTTATGAATCTAAATTCAAGGTTCGGCTCAAATGAAACTCACTGCATGTTATGTTATGTTGCTCTGTTTCCTATATTCCAAGTAACAAAAATGAATTGCAGTTAGAAAACCATCATAGAGTTATCCTAAGTGACTGTGAAAAACCAATGATTAAATTAAACTAATACAAAATTCTTCTGAATTGGTAAGTTATTTGAAACACAACACTCCAGTCATGGATCACCTTTTTGTTTTTAAGACTATGTGCTGTTATCCATTCTAATTACCTGGTTTCTCACAGCCAGAATATTTGGAAGACTTTGATTTCAAGCTAAGCACTTTTTGAATATTCTGTCAAATGAATTAATGAAGTCAGTAGACTGAACTGTCCTAAATTGGTTGATTATTTCAGAACCAAAATAAGGGGGGCAGCTGGGTGGCTCAGTGGCTTGAGAGTCAGGCTTAGAGATGGGAGGTCGTAGGTTCAAATTTGACCTCAGACACTTCCCAGCTGTGTGACCCATTTCCTAGCCCTTACTGCTCTTATTCCTTAAAACCAAAACACAATATTGATTCTAGAATAGAAAGTAAGGGTTTAAAAAAAAAAAAGAACCAAAATAAGCCAGTCATTAATGGTTGTGATAACTGTAGAAATCTCAGAGGATATATTAAAGTTTTTTTATATTAAAGAGTAAGAGTGGTCCTGCCATAAGACCTTGCATGGAATCTGTCATTGAAAAGCTGAGTAATGCATGCTTGTGTTTACAATATTTTGGTAAGGATGTGCCCCCATCCCTATATCTCTCTAGTCTGAATTTCCTGTTTCCTTTTACTCTTCTCTGTCAGTTTTCCTGACTCTGTTTTCCTGTTGTTTTTATTCATTGCACAGTCCAAATAAGCGACTCTCCAGCAAGAAGGTAGCAAGGTAAGCAAATACTTTATAATTATCCATTTTAAAAGAAAGTTCTTCCAAAACCCATGTTATTTAAAGTGCATAATTTCTCCTTTCAAAGAAATATTTTCACTCCTTACTCCAAAACTACTAGAAAACTAAATATGGCCTTAAAATGTATGGAGTTTAATTTTTTATTTTTATTTTAGTTTGGGAAAACTTTTGAAAGGTATTTTTAAATATTGTCAGTTTAGACTTGAATTCATTTTAGTTATATATGCATACCTATTTGAGTTATAAGATTTGGTTGCAGTGGAAAACAGTTGCAAAACATTTTCTTGAGTAAAATGGCAGCAAAAACATTTACTCCCAATTTCCTTAAAATTTAACATGTCTAAAGAATTAAAACTTTAAGTTTGCTACCTGTACACCAAGAGCTATTTATAGAAAACAGAAATGAAATCTTGACATTAGAATGACATGTCATTCCATTCTTAGTTCATATTAATCTCAGGATTATCTGCCTTTCTAAGACTTGCTTTCTTCACTACCATAAGGGCTATTTCTGTCAGGTATATACTTACTGAGTCAGAGAAAAACCTTGTTAAAAAGATGTAACCTAGAATGTTCTTTTGTGCTGTTTCTTTTTACTTTGGCCATCAGCCATGATCTCTTGCTTGATTTCATTTTACTTGATAATGAGCAATGATATTTATATTGATTCCTTCTTACCGTAACTGTTCAGCAGGTTCACATTACATGGTCATTGTTTGATTGGGGCTATATATCATATTTTAATTTTAAAATTAATATCATTAAGGTCTTTTTAAAAAATCAGGCAGTACTCCTTTAGTCATCACTAACATAGAGGCAAGTAATCAGTAGATTTTCATGTTGAGATTAATTTCTTTGGATGTTTCCATCTCTCAGCATTCCTAAGAAACTATTCAGTTTAGAGTTGATTATTCATAAGAAAATTAAACCACATGTTTTATTTAAATTAGTTAATGGAGTAACACTAAAAAGTTAAATCCTTACAAACATTTTAAAAGTGAATAGGAGGGGGCAGCTGGGTGGCTCAGTGGATTGAGAGCCAGGCCTAGAGACAAGAGGTCCTAGGTTCAAATCTGGCCTCAGGTACTTCCCAGCTGTGTGACCCTGGGCAAGTCACTTGACCCCCATTGCCCACCCTTACCACTCTTCTGCCTTGGAGCCAATACACATTATTGACTCCAAGACGGAAGGTAAGGGTTTAAAAAAAAAAGTGAATAGGAAACTCTGTTATCTATAGATAGAAGGGACTAGAACAGTAGAAAGAACTACAGTTTGAAGACTATCTGAAAACCTTGCTTTGGCCATATTTTCAATCACTTTTCTTTTCCCATTCCCCATTACCAGTCATCTCTTTTTATCTGAACTGTCCACAAATAGTAAAGGTAAAAAGAAATGACATTCAATTAAGTTATGTCCACTACTTACTCTGTGGGAAAGATGTTAATGAACAAATAAAAAGATGGTTAGCAGGAAGGAGTATTCTTCCTAATGCCTTTTTTTTTGAGGGCAGAACCTGGACTTTAATCTTACTTTACTTTGAATCTGCTGCTTTGCCTGGTTTTACCTCCAGGGAACAAGATACCCCTATGCCAACTTCCCCTTAGTGTCTCTCTCTTCTAACCATCATCACTTTCTTGCCTCCTTTTGTGTGTTGTCTCCCCTGACCAGATCATAAGCTACTTGAGAGCAAAAATTGTCTTTCTTTTTATTAACTTTATCCACAGAGCCTGGCATATAGTAGGTACTTAATAAGTATTCATTGGATAGATGATCTGCAGACTGTGTAGAAATAGATTTGTGTTTCTACTTCTTCTTCATCCATCCATTAGCCCAGATGACAATAGAAACCCTTAAGACAGCCATGAATCTTCAATTTTTTGAAATGGAAATTGATGGAACCAAAGCAGTGTAATTTTTGCTTGATAGCTTTTGACAGAGCCTTATGAATGTCTGATCATAAATCTCAGCCTAGAGAGACTTCTCACTTTATGGATGGGGAAACTAATCCATATTATATGATGGAGCTGGAATTCAGTCAGGTCCTGCAGTTCTAAGTTCAGCATTCTTTCTACTGTACCACACTGCCTCCAAATTATAAATGAAGAATAAATAAATATTACTTCAGTGAATGAAAGACCTAAAATACTCATTGTATTTATTAAAGACCAGAGGTAGATTTTCATTTTCAGAAACATTAACTTCTTTTTCAAAAGGAAAATTATTTGATATAATTTTTAGAATAGCATTTGTATATTCAAGGTTCTTTTCCTTTTGTCTCTCTAGTCCATCGGGACAAGAATGCAAACTGGATTTTTAAAAAACACCAAGATTTTGTAAACTCAATAAATTCCTTTACCCAAGTAAATCCTAAAAAAAAAAAAAAATTTTTTTTCAGTTCAAGCATAGCTGTGGATATATCTCTCAACCCCTTCTCACACTGGCAGGTCAGGTCCTATAGCTTGGCTGCTATTTGTTCCCTCAGACTCTAGCAGTTAGTTACCCTGCCAGGGTTTTCTAATGCTGTAGCATACAAGTTATATCACTTAATACCAATTAGTCAAGCATACTTAATTTGTTTTTAGAAAAGGATGCTTTGTCAAGGTGGTATAGTAAGAACTATTCGTACAAAATATTCCTCTTCCCCCCAAGTCTGTAACACACTCTCTCATTGGTATATAGAGGGTCCAGGAAAACATGAACTTAAACTAGAGTTTGGATGTGGAAAAGGGATAACTCATAGATCTTAGAAGTTCTTTTGCTGGTATCCTCAAGATGTTCTCCTTATGTGTAAAGTAATAGATTTACTTGGGATCCTTGAAGAGCTTTGATTCTGCTTTTCTTTAATGAATCCAGTTTGTCATGGCTGTTAGTTACTGCTTTCAGGGACACTGCTTGGAGGCTGGTGAAAAAGTTCCAAGTCACCTGACCCTCCAAAGTTCATAGGCTATTTCTCAGTCAAGAAAAGGGGAGGAGAATGAGGACAAGATGTTTCCTCTTCCATCCTGCTGACAGATTCCTTCTTGTACTTGGTTAGAAGGGTTTTAAACTTCTAAGACAGTGCTCAAAATTCCAAATATACTCCCATGCAACATCACTCCAGTTGATCCAATTACTTTTAAGGATATCTAAATGAATTAAGGACCTTTTTGCACATAATCTAATGCCTGTGACATTTAATCAAGCAATATTCTCAGTTAAGGTATCAGGATATGGCATACTGTTGGTTAAGTTGGATGAGGTAATTAATTGTGTTTGACTCCTTCCCTTTCATAAGGAAACTTCTCAAAAATTACATTTTTGTAATATAGCTTATGATAATCATCAGGTTTAAAATTGGAAGGA
Organism: Gracilinanus agilis; assembly: GCF_016433145.1. Classification (NCBI taxonomy): domain Eukaryota; kingdom Metazoa; phylum Chordata; class Mammalia; order Didelphimorphia; family Didelphidae; genus Gracilinanus; species Gracilinanus agilis. The sequence continues at coordinate 141,377,966 of NC_058130.1, read as the reverse complement.
AACTTAGAGATCATATACACTATCTTGTTTTTTCAGTTAAGGAAACTGAGACCCACTTTGGGGAAGTGACTTGTCCCAGTGAGCAAGCTAGTAAGCACTGGGACAAAAATGCAAACCCAGGACCTTTAACCCAGATCAGTTTGGTAAACATTTAACCCTTAGTCAGAAGGTTGAATTGTTGCTATAATGATTCTTCAAAAAGATAAGTCTGCTTGCTATAAGAAACATGCTATTTACCTTAAAATTTTAAACCTTTGTCCCTCTATGTGCCTGCTTTCCCTTAGGGATTCTGAAATTAGATTCTGAAATATTTGCTTTTTGTTGACCAGAATTCTGGTCATTCATCTTGGGTTTCTTTTTGGATTAAGATGATTATTGTTCCTTAAAAGAACAACTTAGAGTCTAAATGAAAACAATAAAGTTAACATTTAAAGATTAGATTAATAATGTTGTTTTTAAGAAAAAAATGGCAAAATGAAGTTAATTTTTTCCCCTTCTAAGTGCACATAGAAACTTTTTGTGGCTTATTTAGAAATTTAGAAAATGCAATTATCAAAGCAAATAATATTTATAGTTATTTTAAGAAGTTGTACTATATTCTACTTAAGAATTACAATACCATTCTTAGATACTTGAAATATTTTAAGTGAATAGGAGTCTTCCAAAACATCCCAAAAAACTGGGGTGTTCATTATTTTAACAAGTCTTCACTGAGAATCCATTCTGTTCATCAATCATCATTCTAAGTTAAATGACTTTGAAAAGAAATGTAATCTGGAGGGCAATTTGGAATTATGCCCAAAGGGCTATAAAACTGCATATCCTTTGATCCAGTAATACCACTACTAGGTCTATATCCCAAAGAGATAATAATAAAGGGGAAAGGACCTACTTATACAAAAATATTTTTAGCAGCTCTTTTTGTAATGGTGTAATGGGAAAGAATTGGAAATCGAGGGAATGTCCATTAGTTGGGAAATGGCTGAAGAAATTGTGGTACATGTTGGTGATGGAATTCTATTGCGCTATAAGAAATGATAAGCAAGATGATTTCAGAAAAAGCTAGAAAGATCTGGTAGGAACTGATAAAGAGCAAAATAAGCAGAACCAGGAGAATAGTGTACATAGTAACAGCCACATTGGATGATGATTATCTGTGAAAACTTGGCTACTCTAACCAATGCAATGATCTGGGACAATCCTGAAAGACTTATGATGGGGAATGCTGTCCACTTCCAGAGAAAGAACTGTTGAAGTCACCTTTCACATCAGTGTATTTTTGGTTTTATTTTGGGGTTTTGGTTATGTATGAGTGTGCTCTTAACAACAATGACCAATATGGAAGTGTTTTGCATGATAATAAAAATAAAAATTAAAACAAATAAATAAATGGCAAAAAAAGAAAGAAAAGAAATGTAAGTACATTCAGCCATTTTCTAGAGTTGGACATGTATTTTGTCTATACATTCTTTGACTCAGAAGTAATCTTGCCATATAGAAATTTATCAGAGACAGGTTTTGAATTGAGCTTCCCTGAATATAATGTTCTTTTTATTATACTATTTTGCTTCCTAATCAGATTTTTTTTTCTTTAACAGCCTCACATTGCAATTGAGTTAAGGGCCTTATATAGGGAAAACATCTACCTATTTGGTTTATCTCCTCAAAATTAAAAATTCCACAGCCAAACTTATTTCCCACTTTGAGAGTGTTGGAAAACCATAACCAGGGCAGGTAGGTAAGCACAGTAGATAGAGTGCCAGGCTTGGAGATAGGAGATCCTGGGTTCAAATATGGCCTCAGACACTTCCTAGCTGTGTGACCTTTGGCAAGTCACTTAACCCCCATTGCCTAGCCCTTGCCTCTCATTTTAGAATTGATATTAAGACAAAGGGTAAGGGTTTAAAACAAAACAAAACTACCACAAGACTCCTCCCCAAGTCCTTCTAAATCAAACCATCAGAATTGTTTCTCTTTATGTCTTCCCTATTTCATTCTTGCTGACTTTCTTTATAGACTATGAAGGACCCATCCTCTCCCAAAATTTAAGATGCATGTCAGACAATGCTTTCTTCTTCACTATAACATATTCTAAAATAGATTAGTCACTCAATCCCCACACCCCTAAGGATGTGTGATATATGACTTACCTCTGGCCTCTGGAAAAATGATCTGCTAGAAGTTACATAGAGTGAGTAGTAGCAGAGCTGGGGTTCCAGCCAAAGTCCATTACATTCCAGTGCTTTCTCCACTATATGAAACTGTATCTTATATTACATGACTGTAGTTTTGTGTAAGGAGGACTGGTTTTAACCTCCCTTTGGTATCTATACTACGATAAAATCATTTTTCAAATGGGCAATTTGATAAATATGGTAAGGATTACACTTAAATGATAAGGTTATATGCAAAGTGCCACAAGCTTAAATTAATATTTTACTAGTCTGAGGAGTAAGAGGACAGTATTACATAACATAAAACGCATATTAATTTTTATTACAGTTGAGCACAAAGTTCTTTTATCCCAACAACCTGATAGAGCAAGCTGAAGGAATAAGAACTTGTTATTCCAAAGGTTGCTTGACAGTTTGTATAGAGAACAATGTTAGTGAGAAAATTCGTTTTCTCTCCTACACTTTGGAAAAAGAGTTTAGCCCTAAGGAAATACTTCATCTCTGGTTTAATTATGGACAAACTGGATAAATTCAGGAATTAACTCTTATATGACCTCCACTTACTCATAAATAATTAGAAAATCCAATGCTTAAGAAACTGTTTGTTAGACTAGGATCTCTACTTTCCATTTTCCTTCTGAACAAGTATTTTCTTTGGTTTGCCTTTTTTTTTTCTTATTATAGACACCTACATCAGACGGGGACCTTGACTGTGGAGGCTATGGAAGAACCTTCTCGGGATCCCTTGGACTGTACTGATGAGGACATTGCTGACAAGGTAATTATTCCACCTAGACATTTGTTTTCATCAGAAAACTTGTCCCTGAGAGAAACCTGGAGTAAAACTTGAAATGTTTATGTTCATGGAAATAATTTTACCCATTTTATAACAAGCATGTTCTACTATTATTATAATTTAAGATTTAAATACTTAATTGTAGTAAAGCACTGTAACTTTATTCTCAGTTTATCTGTCTTCTCCCATACACTTAGCTCATTGCAGAAGGAATTTACTATATACAGCTAGGTGGCACAGTGGATGGAGTGCTGAGCCTGGAGACAGGAAAATTCATCTTACTGAGTTTAAATCTGGTCTCAGATACATACTAACTATATGACCTTGGGTAAATCACTTTACCCTGTATGCCTCAGTTTCTTCATCTATAAAATGAGCTAGAGAAGGAAATGACAAACCACTCCAGTATCTTTGCCAAGAAAAATCCCATATGTGGTCACAAAGAGTTGGTCATGTCAAAGATAACTGAATAATAACAGATTTCCCAAATAGTAAGAAAGTATAGGGAAGGATAGTGGCAGCTAGGTGATGCAGTGAATAGAGAACTAGGCCTACCCTCAGGAAGATCTGAGATGTTCAAATCTAGCTTTAGACACTGTGTTACTCTGAGCAAGTCACTTAACTCCTATTTGCCTCAATTCTTCATTTGTAAAATGGGAAAACACTAAAGAAGCAAACAGCAAAACACTCCAGTATTTTTACCAAGAAAACCCCATGGACTTATGAATAGTTAGACACACCTGAACGACTGATAGTGCTTTCAATTAGAGCCTTGAGACTACACTTGTGGTTTGCTCCCATTGCTTTTTTTGTTCAGTCATTTTGTATACATATACTTGGAAAGAACTGTCACATGATTTGCACTATTGGAGGAGGACTAGTTGCTTGGTAACTTTAGGTAAGATGCTAGTATTTTGAGGACAAAAGTGCTGAAAAAAAAAGAGGGCTTAAAAATGCTTAAAAAAACAAACCCAAGTAAAGGACTTTATCTTTCTCATGAGTGAGAACTGTTTCATTCATTGTATTTGTATCTACCAGAGTGCCTGGACATAGTAGGCAGTTAATAAATGCTTGTTGATTGATTGATTTAAGTTTTAGCTCACTGTTTCAAGCTGAAAAAAACATTTTTAATACCAAACTCTGTTACATAATATATCAGCTGCACTAGTAATTCTATATGTCAAAGTTTCAGATAATTGCAATATCTATAAATGTGATAAGTTCATTATCTCTTCCTTCAAGCAGTGGAGAAAATGTTAAATACAATAAGGTTAAGGAAAAAGCTCTGCTTCAGTTCTAACATCATCCATCAAAACAAACATACTCCTTATAATTTTCCTCACAAACTGCACTACTGAAAAATGAGACAACAGAATTATTAGAAACTGTCAGGGCAATGCCAAAGAGGAGTTTCATTTAGCATTACTTGATTAAAAAAAAGGTTGTATAAATGGGAATAGAAAAAATCCACTTAAAATTAAGGTTTGTACACATAAATAAAATGTAAGATTAATACTATCATTTTATTTAAGTTTAATTTTTAAAAATGTAACATGCAACATCAGAATAATATGCTGATACTCTGTAGTGATTTAAAAAAAAGGTACTAAAATAGATAGTCACTAGCTAAATATATTGTAGAAGGATTCTTATTCAGGCACGTGTTGAACTTTGGGGTGTGCTAGAGCCAGCTAATAAGAGGTGATTGTCAAGTTTTCAGTGGGAGCATTTATACCTTGGAAATTAGCAAATGCTAAAAATCAGGGCTTGATTGTGTTTCATGAATATCTTTTTTTTTTTTCCCTTCTGGAGAGCCAATTGTTAAATATTTTCCAGCACACCAGTGGGTGGACCTACTATCTCCTAAAGCTTCTTTCTACTTCAGATTCTCCAAAGAAGCAATGAAAATGGAGGAAAAAAAGGAAAATTGTGTGAATCCTTTTCTAGATAAACAGTACAGATTTTCCTGCTAGTAATTTAATATTTATCAGCTTAAGGGGTATCCCTTTTATAGACTAAAGTGTATTATATAAGATTGATATAAATGGACCGAAAATAGAGCAAAGTGATGTCATGCAGGTTTCACTGGACTAATAGAAGTACAAATCAAAATAATTCTGCTATTTCATCTGACTTCTCTCATATTGGCAAAAAAGGAAATAATCATTGTTGGTGGGATTTTAGAAAGATATAGGGTTGTAATATGCTGATACTATATGAATACCACTGATATTACACTAATACTATGGTAATATACTAATACACTTTGGTAGAATTGTGAATTGGTCCTAATAGTAGATAAATTGATATAAACATCTGCAAAGAAATGTAGAATTATGCTTTTTTTAAAAAAAATGACTAAAATGTCCATAATCTTTGATCTAGAGATCCTTTTGGTAGATATGTGCCCCAAGGAGATCAAAGACAGAAAGAAAAGTCCCTTATACAATAATAGAAATAATAGCTAAAATGTATATACTTTGCAAAGCACTTTACATATTATTTCCTCATTTTATCCTGCAACCATCTTGAGAAATAGTTACAATTATTATCTCCATTTTACAGATTAAGAAACTGAGGCTAAGAGAAGTCGCTGTTCATAACATCCCTTTTTGTGATAGAAAAGAATTGAAAACAAAGATGCTTATCAGTTGGGAAGCATCTGAAGCAACTGGGCTATATTTGTGTAATACATTATTAATGTGTTCTAAGAAACATATGAAGAAGCCTGAGAGGAGAGGAGGAAAGGAGGAGGAGGAGGAGGAAGAGGTTCAAAGAAACATAAAAAGTCTTACATGAATTAAAGCAGTTAGTTAAACCAGAAAAGATATACGCATTGACAATAATGTAAATAGAAAGAGCAGCAACAAAAATAGGACGTTGAATACTATATAATTATAATAAACCAAGCTTGATCTGAGAAGAGAAAATTCACTCCCCTCACTTCATTGCCAAGGTGCAAGACTGTGGGCATGGAATAGAGCATATGTTCTAATTGTTGATGAATTTTGTTGAACTGTGACTTTTCCTCTTTTTTCATTTTTGTTACAAAATATTTTTTCGTATAAGAGGAGAAGGTAATATTTGTAAATAAATGTGATATAACAAAAGCTATCAATAAAAATAGGATAAAAATTTTTTTAAAGAAATAGCACTGCATTGGGAGAAAGAGATAAGCCTAGCCCCAACTCTTCTATTATTTACCTGCATGATATTGGACATGGCACTTGACCCCCTCACAAACTCAATTTTCTCATTGATAATATCAGAGAAATGGAATGGATGATCTCTAGGGCTCCTTCCAGCTTTAATAGCCTGAAATAACCTATTTCAATCTCTTCTTAGACCGAAAAATTTAGGGATAATTCATATTCATGTAATATGATGTAAGGTTGATAAAGTGTTTTCTTTGCACAGGAAATCTTAAAGTCCTTTTTAAAAGGTACTTTATACACTCTGAAATAGTAAAAAAAATTACTATACATATAAAGAAAATGAAATTGAAAGAAGTTGAGACTTGCCTCCAGTTACAACACAACCACCTGACTGCCCAAGTCTTGTGCTCTTTCTGCTTTACCTTGCCAATCTGTTTTCACATACCTATGCAAGTCAAAAAAAAAATGTTAATTTGTAGCTGAAACACATAATTTTTTAAAGTTTATTTATTTATTTAACTAATTTAGAGTATTTTTCCGTGGTTCCATGATTCATGTTCTTTCCCTCCCCTCCTTCCATTCCCCTCCTATAGCCAATGAACAGTTCCACTGGGTTTTACATGTCATTGATTAAGACCAATTCTATATTATTAATATTTGCTCTAGGGTGATCGCTTAGAGTCTATATCCCCAATCATATCCCCATCAACTCATGTGATCAAGCAGTTGTTTTTCTTCTTTGTGAAACATTAATTCTTATCCAATTAGCATTTTAGAGCTTTTTTAATACAAAAGGTTAGCTTTGGTAAATCCAAGAGGGATCAAACCATTGCAATAGTTATAATAATGGTACCAACATTTCATTTTTATGTAGCACTTCATCATTTACCAAGCACTTTCCTTGTACTAACCCTCTGACGTCAATAGTGGAAAAGTCCCGTTTTTTAGATACAATAACTTGAGGAAGCTCAAAGAAGTTCAAGGGCTTGCCCACAGTAATACTACTAATAAAAGCTAGAGCTCAGACTGGAACCCAGGTCTTCTGACTCCAAAAAGAGCATTTTCACCAATGCTATTTATCTACTAAAGCTAGGGGTGTCCTGCAGCCAACTTATACCAGCTCTTAAACTGATAGCTAAATTTTTAATGTGAATATTTACATTTCAGAAATCAATAAATACTACAAATTAGGACTTGAATTATTGTTTTGTTGATTATCTAGATCTATGAAATTGATGAAAATATTAATAATTCAGATTAAACTATATTCTTGTTTGTTGTAATCATTGTGGATAACATCTTGATTCTGCTACTTCGCTTGGTATTAGTTCATTTAAGTCTTCCTGTATTGCTCTGAGTTCCTCAAACTTATCATTTTTTAGAGCACAATAGTATTCCATTCCATGCAGATGCAATAATTTGCATCTTGCTGAAGAGTAAGAGGCCCACAAGAACAGAATGTCGCACACGATGTCAGGAGAAGTCATGTGGGTCCTTTCGGTATAACTCTTTTTGTTAAATGGGAGTGAGGGGATGTATATATTGGGAAATGGCTGTGGTGGAAAAAATGAAAGGCTTTGCCAAAATTTGAAAACAGAATCAAAGAGGAAGAACTCAAATTCTTTCGTTAAGATTTTATTGATTTTTTTAATGTTTGTTTTTTAAAAATTTGAGTTCCAAATTCTATCCCTCCTACTCTCCCTGACTGTGAAGGCAAACAGTTTTATATATCCATTATACATGAAAGTCAGAAATTCTGTGGCATAAGAAACAAGAGAATAGAGCATAACTGATAGACCAAGTCCTGGCAGGTACTGAAAATTGTTATTGCTATGGGAATTTGCATTGATGGCAAAGGGATTGGATATTTCAGTTTTGCTCAAATGGACTGCAGAGGTAGGTATTTTGTAGTATGCTCTTCTTTTCCTTTCTTTTTTAACTCTTACTTTCTATTTTAGTTGTAAGACAGAAGGGCAAAGGCTAGGCTAGCAGGGTTAAGTGACTTGCCCAGGGTCACACAAAGTATCTGAGGCCAGAGTTGAACCCAGGTCCTCCTGACCCCAGGTCTGGCACTCTATTCCTGTAGTATGCTTTTCTTTTTTAAAAGCTCTCTTGTGAATAGGTTCTGCTTTACTCTTTACCTCACATCAGTCCTGTGCCTCTTGTTGCAAAGGTCATCTTCTTGGAGAAGAGAGTGACAGAACTAGAGAAGGATACTGCGGCCAGTGGAGAGCAGCACAGTCGGTTAAAACAAGAAAACCTGCAATTAGTGCACAGGTGAGCCCGGTTTGCTATAGTATTGGTAGTAGTTAAAAAAGTGTGGAACCCTTCTCAGAACAATTATAAATATGCCCAGACTGGTCCTGGCACCAGTCTGGAGAGGCCCCATTGTTTACACTCCTTTCATGTCAAAGCCTAGCCTTTCGGAGATGCAGAGAACCCTCCTGGGACTGCTTCATTCTTTGTAGAGCCTTTTAATACAAGTAAGTGTTGTTCATTGAGAAAAGCCTCCCAAATGTGTAGGTTATGAGAGGATCATGCTTGATCAAGCAATATCATTTGAGCTGTCTAGGTCTCTGACTTTCCATTCAGCAAATACTTGATATTGAGCTATAGAATTTATCTTGTTCCGTTTCTTCATTTTATAGATAAGGGAACTAAGGCCCAAAGAGTTGAAGACCAGTTCTAGTGGAAATAAGAAGACCTGGATACAAGTATATATAATAGGGGCAGCACATGAGGTTTTATATGAATGACATAGACAGAAAACACTGCAAACTATACTATACTGTATACTATATATACTAGTGTGTGTGTGTATACATATATATGTATATATATATATTTATTATACTATACTATGTTATACTATAGAAGAACAATCATTTCTGGATTGGGGTCATCAGGGAAAGCTTCCTAGAAGCTCCTGAAGGATAGGGGTCTCTCACTTTTTTCTTTGTATCCCCAGCACTTAGCACAGTAAATGGAATAATAAACACTTCTAAAATGCTTTGTCATTTGATTTGTTTTTCTGGAGGCTTAAAAAATGGCTAGAGTTTCAATAGACAGAGATTCTGGGGAAGATATTCTTGACGAAGGAAACTTCCATCTCGGTGCCTTTGATCATGTAAAGTATATGGTTTGTGTAATGTAAGAGGGAGATTTTAGGTATTTATAGATATGTATTTAAAATGTGGTCACCAGGAATCAACAATTCAGATTGATTCCATAATTAAAATAGACCCAAGTCAGGATCCGGTTTAAGGTAGTTTATTTACAATTAGGAAGGTAAAAGGTAGGGAAATAGAGAGAGGGAGAGGCCAGACCAGGCTGGAGAGGCCTGGACGGAGAGAGAGGGTTAAAAGGCTAATTAAACTAGGCTAAAAGCCACAAGACCTTAGAAATCAGAGAGGCTATAAGCCTACTTAAGACAGAGTTTGGAAACGCCAAGGTAGGCCAAGGAAGTCAGCCTAACTTACCCATGTGACAATTCAGAGTAGAAGCATTCTGAGGTCTCAGCGGAGCACCTTCAGCACCAAGTCCAAAGCCGGAACTTTTTTACCAGGTTGTAACTCACATATTTGAAGAGATAGTGTCTCTTGTCATTTCCTGTGGGTACACCTCTAATTCAAGTGGACCAATGGCAGCCTCTACACTGATTTGGACTGCCCAAAGGGCAGTCCCTTGTTCTTGATTTGATCTGAATTGTCACCTGTGATTAAATTATCTCCACTCCCCCTGAGGAAGGTGGGGATGATATAATCTAGATGCCTAGGGTAAATAGATTTTTGACTATGAATGGGCTAGAGTTAATTTCATTTACACAGTAAGAGACAGCAAGTAAAACAGATTGGCCAGTTCTGAGAGTTCACATGAAAAAGGAAAAGAAAATAGAGGTAAAGTTAAATTGTAGAGGACCTCAAACACCAGGGTGAAGAATTTAAACTTCACATTTTAAGTAGTAGAGAGACATCAGAATGATATAATGAAAGCAGTGTTTTAGAGAAAACACACTGCCATTAGTGGGCAAATTGGATAGCCTTGAGGAGAAATGGGAAACTGGGGAGATCAGCTACTTATGACAGCAGTACAAGCATGAGGCTGCCTCTTAACAACACTTTAAAATAAAGCTGGCAATTGCTCCAGCTGGTAGGTGTTCTTTGTAAATGTACCCCATAACTATTTCTGGTGCCTTATCAATACAGAATTCCTATATAGAGTCCTGATGAGTCACCAATGGTTTAAATTTGTGACCTATCACCCCTTAGAAGTTGTCATCTTTAGTGAGAAAAAAAGAATCTCATATGAAAGATTCTAGCATAAAAATCACTGAATAAAATTCAGAAAAAGAAAACTCTGAATGTGTCAAGATAAACTTTAAGTAGTAGAAATGATAATTATCATTGGAAGATTAGACAGCTTTATGAGGAGAATAGGGGAAATACCAGGATAGATGGATCAGATTTTAGAGTACATTGTAAGGATCTATATGAGTCTAAAGATTAGTTTACTTTCTTTATTGTTTTAATGTATTAGTCTAGCATATGTAGAAGGGTTCTGTTTTAAGCAACCTTGATATGTGAAAATCTTTATCTGCCCTTGCATTTTTATAGAGACCACCTTCTCTAGAGCCTCTCTCCCCAAACCACACTCACAGTTTGGGGTCTCAGGAGGGATAACTGCCACTTCAAGTTCTAGGGGTAGTCTGGTGGCCCACATTCCCCAGAATTATAACTCGTGAGTCCCCACCAGTGAGTGATTCTTTAAGCAGTCATAGACACAATTAACTCAAAGCAATGGCATTTACTAAAATGACATAGTAAGAATATTAGCTACAAAACATTGTCCTCCATAAACCCAAGGTTTACTATTTAACAAATACACAGTTTAAGTAGGAAGAATGGGAACAAATCTAAGGGTACAATAGTATTGAGGTACAGATGTAAGGGGACACATGTGACCAAGGCATCCCACAGCTCCAGTATTATAGGGTCTAGTGTCTTTTCTTGTGGTAGCTTCTTACTGTTTCTCCCCTTGGAGCACTATCTCAATTGGGTGGGTCACTCATCAGAATTCCTTGGACCTCCTTCTCTCTGCTGTTTAACTCCCAACTCACAGAGCTAATTCTCTTTTGAAAGCAGCCACAACCCTAATTCAGGACCTCATCTGCTCTCTTCTGGACTATCTCCAGGATTATTTATACAGTGGGAATTAATACATTATAACCTAGTCCCTTCTTACCTTTCCAGTGTTCTTGTACTTTACTTCCTTTCACATTGTATCATATGGCTACACTGGCCCACTTAACATTCTTCACACACAATATGGTGTCTTCCAGCTCCATGCTTTTTCACTGGCTGATTCTCTCCCCCCATCCTTCTCCATGCCTGGAAGGTTCTCTTTCCTTGCCATAACGCTGGTTTTCATCAAGACTCAAGCCATATCTCATATTCTGAAATCCTATATATCCCAGACCCTTCAGATGCTAATGTCTTTCTCTCTGAGGCTTCCTTTCACTTACTCTTTGTAAATATTATGTGCCCCTGGTTATTTCCCTTACTTCTTCAGTGCTTACTTAGTATAGTGCCGGATACATAATAAAGCTTAATAAGTGCTTTTTTGCTGACCAATTTGCAACCCATACAAAGCTGATGTACACACAGCTTTTCATGACTATAAAACAAAGCAAATCTATTCATTCATTTGCATTTTAAGTATTTTTAATAAGAACCTCAAAAACTGATGACTGTTATTCTGCCTGCATTTTTTAAGTATTCCCTAGCTGGAGCAGTGCATTGTATTGTATGCCTTGGCAAGTTACCCCAAAAAGTAGAAAACCCACTTCATTTAAGCTCCCCCTGAAGAGTGTACATATAGTGATTAAATTCCTGAGGTCTCTCCTCTTCAAACTCAGTCACTTCAAAAGCAAATGGATGGGCAGCTGGGTAGCTCAGTGGAGTGAGAGTCAGACCTAGAGACGGGAGGTCCTAGGTTCAAACCTGGCCTCAGCCACTTCCCAGCTGTGTGACCCTGGGCAAGTCACTTGACCCCCATTGCCCACCCTTACCAATCTTCCACCTATGAGACAATACACCGAAGTACAAGGGTTTAAAAACAAAAAAACAAAAAAACAAAAAAAAAAAAGCAAATGGAATTTTAGGAAGCCTTCATTTTTCTTCTTTGCAAGAGTTATCATGGAATCAATTAATTTTTCTTTCTTATAGACATACTAAAACTTTGCAATTTTTTCCCTTAGTTTCTGATTTCTGAACAGGCCAATTTGCTCTTCAATCATTGGAAAATAGGAATACAACATACTATTGTTCATGTACAAATGTACTATTTCAAGAATGAGGAATTATTTCACTCCTCTAGACCACCTCTCTCTTCCAGCTCACTCTCACAATTATATCCCCCAGTCGAGAAGACCAACCCAGGATAATGCCCTCTGGATGCATATTATAGACTATGGCTTGGGAGAGCCCACACCAGTGTAACAGCTGAGCAGATGTTTCCTGAAAAGGAACAGTAAGGAGAGTAGTGACCAAATATCTCCCCATCATCCTTGGGTCTTCTCTTCAGCTAATACACACACTGTCTCTGGACACACATTGCTCACAGATGTACCAGGACTCTTGTACAGAAAACATGTGGCTAAGGCACATACAAGGAGAGGCAGCTCATACCTCTAGAGCTGCCACTGACGTCCTCAAACCAATTCTGTCTGCCCTGGTCTTACAGCCTTTGCTAGAACCTGCTTCCTTGGGCCCTGGCAGAGGCTACTTCAGGGATGTTGCTTCCTTGATTTTACAGAGTTGCCACCTACCACCTCTGGTGCACCCCACCCCCCATCCCCCAGGACTTGCTGAAGTTTTGGCCCTAGGGTCTTTTGATTTCCAAGCAGAATCCCAGCTCTATGTGCTGCCTTCTGCTCCTCTCTGTAACTTGAGCCTGAAGCCTTTCCGGCTGAGTATAAAAACATTTCCTGTAGCAATGTGCTTCTGATGCAGGATGCTATTGCAAGTGAAGGAGAGAGGAAAAAGAGCTAGGTTGTTTTTTGTTTGTTTGTTTGTTTGTTTGTTTTTGTTTCCACAACTTGCCCCTTGCTTTTAAACTTTTAAGGTTGATAGGTCCATAGTCTTTGTCAATCCTCAGATAAGTTTCCTAACCTTTTCCTGTGCAAATGAGTCAGTCTGAAGGGGATATGTTCTTGCATACTATAACTTCATTCTAGTAGATTGGGGAGTCGGGGAGCTGTTTGGGAACATAGTTGATTGGGGTCTCCTGAACCATTCCTCACTAAACTGGAAAATGCTTACTTGTTTTATTTAAACTTGGAAAGGATCTAGAGTGATGACTAAAGGATTGTTTCAGCTTATTAGAACCTGATTAGGTGTTTCAACTGATTAAGATGATAAGGCTTTGGAAGGCAGAGGATCCCATCAAGCATTTATTTTTTAAGCAATTATTCTATGTCATGTTCTGTACTAAACACAAGAGATACAAACTCAAAAACAAAACAGCTTCTGCTCTCAAGGAGTTTCAATTCTACTGGAGAAAACAATATATACTTGTGTGTAAATGCAAAATAGTTATGAAAGAGTAGGGCATAATGAACAGGGTAATCAAGAAAGACTTCATGGAAGAATTAGCACCTTTGCTGAGCTTTGAAGGAAACTGAGAATTCTAAGAGGTAGAAGTAAGAAGAGAATTGGTTCCAAGATTGGGGGTTCAGGGTAGAGTAGTCTGGGCAAAATACAGAGACAGGAGATCTAATATTGGAGGTGAGGAACAGTAAAAAGTAGGTCAGTCTAAGGGGCAGCTGGGTAGCTCAGTGGATTGAGAGCCAGGCCTAGAGACGGGAGGTGCTAGGTTCAAATCTGCCCTCAGACACTTCCCAGCTGTGTGACCCTGGGCAAGTCACTTGACCCCCATTGCCTAGCCCTTACCGCTCTTCTGCCTTGGAGCCAATACACAGTATTGATTCCAAGATGGAAGGTAAGGGTTAAAAAAAAAAAAAAAAAAGTAGGTCAGTCTGGCTAATAATGTTAAATGCATAAAGGGAAGTAATCATGTAGTTACCCTGAACAGGCAGGCTAGAACCATATTATAAAGGACTTTCAATACCAGGCACGAGAATTTGTGGGTTTTATTTTTTAAATCCTAGAAGCAAGAGGGAGCTACTGAAGCTTTTTGAGGAAGCAACATGTTCAAAGTACTGCTATAGAAATATCAGGTAGACAAGTCTGTGAAAGAAGGATTGGAGAGGAGAGAGACTGAAGGCAAGAAGAGGTCAGTTAGAAAGCTCTTAGGTATCCAAGTAAGAGGTGATGATGGTCTAAATAGACTATGGTGCTTTGGTATGAGTGGAGAGGATGGGGAGGACATGAGCTATATTGTAAAAAGAGAATTCGTAAGACTTGTCAATTAAATGGAGGTCATGGAGAGAGAAGAATCGCAAATAATTCTGAGATTATGAACCTCAATAGCTGAAATTTGATGAGCTTTGGCAATCAGAGGGTTCTTACACTGCTTAGTAAAGAGTTGTTTGTAAAATTTTTTTTTTATATCTCTAAGCACAAAATTTGTTACAGCACAGTTGCTTTTAAAATGAAAATAAAATCACAGAAGAGTTTTCTTCCTTTTTTTTTTTTTAAAGAACCTGAGTAACTGGAAGCTGGTGATAAATACTCTTGGCAGAAATTGGAATGTTAACAAGGGTGGGTTTGAGGGGAAAGACACCGAGTTCTGCTTTGAATATTTGGAGTCACTGAATTTTTATCATATTTTCCAAATCATAACCTTCAACTTTTGTTTTATATATGAGCCTCATTTTGATTTTGAAGTGAAGCAGCTGAAACAGAGCTTCTAGTCTGCTTAGGTCCATCTTCAGCCTTAGTTTAGATCAAGTTAGATCTAAAAGCCTTGGAAGTTCATCAGATCCAAAAGGAAGTTAGTTATATACTGCTTTCAGATATCTTAAATGACCTTTATAGCAACATGCTTTGAATTATAATAGTTTGTCTTTGACAGTGTAAATATTTACTTCAGAGTACCTGGGAGAGAGAAACAGATGAGGAAATAGGTCTTTTAGAAGTAAGCCAAACTAAAGTGAGATTTTTGAGAAATGTTGATCTTTTTCTCCTCTGTCTCTAAAGAGCCAATGCCCTTGAAGAGCAGTTAAAGGAGCAGGAGTTGAGAGCTGATGAGATGATCCTTGAAGAAATCAGAAAACAGAAGGAACTCTTGTGCAAGATGGAGAGAGAGAAAAGCATTGAGATTGAGAATCTCCAAGCCAGGTATGACACAAATAAGTGTACTGATAGTGAGTAATGAAACATGAACCAGAACTGTATAATAGAAGATCTTTGTACAGTGTATGAATAACCTTGAAGTATGCTATATAACTTTCAATCCAACCAGTTAACTGGGACTATGCATTAAAATGTTTTATTTTAAATAAAAGAGTAGGACCCTAAAAATTTGCTTTCCTGGTTACCTTTCCCATCTTAATGGATTTTTTTCACACATTCAATGATTTCTTTCTTCCTAGAAATTAGAATAGCCCCAGGCCATTTGCAAACAATTTTATTTTTGTGTCATCTTTATAGAAATTGGATTGCTGACTAAGAGTTGTGACTGAATCATCATAAAATGTGGGGAGAAAGCAATTTAAAATGTGTACACCTAAGACTGCTCCACTAAAGGACAGTGATGATTGTACTTAAAGATCTTGTGTGAATGAGGTCAGGTTTGTCAAGAAAACAGCAATGTACTCAACCTTTGGCTGATTATCCCTGATGTTCAGTCTCGAGGCAAGTTTCTCAGATCATTGTACTGGACTGTCCTGACATATAGTGTTTCTTATAAGAAATACAAGAAAGAATTAAAACAAGGAACAGATTTCTTTTGGAGACTGCACAAATATAAAACTTCAAATATGCATTTGGTCTAGCAGTGCCAAATAGCATTTTCTTTTTGATAATTTCCAAATAAATGTAATTATATAGGAAGGAGCATAAATGGAATTTTGGAGATAGGATCCAAGGGTGAATGAATTTGACAATGCCAGACCTATATTGTATTGATGCACACATTTTTTTTAACATTGCCTTTAGAGATAGCAAAGTAAAAACAAAGGATTTGGTCTTTGTCTGTGTCCACTCAGAACTATCCAACTTAACAATGTTCATTCCATACCATCAGAGTTAAAGTCTATATCCTTCCTTCTGTTAGCAATCAATAAACCACAAAAGTGGACAATGACATGTGCCATCAATCAAAATCATCCTTTAGTCAATTTATGTAACTGTTCTTAGGGAAGGTATTTAGTAGGGGAAGAGATTGTCTTGCTGCTTGTTGGGAAGGATCTGTTATGTCAAAACAAAATGACTTGATAACTTTTTCATTTTATTTTTTAATTTATTTTATTTTATTTTTACTTAATTAGTTTAGAATATTTGATAACTTTTTTACAGTGATTCAGTTTGTAGCCTAGAACAAATTAGTAATATGTCATCATTCCTGCCATTTTTTCCTACAAAGATAAATTTTTTACTTTTTAGCTTCTAAAAGTTCTTATTTTAGACAGATTCTTGAACTGGTGGTTCATATCCATCAGCCCTTTCTACTTTTGTGCTTGTTTCATCTCCTAAAGATTTTTCAGAGCCATCACCTTCACCATGCAGTTCTTTTAGCTTTCCCAGTTCAAATCTGGGCTTCTTGAGAAGCTTGATGTTGGAAACAAATATGCCATAGAGAAGATGATTCCTGCTAGAAGTGTATTTGAAATGGAAAATTTACCACTGAGAATTGAGCAAAAGAATCTCTTAAGCAGTGTCTATGAACTTCATGTTGCTTATTTTTTGCTTTTCCCCAACCTTTTGATTCTTTCTTATTTGAACTCTTTATGTATTTTGATGCTTGCAAATTGTTGTCCTTTGTATAACGAATTCTATCTATGTTGCCTTAATGCCTGTTACTGCAAACCATGTGCAGGGTCACAAAAAGACCTTTTGTTGGGCACCACAATTCATATAGCCTTGAAGCAGATTTCACTTTAAAAAAAAACACAGGGTAAAGAGAACAATCTTTTTATACTATTGGGAACTAATAAATTTGTTTTCCAATTTTTATGAATTGGGCTGTAGTTGAGGGGTGGGTGGAGGTAATAAGGAAGGAGCAGGCAGTAGAAGACTACCTTGAATCTCAAAGGAGAACTTCTAGATCCAGATGGGAACTTCTCAAGATAATGATTTGAATGATAGCCTATAATCATGCCTCCAGATGCTTTCAGTAAAAATCTTAATTCAGTTTATAGCCTTGTATGAAAATATTGAGGTTAAATGGGATCACTAGTATCCTTATCTTTCTCAGTGTAAATTGCCAAGAATTTTGACTTCTAGACTTATTTTATAAATTCATAGCAAAAAAAGCAAAAGAGGAAAGTCTGTTTTAATATTACGGTTTATGAGGGGATGAACAACAACACATAAAGATCCACATACAATCTTTTGCCATGGTTAGACTCAAAAGTCATTTGTCAGGTACAAAACATTTGAGGAAGCAGAGAGTTCATAAACCTAGAAATTAGAATGAGAAGGGACTCATAGAGATCCTCTGTTCTGTTTCAATTAAAATTATTCCAGAGACTGGTTTTGGGCAAAAATATAAATTTATTAATTAGGCCAGCATATAACCAATAAAGTGATAGTTTAGTGGCTCTCTCCAATGACCAAAGACTTGGAAGCTTCTCCAAGCAGATTGTAATAACAGTTTTAGGAGTCTTGCCCCTCTTTGAATATACCAAGACATCTCTAATTGATAAATAGCTAATTAGGAGGTGGTCCATCAACTCTCCCCACCTCATAGGTAAAGGAGGTCCCATGTTGAAGAAGAGAATCATTGTCTTCTTTATCAATTAACTAGGTTTTATTAAAAGGAAAATATTCTTTTGAATTCCTAAGAACAAAGAGAATGTAAAAGCAGTAGACTGGAGAAAGCCCTTCTAAACTAGAACCTGACACAGGAATTAGGTTTGGACCTGATATAGAAATTAATGCAGAATATAAAAAACATATTTTCACAATTCTTAGGCCACCTCAGGGCAGGGGGTGATTTTTCTTTGGATGGGCTCACACTGATTCTCTCTAGAGTTGGACAGAGCTCTTAGGACCAAACTATACTAGAGCAACCTGTACAGACTGAAGGTCCTGATGCCTGGAATCAGATCAGTGGTACAACTAAGCTGTCCTAAATAATAGCAATTGAATCTCCTGTCCATGAAATAGCTCTCTAGTTTCTTTGTTTTAATCATTCTAGAATTGTCCTAGAACTCTCATGGGGGAAGAGAAGCAAGAAAAGGTTAGACTTTTACCACAGGTGAAAAGCGTTGACTATGTGCTGAAACCTAAACAAGGCTATGATGAGGGCAGAGAAAAACTAAAGTGCTAACTAAAGTTGTCTTTTTAAGAGTTAAAAGAAATTAACATTTTATAAGAACTTATATAAAAACTTTGTAAGAACTTAAAAGTTCTTAATAAAACGCTTTGCTTTAACTTCTTTTTCCACGTTAAAATTTTTTCTTATAATTTAATAGGCCTACAGTAATCAATAGTGGCTATAATTTGTTGGGGGAATAAGAAATTCTGGAATCTGGAGTATCTCACATACAAGGCATTAACAAAAACTTTGTATGTCTGAAAGAACTATGTTTTGTCATATATTTCTGTCTTCTAATTCACTACTGGTCAAGTAAGTACTAGGTCTGTATCCCAAAAAAGAACCAAAAAAAAGGAAAAGGAAAAGGAAAAGGACCTGTGTATACAAAAATATTTATAGTAGTTCTTTTTGTGGTGGCAAAGAATTGGAAATTGAAGAGATACCCATCAATTGGGCAATGGCTGCACAAGTTGTGGTCTATGATGTGATGGAATACTATTGTGCTATGTAAAATGAAGAATAGAAGGATTACAGAAAAACCTGGAAAGACTTACATGAACTGAGGCAAAGTACGGAACAAGAGAACATTGTACATAGTGACAGCAAGCATGTACAATAATCAGCTGTGAATGACCTCACAATTCTCAGCAATACAAAGATCTAAAATGGTAAAAAATGCTATCTGTGTCCAGAGAAAGACCTGATGGAATCTTAAGGCAGATTGAATCATACTTTTTATTACTTAATGTTTTTCATGAGGGTTTTTTGGTCTGTATTTTTTTTTTACAATATGATTATTATGGAAATATGTTTTACATGACTGCACATATCAAATTGCTTGCCTTCTCAATGAAGTGGGAGAGAAAGTAGGGAGGGAGAAAAATTAGAACTCAAAATTAGAAACTATGTTAGAAACTTTTTATACGTAATTGGGAAAAATAAAATATAAAAAAATTTGTCTTAATAGTAAGCAAATGATTAATTCTAAGCCTATGCTATTTTGTAACAGATTACAGCAGCTGGATGATGAAAACAGTGAGCTGAGATCCTGCACCCCCTGTTTGAAGGCCAATATCGAGAGACTAGAAGAGGTGAGGGATACTCAGCATGGACTTCCCTATTTAGACCTCTCTCAGGTCCAGGAACATCTTTCCTTGCCCATGGGAGACGGCATGAGGTTCTTCCAATACGGCTTGATTGTGCAGGAATGACTTAGCCTCGTCATTCAACAAGCATTTATCAAGAAGTATATCAAGTGTCAGGAACTATGACAGGCTTGAGGGATACAGACACAAAATGAAATAGTCCCTGCCCTGAGGAAGTGTACATTCTGTTAAAAGAAATAGCATGGAGACAGATCAGTAAATAGAAAATATCTACCAGATAAATAAATGTGAAATAATTTTGGCTGAGGTGAGGAGATAGCAATTGAACTGAATCTTGAAGGGATTTCAGGGTTCTAAGAACCAGAGATAAGGAGGAAATTCATTTTGGGTGTGGGCCATAGTCTGTGAAAAGGCATGAAGATAGGAGATGGAATATGGTCCTCAGACTAAAACAGGTGAAGGAGGATGGTGAAGGCCATGCAGTCATCCTGACAAGGCAGGCTGCACTTGATTGTATTTTGTCCTAGGGGCAAATAGGGAGCCTCAGGAGTTTTCAGAACAAGGAAATGACATGTAATTGTAGGAATTTTGATTTGGTTGCTATGTGAAGGATGAAATGAAGATGGAGAGACTCAAGGCATGGAAGTCAAATTGGTGGAATTTACAGTAGTCCAAACGAGAAGTGATGAGGGCCTGGATTATGTTGTTGTCTATTGAAGAGAGGATCAAGAAAGGGAAGCAAATGATGTAGGAGTAGAATCAGCGAAACTGGGCAACTAACTGAAAACAGGAAATAAAGAAGAGAGAAGTACAAAGCATGACTAAGGCTATGAATCTCAGTAGAAAAAGGAAAGTTAAGAAGAGAGAATCAGGAGGAAAGATGATCTCAGTTTGAGATATTTTGAGTTGAGATGCTGTGATTTGGAATGTCACATAGACATCTGGTGATGTAGCTCAAAAGGGAAACTGAAGCTGAAGGGGGTCATTGACATAGAAATGACAGTTGAACTTACAGGAAACTTCTGAGATCACCAAGAGACAAATATACAGAGAGAAAAGATACTCAGGACAAAGGGGTTAGGACATGTATGACAATCCAGCAGAGAATAGTGAGGAATAACAGGAATGGCCAAATAGGTTAGAGAAAAGACAAGTGATTAATACCATAAGAACCTAGGCTTAAGAAACAATATCCAGGGTAAAGGGTAGTTAGTATTGTCAAAGTTCTAAGAGAAAGATCACCTACGTGGCAAAATGGATAGAGTGCCAGGCCAGGAGTCAGGAGGACCTAGGTTCAAATCTGGCCCCAGACATTTCCTTAGCTGTGTGAACCTGGGCAAGTCACCTAATTCTAGTTGCCTAGCCCTTACCACTCTTCTGCAAGTCTAAGAGAGAAGGTAAAAAGGATTTTTTAAAAGTTTCAAGAGAAGTCAAAGAAGATGAGGACTGAGAAAGCCAGATTACAAGAAGTTAAGATGTGAAAAAAAGTTTTTGCACCAAGTCAATGTAGCTAAGAATATAAGAATACTAGGGAAAGAGTTAATTTTGCTGCAAGTTTCTCTGATAAAGGTCTCATTTCTAATATATAAAAGGAGTTGACTGAAATTTATAAGAATAAAAAAAAGATAAAAATAAGAGCCATTTCCTTATGATTATTAGCATAGGCAGTTTATAAGGGAATAAATCTAAGCTATTTATAGCAATATGAACAAGAATTTAAAATCATTAATAATTAGAAAAATGCAAATTAAAGATCCTCTGAGATTCTACCTCTCACTCGTGGGCAAACTTGACAAAAAAGGAAAATGACAAATGTCAGAGGATCTGTGGGAAAATAAGCATATTAATGTACTGTTTGTTGAACTTGAACTGTTATGGCTATTCTAGAAGGTAATTTGAAACTGTGCCCCAAAAGTTATTAAGCCAGAAGTGCCAAAGAAAGAAGAAAGTAATGCAATGTATAAAATATTTAATGCAATGTACAAAATATTTATAGCTACTCTTTTTTGTGGTAGCAAAGACTAGAAACTAGGAAATATCTATCATTTGTGGAATTGCTGAGCAAATTATGGTATATGAAGTTAATGGAATTCTATTGTACTATAAGAAAGTTACGACAGAAATGGTTTTGTAGAAACCTTAGAAGACTTATATGAAACGATGCAGGGCAAAGTGAGCAAAACCAGGAAAACAATTTATATTATACGAACATTGTCAAAAACAACTTTGAAAACTTAAGAACTCTAATCAATGAAATGATCAAGCATGATTCCAGAAAACTTATGGTGAAGAAGGCTACCCACTTCCTGGCCAAGAGGTGATGAACTAACAGCCAGAATGAGTCATATATTTTTAGAAATGGCTAATATGGGAATGTTTTCTTTGACAGTACAAGTTCATTACAGAATTGTGTTTTCTTTTTTCAGGGTGGGGAAGGAAGGAGGAAAGGTGTGGGAGAGAGAAAAAAATAAATATTTTTTAAAAGAAGAAAATAAAAACTTAATTAAAATAATCTAATGAAAAGAGAGAAAATGGAGGAAACAAGTGAAACTGACTTTTTTTCTAGGGGCTTGACTGAGAAATAGGGGAAAATATTGGAGTAAATGGTAGGGTCAAATGAAGAATTTTTTTTAAAGGATTGGATTAAAATGAGTATGTTTTCAGGCTATGGGGAAGGAGCTAGTGGATAAGGAGACATTGAATATTAGATGGGGTCATTTTAGGGGCAAACCGCAGAAATAGTGAACAGCAGGTTGTGGAGGGGTGACCACTTTTGACATTTGGAGCAGGAGGGGAGAGAATGGAGGAAGACGTCAAGGGATTTTGAGATAAGGGATTGAGATGAGGAAGCTCACTATGAATAATCTTTTTTCTCTATAAAATGTGAAGTAAGGTCTTCTTCTAGGAGGGAGGGGAAGGTTTGGAACAAAAACTGTTGGGAGCATACTAGAGAATCTATGAGGGAAGAATATAAGGATTTCCTTGCAGCAATAAGGGCCCAAATAAAGGTTAGATAACATAAATTTATAGTGGACTCAATCAGCAATTGTATAACTTCCTTTAAGTGAGCTAAGTGAATAAGAGCAGCCAAGGTAGGCGCAATCTGGGGTTGGAGTTCGGAAAGGATGCATGGCAATAAGACAAGAGATGCCTCTTCAGAAATCTTATAGAATCTTGAGATCTAACAAGAGTGACTTTCATTCTAGCTGGTTCTTCAGCAGTCTAAATCCTCCAGCTCTTCATCTATAAAATGAGTTGGATGGATCTGGAAGGCCCCTTCTAATTCTACATTCAGTGCCCTTGAGAATCTTTTTTTTTCTTCCCAAGCCTTGTATATTTGGTACTAGTCAAAATTTACTCCATTCATTTTGAGATCTTCAATTCAGGCTATTTCATTACTTCTGGGAAATGTAGTAAATACTTCTGTCTCTCATGACAAACTTAATAAAAAGTTTTCTAGATTAGATATTGCCTTTACTAAATCAGTAGTATATTGTGAAATTCTTACCCTTCATTTTACTTCTCACCCTCTTAAAAAAGTTATTATTAATAATTAAACTCAGTATCAGTAGCATTTAGGTTCTATACAAAGCAGGCTATCCAGAAGGGCCTCAGTTTTCTGGGAATCCTCAATCAGATCCATATTACATGTATTATGCATGTATAAAACCAAAACAAATCATGTACATCATAGAAAAATTAGGGAATGACATATAGTGAAAGTGAGGCAGACATAACATATTAGTGCTGTTTCATTTATATAATGCTTCTTCTAGAAAGATTGGACCTTTACCAGAGAAATATTAACCCTTCTATGAGCAAAAATTCAGTTAAAAATGTTCATTATAGGGGCAGCTGGGTAGCTCAGTGGATTGAGAGCCAGGCCTAGAGACAGGAGGTCCTAGGTTCAAATCCGGCCTCAGACACTTCCCAGCTGTGTGGCCCTGGACAAGTCACTTGACCCCCATTGCCTACCCTTACCAATCTTCCACTTATAAGTCAATACACAGAAGTTAAGGGTTTAAAATTTAAAAAAAAATGTTTGTTATATTTCTTCTATATGCAAATCACTGTGTTCACTGCTAAGGATAAAAAGATAGCTATGGAATTTATAATCTAATAAAAAGGAAGGATAAGTACAGGAATGTCTACAACATGAGGACAGGTGAGATAATTGGAAGGTCTAAGTCCAAGCAGTGGGCTATGAAAACTGTGACGGAAGAGAAATGTAGGAAAATATAAGGTAATGGGTCACCAGGGATATTACAATAAACTAAGTGGTTTGTGGGAACACACTTTAGGATTTATGAGAGACTGGACCAGGGTGAAGAGACCAGAGTTTACTGGATTTCCACAGTAATGGCTGTTGATCTTAACTGTCACCCAGCTTCCACTAGACCAGAGTATAGTAACAGGCTAACAAGGTAAAAGGGACTTAACAGCTTTAATTATGTTAGACTAAAAGGTGGGAAAGGATTTCTATACTTAAAATCTAAAGGATAAAACCACAGGGCAATGGGAGGACTTATTCTACTCTTATCTAAGTGATCTAAACTAACAGGGCCCAAGGAGCTGTAAATGGAGTCTCTGGGTTTCTGCCTCAGACCTGGAACCTGCCAGGCTTGAGTACAGATAGGACTTTGTGGCTTTGGGATTCTCACTGCAATCCACTGATGATCTCTGGATGCCAGGAGCTAAAGTTGTCTCAGGAACCAAGTAGTAAGGGTTTTGCTTGAAGCACTGTCCTCCAGTACTCAAACTTCACCTCTTCTCTTGGCTCTGTAGATCTTGTCCTTTTCTAAGATGCCACACTACACAGGATCCCAGGGGAAAACAGGAAGCAGGGTGTCCTTTGCTCTGAGGTCTCCCAGGCTGGCAACAATTTTGCCCACCACTAATGGAGTCCACACACAGGGCACAGACAGACTTCCTCCTCCTTCATTCCAACCTGGAATTCCAAGCTCCAGCTCCTTCCTGCTAGGTACATCCTAATCAATACGTAATCAATACTTAATCTAATCTTCCTCACAACAGAAAAAAGGAATTTTTCATCAGGACAGTTCAGGGAGCAAGGAGGAAAATATTAGAGGAGGCTTTCTGAAGCAAATGACACTTGAGTTAGATCTTAAAGAAGGAAAGGTTTCTACAGATCAAAATATGGGAAGGATAATGTTTGGGGTGGGAAGAGCCCATTCTAAACAGAATGGTGATCAATAGCAAAGGCAGGAAGATAGGAGAGATTAAGATTAAAGAAGGAAACTAAAAGCAGTTCAGATCAGCTAGTAGCTGATATAGATATAGAGCACAGAAGGGGAGCTATCTGAGGTGGGACTGAAAAGGTAGATTAGCACCAGATTGTACCAGACCTTGAAAGCCAGAATCATCCATTAGTATGTATTCATAGAGAAGAGCCCCTGGAGATTTTTAAGTAGGAATGACATGATTAGAGAAATACATTAGGAAGATTATTTTTGAAGGATATCCTATGAAGGATGTTTCTAAGGAAGCAGTAGACCAATTGAGGGGCAATTACATTAAATCCAGATGAGAAGCAATGAGAGCCTGAATAGGATGGATATTGTAAAAGTTGGGACGAAAGGTTAGATATATACGAAACTATGGAAGTAGAATCAACTAGACATGGATCTTTGAATTGGACTGCTACAGATTAGATATACAGGATGAAGGAGAGTGAAGAGTCAAAGGTGATGTCGAATTACAAGCCACTGTTTTAATTTAATCAAGAAGTCATCTCTAGTAAGTATAGAAGATGAAGAAATTGTAATAAAAACAAGTCCTAAAAGGCTGAATGAGTGGGAACATATTTGGTGAGATGAATGTCTCTGGCTAAACTCATAGTTTTAATGTGATATGTGGGGGGTGGGATTTTTTTTTTTTTTTTGCTTTATTTCTCAGGAAAAGCAGAAATTGCTAGATGAAATAGAAGACCTAACCATTCAACTCAACGAAGAGCAGGAAAACAAAAGGAAAATGGGAGACAAACTGAGTCATGAAAGACATCAGTTTCAGAAAGACAAGGAGTCAACACAGGAGGTGAGGTGCTGTAGAATAATAATGTGGGTGTTGCCTCCATTCAGTCACATACAAGGCAAGCTCCTTAGCAAACAGCAAATATCAATAGCCTAAGAAGTATCAGTAAAGTATTGAGTGATGACTGTCATCTGTAATGTAAAAGTGTTCCTGCTCAAGCAAGAACAGTGTTGGCACTGATGTATTTGGTTGATTCAGATAGTTCCAAACAAATGATTGCTTTCTGTCTCTGCATTGTTGCCACCCCCTTTTCCTGTTCTTTCCCCATCAGCCTTTATCACAGCTCCACCTAGCCCAGTATCCCAGCAACAGCTGCCTATGGTCTGAAAACAAGTTCGTATCTTTACCCCTCAATGCCAGACGTGGACTTAGTTAAAAATCAGCAGGCACAAATCCGAGGTCAGCCATGAACAACAGTAGTAGTGGTAGAATATACCTAAAAGGAATCAGAGCATGGGCATCTGCATTGAATTCTTATGAGATATTGGGCCTTAGAAGGAAATATTATCTGTGTATTTTTATATGTTATCAACCAATGTTAACTGTATCAAATCTAATTCAAGTTTGGGATGTTTTGCTTCTTAATGAAAAAAGTAATTATTTTTTGCCAATATTAACTATATCTCATTTTCAGTGTGCTTTTCTAGCTGAAATCTATGTTGGGGTGGGAGTGGGGAACTTTTATCCTTCAACCCAGAAATTTAACATCTAAAACAAAGTATGGGTAGCAATAAACCCAGTCAAGGTTTGTTTGAATTTATGCCGTAAAGTTTCCATAGGCCTTTAGACCTCTTCCATGAAACGTTTGTCTTTTGGTTACCTCACAGCTGATCGAAGACCTCAGGAAACAGTTGGAGCACTTACAGCTATTTAAGCTTGAAGCCGAGCAAAGGCGAGGCCGGAGTAGCAGTACCGGGCTCCAAGAATACAACAGTAGGACACGAGAGACTGAGCTGGAGCAAGAAATCCGCAGACTGAAGCAGGTATTTGGAGCATGCAGGGCAAACAAAGTGTTGTCACCAAAGACAACAAAGATTCTGCCCTAAAAGCTTATGTAGAAAAGGCTGTTTTCACTTGGCCTTTCCTGCTAGTGACCTGACCCCCAAGTTCTAGGACAGGCTGCCTGAGTTCTGGGCTGGAGAGGTAAGGAAACCTCTTCAGAGGAACTGGAGGAATGTTGCTCAACAAAAAGTGTTAAGGGCAACATTAGGAAGTTGAAAGTGCCCCTTGTGAGGTCACTGTAGATAGTGAACTCAAATGCTGGGTTTCATCTGTTTCACTTCGACTCATTCTAATTAAAAGAGCATTCCCTCCTTGTGGCCAAGTTTCCTGCCCTCTTGGGAGCAGAGATAGAAGGTTGTGGAAAGTTTTCCCTGGCAGATCTCACTCAGGACTCACTAATGCAGAGGAACACACTCCCTCCACCCCCTCCACTCGTTTCTTCCTCCTAGACAATAACTGACCCATCTCCAGGAAAATTGGTGACTAAGAATAACGTTTGTACTAGCTCTGTTCTGTCAGTCAGTAACTTGCCAGGACTTCTTTCCCCCTGGGACAAGGAGTTAAAGATGCTTTCAGGATTGACTCAATATCTCAGCTAGGATTGATGGTTTGATGTTTTTCTTAAAACAGGATAATCGAAATCTAAAGGAGCAGAATGATGAGTTAAATGGGCAAATTATTAACCTCAGCATCCAAGGCGCAAAGAACCTCTTCTCTGCCTCTTTCTCCGAGTCTCTGGCAGCCGAGATCAGCTCTGTTTCACGTGATGAGGTAGTGAACCAGTGTTGTAAATACTCTCTTGGAGGTCCAGCTCCTAAGCCAGTTATCTTCCTATCAAGCCATGATGTTAACTGGAAAGGACCTTAGGCTTTATCTAGAGTGGTCTCCTCATTTTCACTGATGAGAAAGCTCATTCCCAAAGAGGACAAGTGATCTGCCCAAGGTTTCAGTGCCAATAAATGCTCGAGATGAGACTAAAACTCAGACCTTGTAAATCCCATCCCACTACTTCTTCCACTAAACCATGCCATCTCACTACTTTTATTCCCACTGAAACTATCAATGTTGAAACTTAAATGATGGTGTTTGTAATCTTGGTCTTCTGTTTAGTTTGTGTTTTTGTTACACTTACTTTTCAAGTATGATTGTAGATGCAGTTTTGTCTTGGTCTTTCATGCACATGAGAGATGTTAGTGTTTCATGAAAACCACTGGTCACTCAATCAGTAAACATTTATTAAGCACCTACTATGTGCCAAGTACTCTGCCCAGTGCTGGATATATAAAGGTAAAAGACATTTCCTGATGTCAAGGAGCTCTCGGGCTAAAGAGAGAGGCAACATGCAAATACCTTTGTACAAATAAGCTATATGCAATTTAAATGGAAAATAATCAATAGAATTTGAGGTATTTGAAGAGTTTTTCTATAGAAGGTGAGATTTTTACCTGGTCCTTGAAGGACTTGATGGAAGCCAAGAGTTGGAGATGAGGAGAGAATGGGGAAAAACCAGTCCCTGGAGTTGGAAGATTTGAGTATCTAGTTTGTGAAACAGTGAGGAAACCAGATTATCACCAGATTATAGGGGGGAGGGGGGAGGTAAGAAGATTGGCAAAGTGGAGGAGGGGCAGGTCATGAAGGGCTATGGACACCAAAGAGAGGTGATAGGGCACCTGTGAGGGTTATTGAATAGGGGACAGTGGATGACATGGTCAGATCTGAGCTTTAGGAAGAACAGTTTGACCACTGAATGGAGGATAGCCTGGGATGGAGAGAGACTTGTGATAAGGAGACAACCAGGAGGATTACAAATGGTCCAGGTTTCAGGTGATGAGGGTATGCAGTGCCAGGATGGTGGCAGTATCAGAGGAGAAAAAGAATTGTATGTCAGAGAAGTTATGAAGGTTAAATTAACAGGCCTTGGCAACAGGTTTCACATAGAGGGTAAGAGAGGAAGAAGTTGAGGATAAGAGCTAGTTTTGAGAGCATGGTGGTAACCTCAACAATAATAGGGATATTAAGAAGAGAGCAGAGAAAATGAATCAAGTTTTGGACATTTTGAGTTTAAAGTATCTACAGCACAGCTGGTTCAAGATGTCTAATGACAGTGGCGAGATTTGAGGTCACCAATTCCAGCCTTCTGTCTTTATGGTTTCCTATATCTTTGGCTGTTTTCCAGTATTGTTAACAGTATAATGTTTGGAGAAGAGCAAAATGTAGTCTAAATCAAATTACTCCAGTGGAAGAGGATGCTAATTGACTGCCTTCTGCTTTTCATGCCAGCCAACTTCCAAACTATATTTCCCCAAATTTCTCAGGGATTCCAGCAGGGATGGTAATCCCAAAGACGTCTGCATCGTTGCCACATTCAGATTTCCACTGAAATTGAGTGATGAGAAAGTGTCTTAAAGCCAAATCAATTTGTCATCCTCCTGGTTAGCTCTAAACACCCTTGTTGAATGTGTATGTGTGTACTAAAGAAAGAAAGACAGTGAAATGCTTTGGGGATAACTTAGATTGACCCACATGATGGTTCTCAAACATTTTTTAATCCAGTAAAACTTCTCTTTCTCAAGACTCTCATCTCTCTCCCTAAAACTCCCCACCAAAGCTCAGCAATATCATGGATACAGCTCAGTGTGGTGGGAAGAGAACAGGACTTGGAGCCCACAGAGACTTTGCTAAGAACCCTGCCGTTGAGAAGTGGCTAAGTAGCACAGGGGATAGAGTGCCAGGCCTGGAATCAGGAAGACCTGGGTTCAAATGTAACCTCAGATACTTCCTAGCTGTGTGACTCTGGGCAAGTCACTTAATTCCATTTGCCTAGCCTTTGCTACTCTTACAGCTTAGCAGTTATACTAAAACAGAATATAAGGGTTTAAAAAAAAAAAAGTCCTTGACACTTATTGATTGTATGACCACAAGCATTTTATACTTCATGTTGAAAAAGCAAGTTAGATACATTCCTTCTGACTCCAGTTAACTAGTCCAATAGAGAAAGCTAGATTCAAGTCAGGAGCACCTGGGTTCAAATCCTGCCTCTTACCCTGACTGGATGCGAGACCCTGGGCAAGTCCCTGAATCTCTCATTTGCATAGCAGCTCCAACTTGTGTTCTTCACCAGAAGTCCTTTGATTGCTGTTGAACAGCTTTGGGACATTGTCTTCATAAATGGCCTGTTTTTGTTTTTGTTTTTTTTTAAGGGGGATAATAACTCTTGGAGTAGCTTCCTCAGAGGATTATTCTGAGAATCAACTTATGTTAATGAATTCTAAATGTTTCAAAAACCTTAAATTTCTATATACATGTCAACTATTACGATGATTGCTGTCGAACAGCTTTGGGGCATTGTCTTCATAACTTCAGCTCCCCGTCGTCTACATAGATTATGGTTTTTGTGGGCGTGGACAAGAAAGCCTCAAAGGGTAGGGAAGACGCACTGAGACTGGTTGCATGGTGGGTAATTTGCTATTCCAGCACCCACCAAATAAATATCTGGACCTCCATAGCCCTCATCCCCTTGAACTCTGAAATCCTCCATGACCCCCTGTGACTCACAATCTGATCCCCTGGTGAGAGAAACCTAGATGCACACTAACTTGTTTCTTCATTTTTCCCTGCAGCTCATGGAGGCAATTCAAAAGCAGGAGGAGATCAACTTCCGTCTCCAGGACTATATTGACAGAATCATTGTGGCAATCATGGAAACCAACCCCTCTATCTTAGAAGTGAAGTAAAGGAATGAAATGCTGCCCCTCCAATACTGGTGACCTGGTGTGACCTTGCTGCTCTGAGCTTCAGGGGGCCCTGCTAAGCTCTCTAGACCACTAAGGTCTCATCTCCATCAAGGGGCAAGGAGGATCACATCCCATTGCCTGAACCAGCCCAGAGCAATTGAGAGAAAAGCAGATACAGCTTTGGTTTGGGGTTCTACCCTTGCTTGACTGAGCAGGGTGAAAGGGAAGGTAGTAAATGAGAACAAGAAGCAAGGGGAAGATGGGGAAGAGTTTTGGAGAAATGGGAAGGAGAAAGGACACTGCCTCCTTGCCAGTGGAACCATCTGAATACAAGGTTAGAGAAATAGGCAGTGATTCAGTGAGTGTGATTTGATTCCCCACCTTATTCTGGCAGATTCCTTTTGTTCTTGAGAGAAAAAGGTTCTCCAGGCTTCTTGCCATATTAGATAGGCTAGTTAGAGAGATTCCTTCTGACTCCAGTTAACCAGTCCAATATGAATCCCTCAAAGCCCATTTAAATTCTGAATGCTCTTGCTTCTCTCTAGCTTGTTTGATCACAATCTCCCTCATAGGTAATGTGAAGGCAGGTCTGCAAGTGAGTTGTATTTTGACTCAGAGCTTCTAAAGTGCTCGTGCAGTTAGGTTCCTCTGTTAAACCTTACTTGGCTTCTGCCTCCACGCTTCAAGGAATGTTCCTGGAAAATGACTGGTTGATTTTGAGTGGAGTAAAAGGGAAAGGAAGCCATTAGACTTCCTCTTGAGACATGCATTGTGTATTCTGACTTATTTTTGAACCCATCTGTACCACATGTGATCCAGACAGTTCCTATTTGAGGTCAAGTTGATTTTATTTCACACCAGATGTAAAGAGTGTTAGCTGCTGTGTACCCAGCTTCTTTTTCCCTGTTCTGAGCAAATACAATTGTATCCTTGAAGGAGATGGATGAAACTGAATTACAGATGACTAGAGGGTATTGGAAAGGACCAGATTGGACAGTGGTTTAAAACAGAAATGTGGTTATGAACTCTTGTAAGTGGGCTATTTTTTCTCTCAAAGCAGATTGAGGGAAGCTAGGCTAAATTTACTTCTGTTGGAACCAGATTGGTAGCAGATTCCCTCTCCCCAATTCCTTTCCCAGCCTTCCCCTTGTCCGTGTAGCCTTAGTATTGCTCAGGCCAGCATCTCACAGCAAAAATTGGGCACACTGCACCTTAGCCAAGGTTCTGCCTCACCCTGTCCCTTGCTGTAGTATCATGAGAATCTTCAGGAGTCAATCTTATATTCAAGATTCAAGGATTATTGGTACTTAGTCAGGAATCCTTCCAGGCCCTGTTAGCTGAGATCTTCTTGGAGGCACATGTGGCTTATTGCAATAATCCTTCTGGCGTAGGCTCTGTTAGTAATATTTTGAAACTATACAGAATAACCCTTCTCCAGCTCACCATCACTATTTCTATGAGATGAAGCTTGTATTCTTCTCAAAACCAGGGGAGAGAATAGGCTTTTGACTTTATATTTAGTTCTTTTTTCTTCAAAATGGAGAAAGGCCCTCCATTCTGCTGGATAGATTACTAGAAGTACCTTGATATCCCCAGGACAATGTGACAGTAGGGATTCAGCCTTATTCAGCATTCCAGTGGGTTGATGGTAGTGGGAAGATCATTCATTAGATGTTAATTTCAGATATTTGGGAGACTGGATTTATTATCCCTGACATCGGACACTTTGACATATTAATCATGTCTCAATTGTTTTTTAAATACAAAAAGGCTCAGAGAGGGCCATCTGAAATCCCCTTCTATGTGAAAGTGGCAGACTTTTAGAATCTTTTGACTTTCAAGTCTCTAGACAGTCAAATGATGAGACTCCAGCCTCCTAGCCAAGCTTATTGACAGCTGCCTTGAACAGGCAATGACTGGTGTGAGTTATTCTGCTGCTTGTAGGATGACCACAGTCCCTGCTGCTTTGGGGAGCACAATCTTGTCTGATTTACATAGTGTTTTTCAGTGTGAACACCATGGGAGTTTTCTACATCTGTACCACAGAATGTGTGTGGACTTTTCTGGGCTTCATGTTACACACTTTAAGGTGCCATAAAATGGACAGATGAACTCTTTTTGAACTGGGTTTTCTTCCCACTTATCCACCATGTTGTTGGTTTTTGTTCTTGCTCCTTAAGAATAGTTTGTTCCTTCGCCATGGTGTGTCTTTTGGCAAGGGGAAGGGGAGACTGGGATTGATCAAATCCCTGCCTTAGAAAGTGATAGGTGACTGGGAGTAGTTGACAGTGGCATTCCAAAGGCAAAGATTGAATGGAAAAAAATGTCCTCCCTGAATATTTGTGAAATATATTTAAAAAGAAATTCCCTCTTCCGGAGTTCTTCCTTTCCTCAATCTCTCCCATTTCCCCATCCCATCCCCTCTCCGGCCTGGATTGGGTTGTGCTTCTAGATTCCTTATGGCTTTTCATGAGCTTCCCACCAGATCACTGGCTGCTTTGGCATGTCCTCCTGGAGACTCCACAAAGTGGGCTCCCCCAGCAGCACAGGGGAGACCAGTTACCCTGAGACCCTCTGAACCTGAGCACTGAGCCATGAGGCCTTCCTTTCCTTCTTCCCTTCCACAAATTTGTCCTGTTCCCAGTCTCTGTTTCCCCCTCCTGTGAGTATGGGTATGTGTGCACACCCCCTCCTTTCCCACCAAGATTCAAGATGTTGCCTCGTACATTTTTGGAAAAGCTTTGGGTGTAAATCAGTGTATACTGGGAGGAGAGATTTTTCTATCTTGTAGAGTAGGTATTTTTTATAGACTGAAGGTTGATCAATTTTTTAATACTTTCAAGAGAGAAAACTGTATCTGTGTATACACATTAAATATATATATATATATGTATAAATATATAAATATTGAAGCTCAGCCTTTCTCCACTGGGGGTACTGTATCCTTGGTGACACACAACCTTTTTGTTTTCTGTTGATCACTAAAAGGTACTGTAAATGTATATATGACTCGCCGCCGGGAAAAGTCTAAAGACAAAACAAAACCAAGCAAACAAAAATACACAGCACTGACTTGAGCACTGACCATGCTTTAACTCCCCCAAGGAAACTTTGCCTCCAGATGAAGTTCCTGGGCCCCTGGTGTGGGGAAGGAATGTCAAGAAAAGGCGACCGCCATTGTCTTAAATGATGCACCGACTCCTGTCCCATTAAAAGCTGTTACCGTGAAGGCCTGGGCCGTTCTCTTTTTGTGCCGGCGTGTGTGTGTTTACGGGGGGCCTTAGTCCAGTGACACGCGTGGTCTCATCCATCCAAAGATGACCATGACAGTGGTAGTGCTGACCCTGGGGAGGGAGCTGGTGCTCTGAGAGGAAGGGCACCAAGGGGGGGCCTGAGCCCTTTGGACTCCTTCTCCCGGGCCCCCTGCTTTTCCACAGAGTCGTGCCCGCAGAGCCCTTTTTGGTTACACTAAAGGCGGATGCGATCGCTCCGTCACTTTCCAGCATCGTCATTTTGGGCAACTTAGCTAACCTCTCTGGGCCTCAGTTTGCTTTTCTGTAAAATGGGGAGGGGCACCTTAATTCTAATATCGCTCCCGCTTCTAATCTGTGATTTTATGATTTCGTCACAAGGGGGTTGTGGTCACCAGTGGGGTTATGTAAGGCTCTCTGTGATCCTTCTACCCTAACAAAATGCCATCTAAATGACAGTTATAGCTAACAACAATAATAGTAAATGAGACTAGATGGAAAGCTTTTTACAACTCTGAAGTGTTGTACATATTAAAACAAGATAGTTATTGGTTGAATGAACAAGGGAATCTAAGTCAAAATATCCACACGATTGCTGCAGGTTTTCATGTATTTTGCATGTGATGTGACAGGACACATGCTTGGTGCAACATGGGAGGCATAACATGTGACGGTGCCCAAGACACATCATGTGGCAGGGATGCCCTGGCATGTGCCAGTACAGCTGACCACAAAATAGAGGTGAATGATGGGATCAAAGAACAGGGTTAGAGAAAGCCCTGGGAAGGGGCAGCTGGGTGGCTCAGTGGTTTGAGAGCCAGGCCTAGAGATGGGAGATCCTAGGTTCAAATCTGACCTCAGACACTTCCTAGCTGTGTGACCCTGGGCAAGTCACTTGACTCCCATTGCCCATCCTTACCACTCTTCTGTGTTAGAACCAATACACAAGGTAAGAGTTTAAAAAAAAAAAAAAGAAAAAGCCCTAGACATGGCGGCAAATGGGGCGATCCTTTCCAAGCCAAGGTTTTCATTCTTCTGTGGAGGACTCCAAGTCATTGAATATTGGTTTATTTTGTTTTCTGTGTCCCCCCTCAAGACCTCACTGCCATGGAAGGGTAGCAGCGCCTGGGGACCCTGGGAGGGGCTGCACAAGGAGGGGAAGGGAGCCCCACTTCCTCACATGTCACCGTTACCTCTGACTAAGCTTGCTCGAGGCCGGGGCCTACCTCTGTCATCTTCTACATTTTAATGCATTTTAGAACATTCAGAGAAGAGCTTAATAGGCTTCACCACACTAACAAGGGGGCCCAGCACACAAAAAGATAAAGCCTCACCACCGCCCTCCCAAGACTCTGGCTGGCGGCAATACTCTGTCTCTTGCAAGAACGCCACCCGTACCTGACACATTTCCAGCTATGGAAGACCCACCAAGGCTGGTAGCCTGTTGGCCTGGCTCTGCAGGCCCTTTGGTCATCTCCATGCCTTAATGAAGTCTGACCTGTAGGCCCGGGGCCTCCTAGGCCACGTGAACCCTTGAAGCAAACTCAAAAGGTAGAGCTTAGGAGTGATTATGTCTAGGTCATAACTGTGAGTAACAATGTGTGTGTCAAGTTTGGGAGAGCTTTTATTTCAGCTGCCACAGAAGCACATAAGGACTTGGGCATGCATGGATAAATTCAAGATACAAAACACTTAAGAAGCTAACACATCAAGCAATTCGAGGTTTGCAGAGGGCTCTGCCTATATTATCCCATTTGATTTTCAGAGCTAGCCAGAAGGTAGGTGTTCTTATAATCCCCATTTTACACATAAGGAAGGAAACTGAGGCTGAGAGGTAGAGTGACTTACCCAGGGTCATATAGCTATTAAGTGTCTGAGGCAGGATAGCCTTTCCCGTGTGGTAAAGATGCACTAGACCAAACATATTCCCTATTACTTTAGATCTGCCTCATTTGAGCAACAGCCAGTAAAATCATTAAGAACTGGCAAATTGCCCATCTCCTGGCCCCTTGTCGCGTGGTGTTAACCCTACAGCTGCATAGTGAATCTTCCTGCTGGTGGTTCTCCAAGAAGTATGCCATTACAGAACGAAGGCTTCTTCATAGCAGCTCTTCATGTCCTTGTAGACAGCTTTGGGTCTCCCTGAGGCTTCTTTTCTCCAAACCGGAGGGAAATCAACTCCTTTAGCTGGAAGGAAGTCAAAATGTTATGAACTCGGAGCCTTTCACCACCATCCAGTTTGACTTTCTCTGAACACTTGAGTTTCTTCTTAAACTGTGGTGCCTAGAACTGAACACAATAACATAGATGAGGTCTGATAGGCCAGAATACCATGGGATTACCTCCCCCCGCCCCCTAGTCTCTGAAAGCTATTTCCCTCCTAATAGAGCCAAAATTACCTTAGGTTTTGGGTTTTGGCTTTTGCCTGCCCCATCATGCATGCTGCTTCCTCATGCCGAGTTTGCTGTCCTCTAAAACCCCTGGATCCTTCTTAGAACTGCTATCTATCCATTCCCAGCTTATTTTTGTTGAGTTCATATTTTTGGACCCAAGTGCAAGATTACATTTATCCTTGTTGAATTTTATTTTATTGGATTTAGCCCAATGGACTAGCTAGCCTGATGTCATCTGTTTTGATCCTGACTCTCTTCTAGGGTGTTAACTGTCCCTCCCAACTTCAGGTCATCTCCAGATTTAAAGACTCATATACCTGTAATTCACTGATAAAAGTGTTAAATAGCATAGGGCCAAGAAGAGGTTACCTCCTGCCACATTGATGTCAGTCAATAAACCCGTATGAACTACCTCTTACATACCAGACACAGTGCTAAATGCTGAGTATACAAAAAGAGGTAAAAGATAGTCTCTGTGCTCAAGAAGCTCATAATCTAATGGGGGAAACAACAAGCAAACAAATATGTGCAAACAAGCTATCTACAGGATAAAAAGGGAATGGTTAAGAGAGGGAAGGCACTGGAATTAAGAAGGAGGTGAGAAAAACTTATTGTGGATGATGGAATTGTAGTTGGGTTTTAAAGGAAGTCAAGGAAGCTAGTAGGCAGAGATGAGTACAAAGCACATCCCAGGCACAGGAGACAGCCAGCAAAAATGCCTGGACCTGAGAAATTTTGTGTCTTGTTTGTGGAATAGCAAGGAGGCCAGTGCCACCATATTTCAGACTAAGAAGACAGGAAAAGGTGGAGGAGTCAAGGTTATGAAGAAGGGCTTTGAATGCCAGAGAATTTTGTATTTGTTCTTGGAGGCATTAGAGAGCTCCTGGAGTTTCTTTGACCAGGAGAGCATCATGGTCAGATCTACACTTTAGGAAAATTGCTTTGCTAGTGAAAGAGAGACTGGATTAGAGTTGACAGGGAGCCCCATCAGCTGACTAATCCTATAGTCTAGGGATGAGGGCATGAGGGGCTGCACCAGAGTGGTGGCAGCATCAGAGGAGAGATGGAGGTGTATTCGAAAGATATTGCAAAGGTGAAATCGACAGATCTCGACAACATATTCAATATGGGAGTGAGGGATATTGGGGAATTAAGGATGACAACTGAGTTTCAAGACTGAGGGGCTGAGAGGATAATAGGGAAGGGAGAAGGAAGGGAAAGTTTAGGGGGAAATATGATCAGTTCTGTTTGAACATCCTGATTTTAAGATGCCCACTAGACATTCAGGTCCAGATATCTGAAAGGCATTTGGAGGACAAGATAGGCAACAATAGATTTGGGCAACTCTTTGAGTCTGGCCATACATCAAGTTCTAAATCCATCTGATTGTAATATTATGTATTCTGTATCTGTCAATCTCCAGAAGGATACTGTATGGTATCTTTAATATAATAATTTATTATTATATTTATTATAATAATTTAATATAACAATTTAAGCCTTGCTAAGATCTAGGTCAACTATGCCCATAACCTTTTTCTTTCTAATAATCCTCGCAAAAAGGGAAATAAGACTAGTTTCACATGACTTTTTCTTAATGAAGTCATGCTGGTTGTTCGCAATCATGGTTTCTCTTTCTAGGTATCCTCTAACCTACTCTTTAATAATCATTTCAAGAATTTCCCCAAGAACTGAAGTCAAGTTCATTGAAATATAATTCAGGGGGCAGCTGGGTGGCTCAGTGGATTTGAGAGCCAGGCCTAGAGATGGTAGGTCCTGGGTTCAAATCTGACCTTGACACTTTCTAGCTATGTGATCCTGGGCAAGTCATTTAACCCCCAATACCCCTTACCACTCTTCTGCCTTAGAACCAATACCCAGTATTGATGCTAAGACAGAAGGTAAGGGTTTAAAAAAGAAATATAATTCAAAGACTGTTCTCTTCCTTTTTTTGAAAAATAGGATGTTTGTCTTCCAATTTGTGGTACTTCTTCCTTTTCTTTTTGAACTTCTTGCATTTTCCATTGATTTCTAAAGGTATTTTGTGTTTCTGAAAGTCTCTCTTACAGGAAAAAGCAGTTATTTTGAAACTGGAGTATCTTGTGTGTAGGTGAACACATTGTATCTCAATTTGAATTGTTAGCCAAGATTGAAATTTAGAGTCTAAAATGATTTTTTTAATTGGCCCAAGCTTCCTGCCTACGAGTCCAGAGTTCTTAACTACTGCACATTAAGAAATGTGACCGATTAAAAAATTAAATCTATATTGACCCACATGCTATCTTAGTGGATGAGAAGCTCAGATCATTTTCTTAGCTCCTAACTTTACCTATTTAAGGGTTCTTGGATCTCATCTTTTCCCTTGTTCTCCATTCCCCTCCCCTTTCTAGATTACATGGTTACTAGGTATTCATTGCTATCATCTTTTTGAAAAATTAATTTATTTTTTATTGGTTACATCAAAATGCCCAGGTATCTTCCTTCCTCCCTCCCCTCCCCACACTAAAGAAGGTAGTTGCTATTATCTTAAGTCCTAGTTCTTCTGGGATATTAGCAGCCAGTCCCAATAATTTTAAAAAGCTGGATGTTCTAAAATAGCCATCCATGTTAAGGAAGGAAGGAAGGAAGGAAGGAAAGAAAGGAAGGAAGGAAAGGAAGGAAGGAAAGAAGGAAGAGAAAGAAAAATGTCCTAAGTAAGAGGTTCTTTTGAATACAGAGTTGTTCATGGAATGGAATAAAAAAAAACACATATTAAGCACTTACTATGTGCCAGGCACTGTGTTAAAAAGTAGGAATACGAATAGAAAGGCATGAGATAATTTTCAAAGAAAGAACTCCTATTCTAATTACGGGAAACAACTCATTGGGAGAGAATTCAACTGCAGGGCAAATGGAAAGGATTGGTGGTCCTTCCAGTACAGCAGTAAGTCTGGTGGCAAGGTAGGTCAAAGGCTTCTTAAGGCATGGGAGAGTGGTTATAATAGAATCTGGGCAGATGGGATTTGAAGTGGGCCAGTTAGGAGAGAAAAAGTTTCCATACCAGTGTGGCAGGCTCTGCCCTTTGGCAGCCTATGAGTACTAGAGTTGGAGTTGCATTCTCCTTCCCTTTTATTTTTTAAATTTATTTTATTTTATTGATTAATTATGAAAAATTTTCCATGATTGCATGATTTATATTCTTTCCCTCCCTTCTTCTCTCCCTCCTCCCATATTCAACATGCAATTCCACTGGGTTTTACACGTGCTATTGATCAAGACCTATTTCCACATTATTGATATTTGCACTAGGGTGATCATTTAGAGTCTGCATCCCCAATCATATCCCCATTGACCCATGTGATCAATCATATGTTTTTCTTTTGCGTTTCTACTCCTACAGTTCTTTCTCTGGATGTGGAAGCTTCTTTCTCATAAGTCCCTCAGAATTGTCCTGGATCATTGCATTGCTACTGGTGGAGAAGTCCATTACAATCGATTGTGCCACAGTGTATCAGTCTGATTTGTGTATAAGGTTCTCCTGGTTCTGCTCCTTTCACTCTGCATCAATTCCTGGTGGTCGTTCCAGTTCACATTCTCCTTCCCATTTATGGCAAGACAGCTGTGGGTCTTTCTGAGGGACCAAGCCCCTTGGGTGGAAGTCTCTTCCAGGAGTTAGCTCTATGGGTCCTTTGAGCAGAAGACTATAAATTAAGACCAGAGAAATAGTGCAGTCCTGGAACCCTATTTTAAGAGGGACACTGCCAAATCAGGTCAACAGGTATTTATTAAACACCTGTTATATGCCAGGCACTGTGTTAAATGTTGAGGATGCAAAGACAAAAACCAGTTCCTGTTTTCCAAGAACTCACAGTATAATGGAGGAGAGAGAACATGAAGAACTATGTACAGTTAAGATATATACAGGATAAATGGGAGATTATCTTAGAGGCAAGGGACTAAGATTAATGAAGACTAGGAAAGGCTCCTAACAGATAGCGTTTAGCTGAGATTTCAGGGAAACCACGAGATGGAGATAAGAAGGGAGAGAACTTCAGACATGAGGGATAGCCGATGAAAATACAGTCAGGAGATGGAGTGTCTTGTTTGCAGAATAGCAAGGAATCTCCACCCTTGGAAGCAGAGTATGTGGAAGGCAGTAAAGTGCAAGAAGACTGGGAAGGTAGGAAGGAACCAAGTTATTAAGGGCTTTAAAAGCCAAACAGGTTTTTGTATTTGATCCTGGAAGCTGGATAACCTGCAAAGAAGAAGAAACCAGAGTAGTGAAGAAACTTGAAATCTCCTAATGGAAGGATCAAGTGAAGAAAATAGGATGTTTATCCCAGAAGAGAAGACTTAGGGTGGGTGCAACAATCTCTGAAAGGTTGTCATGTGGAAGTGGAATTAGACATTCTGCTTGGTCTCAGATGAGGATAAAAGGAGGATGATTATAGGGAGCAGATTTCAGCTAAACATTAGAGAAGTTTTCTAACAATTAGAGATATTCAATAATGGAGTGGCCTGCCTCAAGAGCTTTCAGTCTCTACTCAAGTAGAGGCAAGTGCCCACTTGTCTAACATAGTATAGGTAAGATACATGTTTTGAGTGAGGTTTAATTAGATGATCTCTGAAGTCCTTTCCAACAATTTAATAGAGGGCGAGGGAATTCCACCCCACCTCCATCCCACCGAAGGCAGCTATTGGAAACATCTAAACTTGCTCCCATGGGCCCCCTTTGCTAATCCTAGGATTCTTCCATTGGGATCAGCTGTTAGCATGAATTAGCAGATCAAAAAGGGAAAAGGAAAGGCCATTTGTAAGAGGCCTCAAAGTTTTGCTACTAAACCAAGTTCCATAATGGCAGGAATCGTGTCTTAATTTATCTTTACATTTTCCCCACCTGATATGTGTGATATATACCCAATCAAGGCACTGTTCTTTCTATAACAGTCACATAATAGAAAGAATAAGATTAGATTTGATATCAAGGGCATCTTTGAAGGGAAGATTAGCCTTGATCTTTCCCCTGTTGCATACTCCCTCCACATCTAAACATTTACTAATTTTTGTCCATTTAACTCCTCAATATCTTTTACTCCTTCTTTTCTGCTCCCATTGCAACAACTGTAGTTCAGGCCCCATTAACCTTTATACAGACTTTTATAATACCCTCTGTAATATCCTCCTAAAGTAGACTGTCCATAGTATCTTAAATGTTTCACCCCATCCTTTATACGTAAACCTGCTATTTAAGGCCCTTTCTAATCAATTGGCAACATATCTTTACAATTGTATGTTTCTGCATTCTACATTCCAATCAAATTGGATTTCTCTTTGTTTCAGTCTTATCCTGCCCCTTCCTTCATTCATGCCATTCCCCATCCTGAGACCCCATCTCTCTACTCTGGCTTCCTCCAATCTCAATCTATTAAAAGTCCCTCCTTTCAGTTGTGAATTGATCCAACCATTCTGGATGGCAATTTGGAACTATGCCCAAAGGGCTTTAAAAGACTGTCTGCCTTTTGATTCAGCCATAGCACTGCTTGGATTATACCCCAAAGAGATAATAAGGAAAAAGACTTGTACAAAAATATTTATAGCCGCGCTCTTTGTGGTGGCAAAAAATTGGAAAATGAGGAGATGCCCTTCAATTGGGGATTGGCTGAACAAATTGTGGTATTTGTTGGTGATAGAATACTTTTGTGCTCAAAGGAATAATAAACTGGAGGAATTCCATGTGAACTGGAAAGATCTCCAGGAATTGATGCAGAGTGAAAGGAGCAGAACCAGGAGAACATTGTACACAGAGACTGATAACACTGTGGCACAATCAAACATAAGGGACTTCTCTACTAGCAGCAATGCAAGGATCCAGAGCAAGGCTGAGGGACTTATGAGAAAGAAAACTAGCCACATTTAGAGGAAGAACTGTGGTAGGAGAAACACAGAAGAAAAACAACTGCTTGAACACATGGACTGGCGAGGATATTATTGGGGATGTAGACACTAAACGATAACTCTAGTCCAACTATCAATAATATGGAATTAGGTCTTAATCAATGATATATGTAAAACCCAGTGGAATTGTGCATTGGCTACAAGGGGGTTGGTGGGGTTTAGGGTAGAGGGAAATAACATGAAACATGTAACTATGGGGAAATATTCAAAATTAAAATTAAAATAAAAAAAATAAAAAATAAAGTCCCTCTTTTCCTCTAAAGCCAATTCCAGTGCTACCTTCTTCTCTGATTCCACTTCAAGTTCCCTCTCTTTTCAAATTTCTCATAGCACCTCGTAATTTTCTTTTTTGTGTATGTATTTTATTCCTCTAAGAGTTATTAGAAAGCAGAAACTATTTCATTTAATCTTTATGTCCTCCAGTGTCTAGCACACAGCCCTGAGCATATTAGATATTTAATAATATTTTTCCCTGAAGAGGAGAATAGTGGGTGACTTAGTAAAAGTTTTTAAGGATATGAACAAATTAGGAAAGGATAAGTAGAGAAATGGGTGAGTAAAACTTTTATCCTTTCAAAATAATAACCAATACGCCAAATAAAGGGAAAAATTGGAGAAAGAAAATTCTTATATTAAAAAATTACCTAACAGAGCAACTAAAAATAAAAAGAATAAACAAATCATACAAAAATGACTCATATGATTATGTCTACAGATGTAGAAAGAACTTTTGAGAAAATACAACCCACAAAAATAAATTGAGAACCTCCCAACAGCCATCATCACATATAATGAAAAAATAGTAGAAGTCTTTTCAGAAAGATCAGGGATAAAGTAAGGCTTCCATTATCACTACTGTTATTCAATACAGTAGGAGAAAAGCTATAACAATAAGACGACAACAATAAATTAAAGGAATAAGGATAAGCAAAGAGGAACTAAAATTATTACTTTTTATGGGTGATATAGGATAGTCTACTAGAAAATTCTAGAGATTCAATGAAAATGCAATTGAAACAATAACTTCAGCAAAGTGGCACGATACAAACTAAATCCACATAAATCATCATCTATTTTATATATTAAGAAACCTACCAGGAAGGGACAAAGAAATTCCATTTAAAAAACTAAAGTAATGCGAAAAAGATTCAGGAGCCCACCTGTTAAAGAACATATAGGAATAAATAAGGAACATATAAGAACTATGTGACTAAAGCTATGAAATCCTCTGACAGAAATAAAAGCAAAACTAAATGATTGGAGAGATAGTAATTGTTCATGGTCGAGTCATGCCAATAATAATAATATAATAATAAAAATGATGGTAATAGCTAAGTTGATTTACTTTTTCAGTGCCATACTGATGAAACTACCAAATGATTACTTTATTGAACTAGAAAAAAAAATAAAATTTATCAAGAAGAATAAAGCTCAAGAATCTCAAGGAACATAAAAAATTGGAAGGCAGGGAGATAGCATTAGCAGCTTTCAAACTATGTTACAAGATAATAATCAGAGGTATCTGGCGTGTGTATACACACACATATATGTAATATATGTAGAAGCAAACAGCATAATAATGTAAGGGTGGAATAATTGATTTACTGAACCCTATGCCA
Organism: Gracilinanus agilis; assembly: GCF_016433145.1. Lineage (NCBI taxonomy): Eukaryota > Metazoa > Chordata > Mammalia > Didelphimorphia > Didelphidae > Gracilinanus > Gracilinanus agilis. The sequence continues at coordinate 141,334,310 of NC_058130.1, read as the reverse complement.
CTTAAAGTGATTAGATACCCATCACCTAGACAATAAAGAGCCTTAAACTAACTACAAGGGAAAGTTATTCAAACTGTAGTGATAAAAGAATGACATTTATATAGGCCAAGGACACCTAGTCATACCAAAGGGGCCATCTATAAATTGCTAGAGAACTATAATTATTAGAAACAGGAGGAAAGGTAAGACTGAGCTATGAAAGAAAAGAGATATTGAAAAGGCTTTTTGGCTCTGCAAGTATCTTGGAGAAGACCTAGGCTGAAGGAAATCTCAAAAGACTTTGGTTCTTTTCCCAAAATTTTCCTCCTGGTCCTCTGTAGACACAGATTTTATAACACTATCTGCTTTTTTTGTTACCCAAAACAATTCTAGCAAAAAAACAAAACAAAACAAAAAAACTCAAAACCCAAAACCGTGAATCTTGTCTCAAACAAAAAGAGGTAAGAGTTGGCGGCAGCTGAGTAGTTCAGTGGATTGAGAGCCAGGCCTAGAGACAGGAGGTCCTAGGTTCAAATCTGGCCTCAGACACTTCCCAGCTGTGTGACCCTGGGCAAGTCACTTGACCCCCATTGCCTACCCTTACCACTCTTCCACCTATGAGTCAATGCACAGAAGTTAAGGGTTTAAAATTAAAAAAAATTTAAAAAAAAAAAAAAGAGGTAAGAGTTGACTAAAGATAGATATAAATATAAAGTTAGGCAGAAAGCCCAACCTCTAAATGTTAGGAATTTTCCTAACCAAAGATTCAGGGGGATTTTGATTAAATCTGTAGCTTTTTATCTAAAATAGATTCCACAAAACCAAAGAGGAGGGAACCACATTGACATTATAGATTATTATATCAGCCCTAGGCTTAAATGAGCTAATTATCTGAACAGGCTGTTACTAGTAGCATAGTGTTTGGCAAACCCCCAAATTCCAACTAGTGGAGTAAAATCTCAATGGCAAAAACTTTCGAGAAAACTGGAAATAAGTTTGGCAGAAATTAGATTTAGACCAGCACTTCATACCATATAGCCTCATAAACTCCAGGTTGATAGAGGACCTATAAAGGTCACATCATAATCAACTTAAACAAATTAGAGGAGTAGAAAAATAGACATTTTTCACAACAGAGAAAGAATTCTTGACTAAACAGCAGGTAGGTTTGCAGGAAATAAAAAGGTTAATCTCAATTAATTAAAATAAAAAAGCTTTATAATATATAAAAATTAATGAAGTTAAAACTAGAAGGGTAACTGTTAGGAAAAAATTATAACAATTTTCTCTTATAAAAGCCTAGTATTTAATACATGTATACATACAGTACATATATATGTGGAACTAATTATATACATAAAATGCACATATATATGAATTTTTATAAAAGTATATATATACGAGTACACACACACACACACACACACACACACACACACACACACACATAAAATTCTCTGATACAAAAATGACCAAGGGGCATGAATAGTTTTCAAGAAACAAAATTGGAGTTATCAATAGTCATATAAAAATGTTCAAAATTACTAATAAGAAGAAATGCACATTGTTTTGTATATAATGGATTCTTATTTTATTCTAAAGATTTTAAAAATAATTTTTGTTTCTGAACTTTGCAAACACTAACATGAATATTTCCACATGCTAAAACAAAGAAAAAGATTTATATATAACTTCTAATCTCTATCATGCACAGCTTGCTTCAAAAAAAAAAAAAGTAGTAAATTCAACATTTGTTTGGACTGGCCTTTGTTCATCACCCTCTAAATTCTCTTCTGTTCTTTTCTGTATATTTTTAAATGCTTCCGTTCTTCCTTCTTGGTTTTTGTCATTGCTATCATTTGCCTCTACCTTCTTCTCTTCCCCTAAGAAATATAAATGAAAATAATTCTGAGGTTTCATTTCAAACCCATTAATTAGATTGGCAAAGATTACAATAAGGGAAATGACAATTGTTAGAAGATGCTGTGAAAGGGCAATCATACTAATGCTCTTTTGGTGGAGCTGTAAAATGGTCCAAACTTTCTGAAAAGCAATTTGGAATGATGCCCTGAAAGTCACTAACTTGGGCACATCCTTTGACCCAGTGATACCACTACTAGGCAAACATGCCCAGAGAGATCACAGAAAAAGGAAAAGAACCCCCGTGTACAGAAATATTTATAACAGTAATTTTTGTTGTAACAAAGAACTGGAAACTAAGGGAGTCACCCCCAACTGGGAAATGACTGAACAAAATATGGTGTATGAATATAATGCGAGTTTGTTTCATAAGCAGTGATAAAAAAAAAGTGAATTCAGAGAGATCTGGGAATATTTATAGGAAATGATTCAAAGAGAAATGAGCAGAAGCAGAAAAATGATTATTTGTGTAATGACTGCATCACTATAAGAAAAATATTAGTGAAAGATTCAAGAATTCTGATCGAGTGGGGCAGCTGGGTAGCTCAGTGGATTGAGAGCCAGGCCTAGAGATGGGAGGTGCTAGGTTCAAATCTGGCCTCAGACACTTCCCAGCTGTGTGACCCTGGGCAAGTCACTTAACTCCCATTGCCTAGCCCTTACTGGCTCTTCTGCCTTGAAGCCAATACACAGTATTGACTCCAAGATGGAAAGTAAGGGTTAAAAAAAAAAAAAGAATTCTGATCGATGGAATCTCATCACCTGACAGAATTGTGATAGACTTCAGGTGAGACATGAGAACCACATTTTCAGATATGACCAACTGTGGTCATGTCCTGGATTTGTTTTGCTTGACTCTGCTTACTTGTTAAAAGGGAGAGTTTTTGTTTTGTTTTGTTGTGGAAAGGAATGAACAGACAGAAGGAGATACATGATAATGATGTCAAAAAAAAAGGAAAGGAAACATAGTCACTGAACCACTTTTTCAAAATGCAGAGAAGGGAACAAGAAAGTTCAGCTGGAGTTACAGATAAACAGGACAGTTTTGAAATAATATTGGATTTTTTATATACTTTTTTAAAAAGGCAATCTATAAATAATAGAGGTTCGTGGTTTCATATATAATCCTCTTTTTCTGTTCTTTGTACATGTGGAAATTTAGTGTTTGCTGATGTTTGCCAAATTCAGAATAACGTTTTTGTTTTCTTTTAATTAGTTAGGAAATGTATAAGGGAGAAAAAGGCTCCAAACAGTGAATAAATATGGGAGAGGGAAGAGAAGTAAGAGAAAGTGAGAAGTCTTCAGAAGGAAAAAATACAACTACAATAAGACATTCCAAAGCAAACAACAGTGTCATAAAAACCTGTAGGGCAGGTAAGAAGGTCAATAAATGAAATGAAGAAAGAGCTGGCTTGAATAAAAACAGATATAAAGGCAATGAAAGAACCAGAAAGAAAAGGACATGAGACTATAGTTTGCAACAATCAGTGGGATGTTTTAATGCTATATTCTCTGAGGAAGAGAATGACCTGATGGAAGACAAAAATGCAACATGAAGAAATTTTGAATATCAAGTCACCAGATGATTTGTATTCTGTGCAAATTAAGGTGAGAGGTAACATGCTTTTGTGCTTAAAAGGCCAGCTACAGAATCAGGAAATCCTGGATTTAAGTCTTACCTCTGATATATACGATCTTTGTAACCTTGGGTAAGTCTACTTAACCTTTCAGTATCCCAGACAATATTTTAAGATTACCAGTTACCAGCAGGTTGCTAATATATATTAATGGAGGGAGTCTTTACACTGAGAGCACAATGCGCTGATGAAATCATACCTCCATATCAAAAGAGGGGGAAAATAAGGTAATAGAGCTAGAGGACAGTGTTTAGTGAAACGACCTGGGAGTTATTAGTGCCCCATAAAAAGCTAAAGAAAAAATAGTCTGAATACTGTATTTCAAAAAAATATCAAGCAATTAAAAATTTCTCAAAAAAATTAAAAACAGAGCAAAGTACAATTCGATTAAAAAAAAAAAAAAACAACCCACAGGATACTGTCAAAGGAATACAAAATTTACTTCACCTAGAAATGTCAAATGTGAGTTTCAGTGAAAGAGAACATTTCATGCAAATTATATATTAAAAAGTTTCAGTTTGAGTCATGCGGCATTTTTTCATTATTCTCAATAAATGAAAGAGGCAGAAATACTGAAGAAAATAATACTTTAAAAATCAGAATTGGTCAAATGATTAAAGAAGTATACAACCTCACTGGAAAACAACTCCTTAAACACTGGAAACGGTCATGTGGAAGTTAATGATGCCATGAGAATAAAAGAAATGATAAAACAGGGGTCAGCTGGGTGGCTCAATGGATTGAGAGCCAGGCCTAGAGACAGGAGGTCCTAGGTTCAAATCTGGCCTCAGACACTTCCCAGCTGTGTGACCCTGGGCAAGTCACTTGACCCTCATTGCCTGCACTTGCCACTCTTCTGCCTTGGAGCCAATACACAGTATTGACTCCAAGATGGAAGGTAAGGGTTTAAAAAAAAAAGAAATGATAAAACAAAGTAAAAATGTCTGAAAAATAGAAGAAAAGGTGAAATTTTCATAGGAAGAAGAGATAATTTAAGAATTATTAAATTACCTGAAAGCCATAATCAGGAATAAGGAGTCATCTCTAAGTAGTGATGGTTAAAGATAAATGGTACAGTGATAGAGCACTGGCTTGCAATCAGGAAGACTCATTTTCATGAGTTCAACTCTGGCCGGAGATGCTTACTAACTGTGTGACTCTGGACAAGTCACTTTACCCTGTTTGCCTCAGTTTTCTCACCTGTGAAATGAGCAGGAGAAGGAAATGACAAATGACTCTATTGTCTTTGCCAAGAAAACCCCAAATAGGGTCATGAAGAATCCTACATGACTGAAACAACTGAACAGCAACAACAACAATAACAATAACTGTCTCATAGGCAAAATATTGTCATTGGGAATTTTTGTCACTGCATTATGGTTGATTGCATTATTAATTAACTGTATAGCAAATAACTTTAATATTAAAGAACATCTAATGAATTTAGGAAGAGACTCTAAGCTAACTGATTAATGAGAATGGGGTTGCAATTTTATTCATTAATGAGAAAATACCTAAACAAATCCCTGGATTGCCCTGGAACTTGAAAAGATGAGAATGAACTTGTTAAGGAAGATATGTTAAGAGATGACCAACAAATGAGGTTGGTTTGCCCCATGCACATGTTATACTTTGATTACATTTCACTTTAAACAATAAACAATGGTCATCCAAATGTGGAATGGGGCTACCTCAAGAGGGCATAAGTATTTCTGGGGGTCTTTATGTCGAGGTCATGGTAACCATTTCTCAGGGATGCTGTAGAGGGCATGGTTGGCAGAAGATAAGAGAAATAGCTCATGCTTCTATAGTGTTTTGAAGATTAGAAAGTACTTTTCCCACAAGCCTGTGAGGCAGACAGCAAAAGTAACATTTTCACTATCATACAGAGGAAGAAATTAAAATTCAGAGGGTGACTTGCCTAAGGTTACACAGCTAATAACTACTCAAGGGCAAGAGTCAAACCAAGATTTTCCGAATAACTAATACAGAAAAATACAAATCAAAACAACAATGAGGTTTTATCTCACACTCAGCAATTGGTAAATGTGAGCAAAGATGGAAATAATCAATTTGGGGGGTGCCAGGAAAATACAGGCACACTGATATATTATTGGAGGAGCTGTGAATTGGTCCAAAAATTGTGTAAAACAATTTGGAATTATGCTTTAAAAAAAAAAAGCAACTAAAAAATCTATGTTCTTTGACCAAGCAAACGGCTGGGTATATGCAATAAGGAGGTCAAAGAGAGAAACTTCTAGCAGCACCTTTATAGTGGCAAACATCAGGAAACAAGATAGATGCCTGTAGATTGTGGAGAAGCTAACTAAATTGTAGCACATGAATGTAACAGAATATTATTGTGCTATAAGAAATAAACCTTGGACGACTTCCTAGAACGGACACAGAATAATTGAAACTAGGAAAGCAATGCATATAATGATTGTAACAGTGTAAATAAATGAAAACAGCAACAAAACCCCCAAGTAAATGTATATTTATAATGACTAGGCTTAAACTTAGAAATGAAATGAAAAACTGTATCTCCCTTCTTTGCAGAGTGAGAGATATAGTTGTGGAACTTTGTATATCCATCAGATTTGATTGTTGAACAATTTTACTCATCTGTTTTCTTCCAGTTTCTTTTTCTATTTCTTCTTTTAAGGGAAAAGGTGATGACGAGGAGGAAAGGATATACTTGGAAATTCAGGCTATATAAAAATAAAAGGCTAAAAAAAATTTTAAAAAGGAAACTTTTAAATGACATGTTTCCAATTGATTTGGGTTGTCCTGGGTCTTGTTTCCCAACGTCTGTCTCCTTGTCCACAGGGTGGTTTACAGTGGTTGCTCCTATACAGCCCTGTAGTCTCCCCCTAAGGTTGCCCTCTACTCCTGGGCCTCATTCAATCAATTTTATCTTTAAAAGTCCAATTGTGTTTGGAGAGAGAATTTTTAAAAATATTTTACCCCATGCGTATATTCTCCTCCCCCAGAAGACTGGGGACATTATGAAGCTAGAGACAGGTCTCATATATAATTTCTCCAGAGATTCAGGGCTCTGTGGCCAGCAGTTTGTTTGTTGTTGTTTTTTTTTTTTTTAATGTGGATTAGAGGACATGAATTCTGTGGTGCTTTTCAAGTTTTCCTTTGACTTAATGGTAGAATGGTATTTAAAAACACTGGCTTGCCCAAATTGGAATTCTGAGAAAGGACCACCCTTCAGCCCAAGTTCCTATTTTGACACTAGGTGGTGCCAAATAACCACTGAGAAAGAACAAGAGGCAGGCCCAGGGAAGTCTCCCTCAGCCTAGTCTAACCTTGTTGTAGTCACTCTCTGGTATTAGGATGACCCCTTTATACCCCTCCTGTTGCCCATCCTGGAAAGGACTGTGGGAAGAATCTAAGGGTCTCATTCTGATGTCGTGTCAGACTTGGAGTCAGGAAGCCCTGAGTTCAAATCCTATTTCAGATACCAGCTATGGTCACATAGGCAAGTCACTCAATCTTGATTTCTTCATCTGTTAAAATGAGGATGAAAAGAGTGTCTACCTCACCAGATTGTTGTTAAGGATCAAATGACACAATATCACAAAGTGCTTTACAAACCTCCAAGCACTAAATAATCCTTGTTGTTGCTATTGTTATCCCCAGCATCTCAGGAAAGACCGAGAAGAAAAATGGGCACGCCGTTTTTTGTAATATGAAGGTTAGTAGTTGAGGAGCAGAGGTGGTATAGGTAGGGGAATGGGTGCCCCGCACTAACTTTTAACTCCCGAGATTTTCTTCCCATGGATTTCTTGCTTAGTCATCTTAGCTTTAGCCTCCCCCAGGCCTTTCCCACCTACCCACCTCCACCACCATTCTATTCTCACCCCTAAGGGTGTGGGGTGGGAAGATAGGTCCTAAGTGCAGAATAGATGAGAAGGAAGGAGAGCCAGGCTTCCTTCCTGTGACTGCCTAGGCTCTGGGCTTCCTGTACCTCTGTTTTCCTGTTTGCCAACTTTTTCTGATTACAGAACCCTTTCTAAATCAGTTACAGATGACAGACCATCAAATGTCAGAGCTAAAAGGGAATTTAGAAACCATCCGATCCAACTCCCCCCACTGTAGAGAGGAGAATAAGTAATTTGACCAAGGTCATATGAAGAGACAGAGATAAGTCGAGAGCCCACATCTACTGTTTCTTGGGCAGGGTCTCCTTCTATTTCCCCCCTTGAAAATTCAATAGTCTATGTCCATAGAGCTCTTTCACCTCTGGAGAAATGATATAGGGAATTTATCCCTATCCTCCTAGTGGTCCCAGAGAGACCGAGCATACTCATGAAAAAGAATTAAGAAAATTCCCTCCCCAAACACAAATGTAAATTAGTTCAACCCATGCAAGAATAAAGTGTCTCCACTAAATATAACACACCTCATGAGTGATCAACCATTCTCTGGAAGAGGTCAAATACTTCTAATGAGGGGTGTACCCATTGCCTCCTGAGACAGCCCATTCTACTTTGGATAATTCTGGTGGAAGTTTTTCTTTAAATCAAGGCTAAATGTTCTTCCTGCTCTTAGCTCCTAATTCTGCCCTCTGGAACCAAAAAAGAAGCCTTTCCAGTAGTCCTTTTATTCTTCTGGCTAAACACCCCCCAGTTCAGGAAAGGCTTTTAAAAGGTGGTGAGTTTTGAGTAGGTTTATAGGGAGAGAGAAGAGATTCTTGGCCCAGGGAGGATATTTGAGATAGAGAAAGCACCTAGAAGTAATCTATGAGTAAAGGATGAGCAATAACAGGTCCTTCTTGTGTGAGGTTACCAGGTTTCTTCCTGGTTCAGGAGGGGTTTGTCTGGTTTAACCAGCTTCACTGCATCAGGAAAGGAAGTGAGTATTTGATGGGGAGGAAAGGCGGGTGGAGAGAGGGAGAAGGAAGGCCCAGGATGAGGAGCTGTTTTCTCTGGCCTTGAAACTCTTGATTTGGGTCAAGTATATAAATCAGCCACAAGCAGTCTGACTTCAACCTACCTTTCTAGATAGCCCTCTTCTCATATTCTGCTTCAGCCACCCTTGCCCCTTCTGCAACTTAGAATCCCTAGCTTCTTTCAAGGCCCTGCTAGAAACCTTTCCTCATCCCTCTAGTTGTAAGCAAGCTTTCTCCCTCCTCCAGTTATCATATATTTACTTATCTGTTCACAAATTCTTTCCCAAGTAGAATGAAAGCACCTTGAGGGCAGGGAGAGTTTTTTTCCTTTTTGTCTTTTTATCGTTGCACATATTAAATGTTTGTTTAAAAGCATCATACCATCTAATAACCATTTCAAAGCATTTACAACATTAAGAACATTTACAACATTCTCAAACCTTTTCATTGACCATTTCCTTTTCCTAGAATACCTTCCTTTCTCACCTCCACTTTCTAGACTTTTGTTTTCCTTCATGATTCAGTTCAAATCCCACCTCTTTCAAAATGCCTTTTCCAGTATCCTCTGACTGCTAGTGCAAATACTTGAGATTATAAATTTCCAATTAATATTAGCTCATCTGTGTAAAGGTTTGCTGAGCCCTTTTCAAGGCTGCTATCCACCATTGGCGTCCAACTGCCACTCAGCTCTCAACTGTGACTCCAAGAAGCTATAGTGTATGTAGTGGTCACACCCAGGTAAGCCATCTTGGCAGGTGAGCTAATCCAGATTGAGGGTTACCAATGGCCACAAATTTGTCAGTGAGTTAGGAAAGCTTCTCCTGATGGAATGAGCAGATGAGATCGATTTCTTCCAAAGACCATGAAGGTGGCAGACACTATGAGACACTTAGAGCTTGGTCAGACATCAAGAACACCAAAGTCATCCAATGCATCCAAGCTCATTGCCAATCATTTTTGCCCTACCCTACCACTGGACTTTGATGATTCTGGAAGACACAGTGAGGCTGATGACTTTGTGCAGCTCTGTCTCACCTAAATCCAATTCATGCACAAGTCAAGATATCACCCCATGATGTCATTGGTCTTCTTTGAAAATGAAAAGAAAGGAAAAGAAACAAAGAAGCAACTTGGACTCACTCTTCTCACTCTTCTCTTTGGCTAGGGTAACTGGGGCTTCCCAACTCACCTCCCCATACTCTATATTTGGGTAATCTTCCAGGAGTATAGTCTAAGATTAAGGAGTTTGGTGAAAAAAACCTGGACTAAGAATCAAAAAACTTGGGTTCTGGGCCTGGGTTCACTCAAGGCAGCAGATGCCACTAAGTTTTTTAAATGTGTAAATAAGATTGATCACACCCTGTAATCCCCTTTTCCAATATAAAATCCTCTTAACTGAGTAAAAAAAGGTAACATCATGAGTGGCTAACCAAACAAGCTATCCATATCCCTGTGAGCTTTAAATAGCAGAAAAACTCCAACAATTGTCTGATTAAGTAGTGGGATGGTCAAGCAATGGACAAGTCTAGTGGTGAAAGTGATCCAGACAAGTGTATACAGCAAGACAGCTACCAAAGGAGGGAGCAGCTTTAAAGGAATAGACCCCTTTTTACCAGAAAAGAATGTTGGCTATGGAATTTAAAAAAAAAAAAAAAAAAAAAAAAAAAGGATTTCTAGTAACCAAGAGTTGTGAGTTTACCTGTTAGCCACAACACACATGCCTCTCTACCATTGAGCCTACTCTTCCTACTGACCTCCTGTGTGTATTTGTGGGAAAATATATTTTATACCTTTGATAATTACTCTTTTCTAAGAGTTACTCCCATTCTTCCAAAAGGAGTGGGAACTGAGTAACTAGTCAGAGAGGGGATATTTTTACTAGTTGGAGGGAAGAGCCATTCCTACCCTCTGGGAGTTTCTTTTGACTTTGCCTAGTAATGACCAGGTCAAGAGGCTGGTAGAGATGCTTATTACTGAGTACATCAATTTATAATGCCTCTGCCCCTTACTAGTGGCCCCATAACTGACACTGAATACTGGTTCTAGCTCTGTTTGGAGACTAAGGTCTGTCCAAGTCTATAGGATCTGATCTTTGCTTTAAAGAATCCCTGGGAACACAATCCCTCTTCCAACACGCCCTTGGGTCATGTGGCTCTCCCCTTTTGTCCTTTCTCTTTCCCTTCTCAGGTTCCCTAGAGGAGTATAGAATGGATTAAAAGCCTGAGGGCAATATAGGAATCGCCTTCCTGGAGTCTCTTTGGGACCCACTCCAGAAAGGAGAGCTTTTTTTTTTTTTTTTTTAAATAAACACATAGGGGAAGTGGCCCCCTTAGAGTATGTCTCTGATTTCCAGCTTGCCTCTCTGGAGCCTTCAGAAAATTTCATTTTGGATGAGCTCTCTTTTTGTTGAATTGAATGTGTCCCTCCCATCAGAAAAACTCATTACTCTGTGTATTTTCTGGTATATTCTAAACACTACAACCTCTCTGATTTCTGTTTATTCTTAGTTTGGATAAATGGGTTTATTAACTATTCACCATTTGTGATGGACTTCCATGTAACCTGCATTTGGTGGTAAAGGGACCAAGGTGGAGGACCAAGCTTGGTATATTCTCCCCCTTAAGAGATAATGACCAGAAAAGTGGTTTTTGTTTGTTTGTTTGTTTGTTTGTTCTGAATCAATCATAACTAGACAAGCAATATTTAGTAGGGTAGATAGATAGATATTATCTAGTCTGTTACCCTGTTTTTAGAAAAGAGGAAAGCTGGCACTACAATGTTAAGTTTAATATTTATGAAAAAAACGATGTGGATAACCTATTCACGGTTTCATATACAATCCCCCTTTCTGACCTTTGTACAGTAAATACTCATGTTTATTGATGGTTTTCTAGTTCAAAATAAAAAAAAAACTTTTTAAAAAGAGAATGAGAGGTGACTGAGGAGGCAGAATGAGAAAACTGGGAGAGGTTCTGAAGCAAATGGGAACTGAGGGAAGCTTAAGGTCTAAGGAGGTTTGAGGTGTTAGTTCTAAAGATGCTTAGATAAGAAGGCAGATGGGGATTGAGAAGGTTTTGAGGCAGAATGAGGAAGTAATCTGGGGAGGCAGAATGAAAACGCAGGATGACCCTGAGGAGATGAGGGCCTTCGAAGTAGGCATATATTGGTTAAGGTCGGGAGAAGATGAAGACTGAGGAAGATCGATTCTGTGGAGTGGGGAGAAGAGGCAGAGGTCTAAAGGAGACAAAATAAAGAGGCTGAAAAAGGACTGGGAGGAATTTCTGGGGAAGCAGTATATCCCTGGAGCTGGAGCGAAAGGGCAAAGGGATATGGGAGCACTAAGGAGGCAGGGGGGATCCCTGGGTCTAATACGAAGGGAGAGGAGAGTCCATGGGGATTGAGAAGGCAAAGGTGCGGGGAGCTATGGAGGCCCGAGGACGCAGAGGGGTCACTGGGGCTTGGGGGTGTGTGGATGCAAAAGAGAAGGACTGGTAGTTGGGGCTGGGGACATGGGGGGGAAGAGGCTGGGGGAATCGTTGGGGCTAAGTGAAGGGGGAAGAGGGCAGAGGCGATTAAGGTAGGGGCTCTTAAGGCTGGGGTGAAGAAATGAGATATTGGGGGAGCTAAGGAAGTATAGGTTCCTGAGACTGGGGCAAAGGAGCTGAGGGAGCAGAGGGGTTCCTGGAGCCGGCGATGTGGGGGTTCAGGGGAGACAAAAGGGTCCTTGGGGCTGGGGATGTAGGGGTGCTGAACAGACAAGGGAGTCTTTGGGATTGGGGCAAAGAGGCAGTGTTCCTTCGGACTTGGGCAAAGGTGGAGGACTCTGAGAATGCAAGGTTCCTTGGGGCTGGAAAAGTAGGGGAACGTCTTTGGAGTGGAGGTGAAGGGACAGGGGGGGGGTCCTTGGAATACTAAGAGAAGCTTAGAGCTTTCCTCCTCCTCGACCCACTCCCACGAAGAGCATCCTGGGGTATGTAGTCACAGTCACACTACACGAGCTCCTTTACCCAAGATCCAACCTAGGACAGCCACACGGCCTCCAGGTTAGCTTTTTAGGCACAATGAGCCCTGATACTGATTGTGAACATCCATCCCAATTTATGGACTTCCAGAGGCAACCGTCCATAGGAAACAACTACAACTCCCAGCATGCCTCGGCCAATCCTAGAATGGCCAGCTACCCAGCTTCCGCTCCGGCCTCCCGCTAGCCTTCTGGGGCTTGTAGTCTCGGAGCGCGATTCACATAGTCGCTTTCGCTCCCGGCGCGCCGTAGCTGCCGGGCACCTAATAGGGAGCTACGCTACGGAGGCAGCGTAAGGCCGGGTTTCTGGACTCCTGTGTGCGCTCGGCTGGGCTTCTCAGGCTGAGGCAGAGGAAACAGTTTCCAAAGCGGCCAGGCGAGCGGTGCCGAGCCGAGCCGAGTTGCGGCGCGGAGAGGGAGGCAGGCGGGCAGGCGGGTGGCCGGCCGGCCGGCAGGCAGGCAGGGACGGCGCTGAACTCCCGGCTTTCTCCGGAGGCAGAAGTTGTGGCGCGGCGCCCGACCGCTGGTACGGGGAGGCCCGGGGCCGGGCCCGGCTGGGCTGGGGGGCCCGGGGCCGCGGGGCCCCCGCAGGCGCCTCCGGACTGCGCGGGTGAGTGCGGCCCGGAGCCGGGGCTCTGAGGGCTCCAGGCAGGGCCTTCGCTGGCCCCCTCGGCTCCCCCGGGGGCCCAGCCGAGCCCAGCCTTGTCCACCGCCGCGCGCCGGGGCCGGGCCGGGGAGGAGGGAGGAGGGAAGGAGGGAGGGGATCCGCACCGCAGCC
>NC_058130.1:141163406-141317433 GCF_016433145.1 Gracilinanus agilis | reverse complement strand
CCCCCGGGGGCCCAGCCGAGCCCAGCCTTGTCCACCGCCGCGCGCCGGGGCCGGGCCGGGGAGGAGGGAGGAGGGAAGGAGGGAGGGGATCCGCACCGCAGCCAGGCCCCTCCCCTCCGCACCCCCTCCCCGCCCCCGGCCCTCCCTCTGGCCGCCTGGGCTCTGGACCTGGGACCTGGAGGAAACGCGGGCTAAGTGAAACTGTTGCAGTCCCAGCCCCGGACAGCCCCGCCCGGCACGAGCTCCAGCCGTCCCGCCGACCGCCCGTCAGTCCATCCATCCGTTCATCCCGCCGCTCCCGGCGCTCCTGGGCATCCCGAAAAGTCGGCAGGAGGTAGTGCTAATTTATTTATGACTAGAGCCTGTTGTTACTGTTGCTGTTGTCTTACTGAACTTGCCCGTCTTCTCGGGAGGGAGGGGAGAGCTTGGGAAGGGAGAAGGATATCTACCCGGAGGTGGTGGCTGGGAGCAGATGGTCCCCGCAGCCAAGGGCAGGCAGGTGTGGGCTCCTGACTCAGCTTCGGGGACTTGAGTCCCTGGAGGATGGAACAGATGCATCGGCTACCGTGGGATGGGTAAAGCAGCTTCGGAAAGAGGAGGGCGGGCGCCTAGCCTGCCCTTTGCTAACCCTGGAGCTTCCAGGGCAGGGAGCCGGATTGGGGGGTAGGTGGGGAGGTGGGTTTTGAGATGGTTTTGAGTCCGGGCCAGAGCAAATGGGTAGAGGGAGGATCTCTGTGGCCTCCAGCCAGATGTCACCTGGAAAGCTCCGGGGGCTAGCCAGAAGGTGTTCCTCCTAACTGGGTGCTCTCACCTCTTGCATGTCCTTGGTTGTCCTTATTCCTCAAACACTGTTTTTATTTGTTAATTTATGTTTTGGAGGAGGGGGAGGGGAACGGATCAATCTAGATTTACCGTTCTCCAAGTCAGCATTAAAGGAAGTATCAGCCTTCATTCCACGTCCATTCCCTGTGACTCCAGGAACTGTTGGAGGCCCCACAGACTAGGGGGCCCATCCTGTGTGGTGACTTCCAGCTCTTCCTCTTTTCTTATTTCCTGGTTTGTCTTTGAGGAAGAAGGGCACCTTGCAGTGTTTCTGGAGAACTTAGTATTGATTAAAACAACATTTACCAGGGTCAGAGGGGTAATACCATAGCCCTTGGGCTTTGGAGTCCTTCCGGGATAACAGCATAAAGAGACCATTCTAATGGAGAAGGGGAGAGAATGAACTATCTTTGTTTTAGAAAGGGTAAATCAGGCCTGAGCTGACCAGATCTGGGAATCAAACTGGAGTAGGGAGGTCCATTAATTTTACTGTAGACAGCAGGATTAAGAAAGGGATTTTAGGGACCCCAAAATGAATTCTTGATCTAGAATGGATTTAACTAGAAGTATTTGGAGTTTTAGTGGCTTGCTAGTGAGGCTTTATATCAAGATCTGTGCCGGTCTGGGTGAGGAAAAGTATACTTTGTGATCTGGGTCACTGATCTCTATGAAACTGGGTCTCTACACAGAATATCTAATTTGTGGAACCTCAGTAGTAATTTATTTAGCTACTTTGTCTCAGTGGTGTGGTGGAAAGAACACTGGATTGGGAGTCAGGAGACTTGCATGCAAATCCAGCTTCTACTATTGACTAATGGGACTTTGGGTGAGTCCTTTGACCTCTTTGTAACTCAGTTTTCTTATCTGTAAAAAGTTACCCTACCTGAATTAAAAGTTTTTTTTTTTTTTTATAAGGAAAGTGTTTTATAAACCACGAAGTCCTGTGTAAATGTGAACTGCTCTTATGAATATTGTTACAAAGTTTACCATTCTTTGGCAAGTTATGGAAATTATACCTATATATACTAGCACCAGGGTATTACGCCAGTTTGAATTGTGTGGAGAGTAGGCAGAAAAGAATGGGGAGTGATTTTTATCTTTTTTCAATTCTAAGTGACTGAAATGGGAAGAGAGAAGAAAACAATATTATTTCCTAGGGCCTGAGTAAGCAGAAAGAGTGAACCCTTCCCCCAGTAGATATTGTCAAAATGACTCCTTAATGAACAAAAATACCTGGTGGAAGCTGATCTTGAAAGGAGTCAACTTAAACCAGGTCTTAGGGTTGTGTCCCTTTGTGCTTCACTTGTCTAAAATTCATCCTCTTCTTTCCCTTCCAAGCCTGAGAATCCCCCAAGCTGCTTATCTTTCCAACCTTCTTATTGTAGAGAAGACTGGACTGTATTATACTTTGTGTGTGACCTAGTGGAAGATGAGTTCTTTAAGGAGAAGCAAGGCATCTGGCTTTGGTTCTTAGATCCAAGATTCAATAATTATGTGATTTTATGCAAAAAATATGATCTCTCCATGTTCCTCAGCATCTGTTAATCAAAGATCATAATTCCTGCTTTTATTCTTCTTCCAAGACTCAAGATTTTAGAGATCATTTATTCAAAGCTACCCATTTTACTGAGGAACAAACTGAGACTTGGCAAGAGATGAAGTGATTTGTCAGTGGTTGCAGAGCTGGGACTAAGAATCATGCCTTAAGTCTATTTTAAAGATCTATTCTACCATCTCTTGCTGTCTTTTTTTTTTTTTTTTTTTTTTAATACCCTTAACTTCTGTGTATTGGCTCCTAGGTGGAAGAGTGGTAAGGGTGGGCAATGGGGGTCAAGTGACTTGCCCACACAGCTGGGAAGTGTCTGAGGCTGGCTTTGAACCTAGGACCTCCCATCTCTAGGCCTGACACAATCCACTGAGCTACCCAGCTGCCCCCCATCTTGCTGTCTTCTTAAGAGGCATGTAGAAATGTTAGAAAAACATTATATCATGTGAAAGTGATTTAGGTTCACAGGGAAAAAAAGTTATTATATTAATGCAAAGTAGTAGTAATGTTACTGATAGGTGCCTGCAGTTCAACTCTCTTCTAAGATTAAGTATGACTAAGATTACCAGAAAGTACAGACAGGGTGATGTGATGACAGCAGTAGTATTGTATGCTTCTTAATTTCCAGCAATACTTAGTGCAGGCATGTAGTGAATCTCAACAGAGATTTGTTAAATGAACAATTCACTTCTTGGCCCCTGTTTGGTCTGGTTATCCCTTCAGTCTGAGGGAATTATTCTTTAGTAAGTGTGAATTATCCATGAATAATTTATTTTTCCTCCTCATCTAGAGCTCTTGGAATCCCTCCCTCAGCTCTGGTGTTACCTCTTTATTTATTTGTTTTTTTTTAAATTCTTACCTTCCAGGTAAGGGCAAGGCAAGAGGGGTTAAATAATTTGCCCAACAGCTAGGAGGTGTCTGAGGTCAGACTTGAACCAAGGACCACCTGTCTCTAGGCCACTAATCCACAGAGCCACCTAGCTGCCCCCTTCAGGTGCTACTTCTTAAAGAAAATCTGACTTAATTCCCTCCCCCCCAAAATTATTTTGTACATATTTTAAAATTTATTTACTTAGACACAGCATGGTACAGTGAAAAATACAACATTTAGGAGGTCAGGAAATCAAGAAGAACTGGGTTTGGATCTTTCCTTAGCTGCTTAATAACTGTGCAGCCCTAGGCAAATCAATTAAGTTTTGGGTGGCACAGTCAACTGGATGGTTTCTTTTCAGCCCTCACTCTATGATCCTATAGGTTTTTGGATATGTTGCTTGTTCCAGTAGAAGGGAGCTTCTTGAAGAAAGTTGTATTTTGTCTTCATATCCCTGGTGTCCAATACTATGTCTGGAACCGTGCCTACACTTAATAACCATTTGTGAAATTGACTTAGTATTTGTGGAAGGTGTGGTGCCGGGGAAAGAGTTTAGCCCTAGGATTCATGAAGCCCAGTTTCTAGTCCTAGCCATGTCATTAATTGTGTAATGATGGGCAAGTCATGTCAGCATTTGGGACTTCTGTTTATTTCTTCAGCTATCAAATGAGGTCACTTCCAGCTTTAATGGTCTGTGAATTTCTATGAATATATTAAACATTTCTGGAGTTTATTAAATTATTAGGGGTGTCTATGGATAACTGACTTTTAAGTGATTTGGAATGATAGTGTTCTTATTTCTTTTGGGGTGGTCATTTCTCTTTTGGAACTTGGAAGATCTGGGCCAAGCAATAGACCATACTTTTAGGATCATTAGCTATCATGAAAGGAGTATAAGGCCCCATCTTTTGCTCTGAGGGAACTAAGGGAATGTGTCTGCCTTTTCATCTCCTTGTTGGAATTAATCTGGGGTAGGATAGACATATCTGAGTTGGCTTTGTTTTGCCCATCATCTTTCTGTACTACTTTATGGGGTAGTTATTTCCAGGTTGATTGTCTTACTTTATTAATTGGAGACCCACATGAATGATGTAGGTAATGTAAAAGAACGCAGATACACATAGTCAGCCTACTGAATATGGAGACATCAAGTTACCCCTTTTAATTGCTTTTGGAGAATTGTGAGTGCTGCCTTTGACTTTTTGAAGCAGCATGACATGGTCAATTCAGTTCTAGAACTGGAGTAGAAAGATCCGGTTTTGCACTTCTGTTTCACTTCTTACTGGCTCTGTGACCCTTGATCTCTTCAAGTTCACTCATCTGTAAAATAAAGACAGTACCTTAAAATTCTGTTGTATGGATCAAATGAAAAAGTGTTTTACAGTCCTAAGTCAGCTGCTTTTTTTTAGTGCTGGGCATGGTGCTCTAGGTGAATCACCTTTATATTCTCTGGTTGTTTCTTGGGTTCTTCAAGTTGATGTTGATATGTTCCATATGTTAAATAGAGTGCTAAGTGTGGAGGAACACAGAGAAGCCCTTTCCAGGGCAGGAATTTTAGTTATGGTATTTTCTTGCTTTTGACCTAAAGCTTTTTCATAATATTATCTAGAACTCTTGATATTGTGTTTTCAGAAATGTAGATTTTTTCCCAGGTATGAGAGCGTTGCTGTTCATTTGTTGTAATAATTATGTGCTTTGGGGAAGGAGGTTATCTAATTTGACATTGCTGGAGTAGCATTATCTAGAAACCTTGTAGTTCTGTTAGTAAACATATACTCAGGAGAAGCATCAGATTGGGTCTATTAAAGGATAAATCATAAATGTTGAGTTGAGATTTCTTGCTATCTTCTCATCATTCTGACTGTTCTGTGGCTATTATCTTCATCCTCTCCAGTAGGAACTTTTAACTCCATACCTAGGTCCTATAGCCCTGATAGGTGCGATTTTGCCTTATTTTGCCAGGTCAAGGCTTTCATGTCACTTTTGGGTGTCCCTTCATTATGCCTTCTCTCTGAGGTCAATTCCCCATCTTTCCCAGTCACTCCTCTGTGTATGTCTATCTATATCTAATTTTTACAGTATTGAATCAAAATTTGTAAACTATCTTATTCCCTCTTTCATTTTTTAATTCTCTGGCAATTTTATCAAGTTTGGTAAATTTCTCTAGCTCCCCAGCAGTTGAAAGGAAGCTGTAATGGCTGCTGTCCCAACTCTTTCCCTAGGGTCTAGGACTTTGATGTTGGTTGTTAGTAAGACAGTCAGCCTGTTAAATGTGCTTGAATGGTGGTTGGAAGATATCATGAGGAAAACAAGTCGATAACTGTTGTTTTAAAATGTCACTGCTGTGTCTGCACCCAATCGAAGACAATCATTGCAGGCTTCCTGATTCCTCTGACTTTATGACTTCCATAAAGAGCAGCTGAGTGGTCAGTTGCCATGGGGACTTTTCTTTCTCTTTCCCTTGTTCCACATTTCTCAGGAACATTGTTGATTCCTCTCCTCAATCCTCACTCCTGTGTTCTTGAGCTTTGAGTTGCTTTTGAGATACTTATTTTCTCTCTTGGGTTAAGTGAAAAACCTAATCAGGTTTTAGAATTTGAGCTGGGCAGTAGTGAGAGAAGGCTTGGACTTGGATTCATTGGATCCAATCCAAGTTTGAGGCCTGGCTATTAAAGCTCACCACATAACCCTTTTGGGGTAATAGAAAGAACATTGGACTTGAAGCCTGAAAGGCTAGGACTTCATTTTTCTTCTTTCTTTAAATTGTTGGGACTTTGCTGTATTGGACCATTCTGTGGGACAAGGTAGAAATCTCAAGTTCTATATCCTACCTATACCTTCCTCTTGACTATTTGCTGTGGATGGTAAGATTGTAAAAGAAATTATAGATTGGTCCTGTCTACCCTATAGATTCTTTTAGTCATTAACAATTCTAGACCAGTAAAGCAAAACTTCTGTCAGCTCCTCAGCGTCTTCCTTCACAATTTAGGACTAGGTTTCAAATTTCATTTTTGAGCTTCTGAGAATGCTTTCCCTGCCATTCTATCTATTATTTCAAAGAGACCTATTTCCTCTTACTTCCCTAGCACATAAATCCAGATGACTCCGTGAATGAATTGAAAATCCCCAGCCAAACATACATTGCCTGTGGGCTAACCATAACCAAGAGAAATCTCAGGCTCAAAGAAATACTTTGAGGAGAATTATTTTAGTAGTGCAAAGAATGGTAATTTTATTGGTATGGACTCTCTCCACCTATATAGATCGCAACCCCTCTTCACCTTAATAGATAATCTTGATTAGTTGCCGTGGCCAAAAAAAATCATGCTAGCCTTTCCAAAGGAATTTGGCCTGTTCTCAGAAAAAAGATACCAAGATCTTATATCTTTTAAGAGCTCAGGATCACCTCTCAGCTCTGTGTTTATAAAGAAGCATCAGTGTGGACTTGGGTAGAGGATTCAAAGGTTGAAAACTTGAACCTGAGGAGGTAGTTGTAGGTGTTTGAATCTGACTTTGAATACTTAGTTCTTTTTTTAAAGTCTGGCTTCATCCAGGCCTAAAGATTTAGGGAGAAATTCTGGTTTGACCCATTATCTTAAAAAACATTGTGAGGGGCAGCTGGGTAGCTCAGTGGATTGAGAGCCAAGCCTAGAGACCAGAGGTCCTAGGTTCAAATCTGGCCTCAGACACTTCCCAGCTGTGTGACCCTGGGCAAGTCACTTGACCCCCATTGCCTACCCTTACCACTCTTCCACCTATAAGTCAATACACAGAAGTTAAGGGTTTAAAATAAAAAAAAAAAAAAAAAAAACATTGTGATCCTAGGCCAGTGATGGGCAACCTTTTAAGCTTGGTGTGTCAAAATTCACCAAAAAACCAAGCATAATTCGGGTGGTGTGTCACTTCGAGAAAAAAAAAAATAAATATTTTGCAATATTTATAGTTTAAATAACAAAAATGTATAATAAACCAAAATGGGTAAATTAATATAGGTAGAATTGCCATCTATAGTGTACAGAGTGTCTACACTACTGTAGCAATCCAGGTATACATTAATCTTGATATTATTTTAAGGGTGCTCAAAAAGTTGACTCTCATATTGCTTATGATTGATTTCTGTAACCTTGCATAAAATTGAACCTCATCCTTACCAAATCCCTAGCCCTTCCCTAAGGCTCTGGGAGACTGGTCAGTTATCTCAGTCTCCTTATTTTACCTAAAACAATCAATTAACATATGTATCAAACAACACTAGATGCCTTAGGCCATATGAACTTCTGATGGGGTATTGTCTTAGAATCCCGCAGTTTGTATCTTGTGATGATTATCTCATAAAGTTAATGTAGCAGACCACTTGGCTCTTCCCTTCCCACTACGTTGTTGTAACCCCAACAAAAATAGCAGTATGGCAGCTGAGGGTTAAGCTCTGAACCATCTAAGCTCTTTACCATCAGAGCTTCATCCCAGTGAAGCTCTGAACCATGGAAGCTCTTGTCCACCAGAGCTTACTTGCTGTCTGACTACCTTATGCCAGAACTTTCTATGTCTGCGTGTCTTTATTCTCGCCTTATGTTCTCTTTCCATTAGTCCTTAACTCATAACCCATTTTCTCTCAGTCCCTGGTTCCCCTTTCTGAGTGTCCTACCCATTGGGAATCTTCGTGGAGCCACTGGACGGCTTCAACTACACTATAGCAAATGTTTCATCCTTGGCATGGGGCCCCATACTTCTCTGTATGTGGCCGCATGTCATTGAAAATGGCTACGTGTGTCAGTGCTGACATGTGTATCATAGGTTTGCCATCACCGTCCTAGGCACTGAATCTTGTAGTGTCTCAGTTTCTCCATCTGAAAAATGAAATTAAATAACACTAATCTGCTTTATGAAGTGTTTGCTAGGAAACATGAATGATTGTAAAGTGCCAGGCCAGCAAAGGAAGCTATAGAAATGTCAGATAATAATGGTGATTGTCTTGTAACTTGTTTTGGCTGAGGCATCCACTTCTGAATCTCAAGTATTTGAGGGAGAGGATGTTTTATTCAAGTTTGTTAACATAAAGTGCTAATTAGTTATGTTTCCAAAACCACAGCCATCAGCTTTTATTCTTTCATTTTGTTCTAAGGTAGCTAGTTTTCAGTTTTCAGCAAAAACCTCTGCAATTCATTCCCTAGAGGTCAGAAGTTGTCAGATGGTGTGATCTTCCTGGCATTATAAATAAACCATTAATGAGCAATACTTCTTCATATAGATTTATCTTTGATTTATCATTAGTGTTTTTGTATGTCTAATTATTCTTGTATAGTCTTGCAAGATCTTGCTTTAGAATTTTATCTTATTTGCTTAGAATGAAGGATGGGTAGCAACTAAAATGAAAAAATGGATTTGAAATGCCTTCTTTCCTTCCTTCCTTCCTTCCTTCCTACCTTCCTTCCTACCTTCCTTCCTTCCTTCCTTCCTTTCTTTCAAGAAAGGAAATGAATCAGGAGCATAGTAAGGAGCAGTGCATCCTCTTCCAGACTCGGAAGGAAGCCTTTTATACTTTTGCTTTGTTTAATGTGGTTTAAAGACCCAAGTAACAAAAAAGTCATCTTTGTAAAGTATCATGTATCAAAATCAACATTGTGACAGTGGAGAAAATCTTTGACCCCACCAAGTTAAAAGTTATGTTTTATGACATCACCAACATCCACAGACAGTATTTCTTTCTTACCTACAGAGGGCAGGTAAGTTTTATTGATGTCTTTTGTTTTTTAAAACAAATTATTAACAGATATTCTAAACTACCTATTAAGTATTCTATTATAACAAAGAAAACAGTTAAGCAAAACCAACTAACACAGTGACCCCATCTGAAAATATCTACCACATTCTCTTCATTCATAGTTCTACTCTTCTTCAACAAAAGGAGTGTTGTGTTTTATCATCTACAATTCAGATCTAAGATTGGTAATTATGATTATCCAGAGTTCAGTTACTTTTTATTGTTATTTTTGTTTATATAATTATAGCCATTATATGTATTATTCTTCTGCTTCTGCTTACTCCACTCTACTGATATCCGTTTGTTTAGGTCTTCTCTTGTTTCTGTTATTTCTTATGGTATAATAACATTGTTACACTTATGTGCCACATTTTGTTCAGTCATGCCACAGACCTCAAGTACCCACTTTGTTTCCAGTTTGGTGGGAGGGAAGTTTTCACTTTAAAAAATGTAATCTCTACATTTCTTTTTTTTCTATTTTGTCACTTGGAACTCACAGTGCATTCACAATTGACACAGTTCTCTCCACCCTCATAGACTTGTCCATTGCTGCCCTCCTTGGCTTCTGGGGATAGTTTAGAGGTGCTTGGACATTCTAATTTTGTTGGTGTTCATAGTCCTTCAATTAAGATGTCCTCTAAGCCAGTGATGGGCAAACTTTTTAAAGAGGGGGCCAAAGGAAAGGAAATGCTCATCTGTCAATATGTTTCTAAGGCATCTCTCTCAAAGTTTCATTGTATTGTATCCTACTCATTGTATTCGTCAGATTATGAATAATGTCTCGGGGATAGAACATTTCAGGGGGCCTCATCTGGCCCACAGGTGGTAGATTGCCTATCACTGACCAATCCCATCCTCAAATCATGAATCATATCCACAGGGACTCTGACAAGGACTCACCAGTCTCTGCTTGAAGGCTTCCCAGTGATTTGGACCTGACTACCCTTAGAGCTAAAAAGTTGAATTTATTTGTTAACCAAGGTCCAGGCCTCTACTTTTTTTTTTTTTAATTAAAATTTTTTTTAATTATCAACCCTCTTTTCCCTCCCTCTTCCTCCCTTTTCTCAAATTTCCCCCCTCCAAACTGCCAAGAGAAAGGGGAAAAAAGAGAATAAATATGCATATTTAAGTAAAACAAATTCCCATATTAACCATGTTCTGACTCTGCTTCCCAAGGGAAGGGTAGTGCCCCATTGCTTTGTCATTTATAGACTCATCGAATATTAGAAACCCTCATCAAGCTCATTGTACTAATTCAGGACCATGCATTTGATTCTTTTTGGACTGGAACATTGAAAGTAGTGTTAGTAAGGAACCAGGATAGTCTTTTGGCTCTTAAACAGGGGCAGCTGTGTTTTCTTGGACTGCTTAAGCCAAAGCTGCTGCTAGTCCTAACTACTTTGTGTTCCCCTTGGCCTTCTAGTCATCTCTGGTTGGCTGAGGACAGATTGAACTTCAAAAAAGTCCCCAAGAGGGTGTGTTCAGCTTTAGTTTTGCATATCTAACTGCTGCTCCTTCCTTTTCATTAGGCTCATTTACAATCCCCCTACCCCCATGGGTATGAGTGAATTGATTAGTTTTTTAAAAAATAGCAATGCTTTATCAAGTCTTAAGGTTTTGTTTTTTTTCCTGAAGAAGTATAGACTTATTTATTGTGCTAGCTTGTCTACTAGTTCAGTGATGGCGAATCTATGGCACATGGCACGAGTACCAAAGATGGCATGCAGAGCATTCTCTGTGGGCATGCCTTCCTCCACCCAGTTCATTACTAGAAAGGCAGAGGTACTTGGTGGAGCTGTTGCCCTCCTCTTCACCACTATGCTTGGTGACACCTCTGCCCAGCAGCCCAATAGGGGCGATTTCTCATTCCCCTGTGTGGGGTAAAGTGGGGGACAGGGTATGCCTGGCACTTGGGGGGGGGATTGGCATGGCATATGGTCTGGGGAGTAGGGCCCAGCACTCCATCTTTAAAAGGTTTGCCATCACTGTACTAGTTGAACACATCATCTCCCAGTGTCTCTGCATTGGCCATCCCTGATGCAGAGAATGCACATCCTTCTACCTCCTCTTCACAGAATCCCTCTCATCTTTTAAAATGCAGTACAGGCTCCTTCATGAAAGTTCCCACTTCAGACTACCTTATATTTAATTACTTTGCATATATTTGCATTATATTTATGTCTCATATATGTCTTTTTTTATATACTTGTTATCTCTCCCATCAGAATGTAAGCTCTTTGGGGCAGCTAGGTAGCACAGTGGATAGAGAGCATCAAACCTGGAGTTGGGAGAGTCTGGGTTCAATTCTGGCCTCTGATACTTCTTCGCCGTGTGACCCTGGGCAAGTCAACTTAACTCCATTCACCTAGCCCTTGTTATTCTATCTTAGAATGGATACTAAGACAATAAAGGTTTTAAGAAAAAAAGTCTCCTATCTATTCTTCTTGCTTCCAGTCTCTTCTGTAATCTGTCACAATAATACCAATTTAAATTTCTTAAAATACTGGTCTGGTTTTTGGTACACTCCCTTTTAAAGAATGTCAGGGGCTCCCTGTAGCCATCTATATTAAGACCATACTCCTTTACTTGGTATCATAGGGCCATTACAGTTTGATTTTAACCCAGTTTTATAATTTTATCTCATACTATTCACCTTTATATACTAAATACTTCATCCAAACTGAATTGTTTATTGTTCCAAGGACTCATTCTGTATTTTCCTATCTCTGAATTTTTGTTCCTATGATTAGAATCTCCTTCATTTACTATTGAAATTCTATTCATCCTTAAAGAGGTAGCTGAAATGATACTTCTTCAGGAATAACCTTTTTTTCTTCCCTGGAACAATCTTAGCATTGTTATTTTCTTTTGTATATTTTCTATTTTTTATGAAAGTTGTTTATGTATGTCTATTCTCTCCTACTATCACCTCCTTGTGGGCAGGCACTATGTTTTTGTTCCACCAATAACTGACAATGCTCTGCGCCAGATATGTCAGACATACCTGGCATGTGGTTCATTTCACATCACTCCTCAGGGCCACAGGAACCATATTATAGTATAATTGGGAAATATTTAAGAAAATAAATAAAAATACAGCAAATATAGATAATATTTTTAAACTAAGTCAATATGTGACCTTACAAGGATCCTTTTGTATTTCTATTTGAACCATCACTGACTGCACTATATAGTTAAAATGTTTATTGTTCAATTGATAGGAATTACACCCTGATAACCTGTCTAAGAATTTAATATCAACATCTAGTGTCTTCTCAAATAATTGTATAGACACTTTAAATATAGCTTATACCAGAACTTTTGGTAGGAAATAGGGAGATAGTGAAATCTGAAACATTTACTAAGATTTCTCAATTCTTTTTTTCTGTTTTCCTTCTCTTTGTATCATATAGTTAGTACATGTTTAATGCTGCATGATATCTCTAGCATTTTCAACAGATAGTTGTTTCCCTCTGCTCCTTTCCACTTCAAAATGCCCCAACTGGGCCCCATTCCTTGTTTGCCAGATTCCTTTCCAGCTGCTATAGTTTTTAAGACCCCCACGTGAATGACAACAGATGGAGCCCCCAATCCAACTTTAAGAAACAGGTCTCATAGACTGAGTACAGGCAAATAAGTCAAGGGACCTGGATTCTATTCCTTATTCCATCAGAGACTTTCTGGGTGGTTTTGGCCAAGATGTTATAACCTTTTGGTGCCTTGCTTTTCTATTTGTAGAATGCAGATTGTACTTGTATTCTATTTCATAGGGGTCCTGAAAGAAATAATTAACTGAGAAGGGCTTCGACGCAGAGTACTAAGTAACCCCCTGAGGCCCTGCCTCTATCCTTTCCTGCTGGTTGTATATGTACAGTCTTTTCCTTCTTACTCCATTACCTTTCCTCGTCAGGCCTGACAGCTTGCATCTCCAGCAGAAAAGCTAGGACTCTCTTGGGTTGGGATTGTAAAACCTCTGGCCCCAGGTGGGATTGACCAGCCCCTCTCTCTCTTAACAGCAAACTCTTGCCTTCCCAGTCATTATTATACCTTTCCAGAAGAACATGTGTTTGGAGCTTGTCATTTGGACCAGAGAAACTGGGGCTAAGTTGGCATGTCCCCAGCCTTCTTTCTTTTTTGGGGGGGGGAGAGTGGGAGAAGTCGTGTATATTTATTCAGTCATTCGCCTTTTTCTCTTTTGCAAATTAGAATAATTTATTTCTGTGATAAACAACCTTATAAGAGGAAACATTTAGCCTATTCTCCATGCCTTCCCCCTGCCCCCAGACCTCAAACCAGGAAATCCCAGCCTTCTTTCTTTCTTCTCAGAGGTACCTTTTGACTGTGATTGGTTGTTAGGAGTTTGGGTAGAAGGGGAATGCTTAAATAAGTAGTTTTTCTCACTCTGATTATGTGTGATACCTATTGGTAATAGGTTGAAAAACCCTAAGGAGGGGTTCTAGCAGGGCATAATATTAAAAACTGAGTAAATGTGGTGAAATTAAACAAGATTTTGTGGTTTGACCTCAGACAGAAGCATGGTATGTGTTAATTGGGCCAACATGGGAGGATGTTAGCAGGATCCCTGGAGAAGCCCTGAAGAAATCCTAAAATTCTATCAATATTATGCAAGGGAGAGAAGACTTAGAAAGTTCCCTTTCCGGCAAATGTTGTCCAGGTCTTTCTGGTTCCTTTGAGGCCAGTTTAATTTAGGGCAGAGCTTGAGGGTCAGTCCTATGATAATAAAAAACGTACTTTTTTAGAATTCTCTTGGCTCTCACTCTAATACATAATTATAATTACTTTGTACTTCTAAAGATCTTTCTTGACAGCAATCCTGTGGGGTAACTAGTATTGTTCCCATTTTGTCTATGAGGAAACTGAGGCTTAGGAGTGTAATTTTCACAACATTTCAGACTTTTTAAATGTTATAGCTAAAACTTGAACTCTGCCAACTGACACACTAGTGCTCAGTCCCCTACACTGGGCTGTCTTCCTACACAATTATAGTAACTCACGGAATTTAAAACATTGGAAAGTTTACAAATGATTATTCCCACCAGGGCCTTTGCCTATATCTTTTCCCATCGCAATCTGAAAAAGTCTGTTAAAGCACATTGAGAGTACTGTGAAGTTGGCAGGAAGGGAATGGGCATTTTTGGGCAGCACTTTTTTTTTTTTTTTTTTGGCCCCGGGGCTGAGGGGAGGAACTTTGAGGTTGAAGTCTGCTCTTGGGGACCTGGGCAAGGCACATTTTATCCATCTATAGCTTCTTTTTCCAAAGTGGGACTTTATGTGGGATGGTGAAAGATTCATTAGTATTCCTGAAGTCGTTTGAAAATATAAATGTGATTACTAATTATCATTGTTATGACTTTGGCAGTGGGCTTATTATTTTAATGATGAGATTTTTTTTTTTTAGATCCTTGGAGAGAGGCAGTGTGTAAATATAGTGTCATTGTTGTGGTTGTCATCCTCATTATCTCTTCTCTTTGATTTCTAGGTGGGTTAACACAATAATAATAATAATAATGGCATCTGAAGGTTTGCAAAATGCTTTACAAATATTATCTCATTTGTTCCTCAAAACCACCTTAGGAGGTAGGTGCTATTACTATTCCCATTTTACAGATGAGAAAACTAAGGCAGTGGTTAAGTGAATGACTCTAGGTCACAAAGCTAGTAATAAGCATCTGAGGCTACATTTAAACTTAAGTCTTCCTGGCTCCAGATTCAGTACGTTATCCACTGCTCCACCTTGATGCTTTAATTATCTTAATTAGAGCAGTAATTAAGTATTGACTAGGCACTCACAAGTGCCTGGCATCATGCTTGGTAGGTCCCTAGTAGAGTTGTGTTCTGCTGTGTCTATATTTGTGAGTTAGCTTAAACTCAAGTGTGCATTTGTAGGGGCAACTTGGTAGCTCAGGGCATAGTCAGGCCCAGTGATGGGCAGTCCTGTGTTCAAATCTAGTCTCAGATACTTCCTAGCTGGTGACCCTGGGCAAATCACCTAGTCCCAGTGCCTAGCCCTTATTCCTCTTTTACCCTAGAACCAATAGAAGGTAAAAGTATTTTTTTTTAAGTGCATTTATGTGAAGCCCTGCAGATCTGAAGATGACCTACTAACTGCCTTCTGTAGAGCTTGTGCCTTGGATTGGATGTTTACTAATATGGTTTTGTTATGCTGTGTTGGTAAGGAACTAGAATCCAGGGTAAGAAAGGGGGCCTGTTCCTAGAATAATACTTAAGAACCAGTGGATAGTCATTTCTTTCAAAGCCACCTATATGCGCTCACCAATGTAGGCTCAGTTGGAGAAGAGTGTCATGGTGCTAATGATCCCCAGGGTCATAGGTTCATTCTCTGACCCGGCTAGTTAAGTTTATACTGAAAATTCTGTTACCTAGTTTCAGATTGTATGAATGGTCCTAGCAAGAAAGAGGAGAATGGACAATTGGTTCAGTATAGCCTGTAGCAGTTCCTAATAGGAATAACAATAATTCTTGACATTCATATTGTTCTTTATGGTTTGAAAGATGCTGTATGTACTCATTGTCATTTGATCAGGGAAGTAGCTTGTAGAAGAGATTTGACAGACAAAGGGTGACATGTTTGAAATTATAGGGTGATGCTACCAAAGATTTTTGGAGACACTAATTGCCTTGATGTCATCGACAACTTTCTGAAGCTGAGTGTTAGATATTAGTGGTGATTTATGGAAAATAGAGGCACCTTTATACCAACATCCTTGAGTGTATTCGTATGTAGATACCAGCTTTAATTGATTTAGAAGCTGTATACTTGATAATGTCTCTTTTTTTTTCCATGAACAACTTCTTCAGATGGGTTACATTTCTACCTTCACAACAAAGCATTTGATTCTTTGAAGGTACTGAGGTATCACGGAGTTCTCATGTTCTTTTTGGGTCCATTTTAATTAACACCTTGAACATATGCCACAATGCCTGTCCTGCCTCTGTATTTACTTCAGGCCAAATTTAGGCCACTGGTCCTATGAAAAACTAGGGCAGTGGTTCCAGAATAAGAACATAAAGAATAGCATTTCATGGAAGCACCAAATTCTGTGGCAATAAAGAGACTTTTCTGTAACTTGAAAATTCATGATGCTATGTAAGTCATCGCTTCTGGCCTATAGTTGGGCCTCTGCTAAAGCAGGCAAAGCTGTTGACTTTGGCAGCCCAAAAGGCTACTTATTATAGTTTGAGTGATGGAATACAGACCTGAGCATTGGCAGCCCTGTAGGGAAGAGGAGAAGAATATTCTTTGAGTAAAATGTGTTGTGCAGTAGTTCTCTAGCCCAGGTGGTAGTGTCACTGCTCCTGAAATCTAATTTCTGCCCTTAAGGAGAGTTTGTTATATGGGAATCAAGTGAACTTGACTGTCTTGTGACTCAATTTCTTTTCTATTCAATTATGGGTCTAGTCCAATTTTTGTCTTGTGAGGAAAACGTTATCCAGTTATGAGAATTGTGAGAAAATTTTATTTTATTTCATTGTGTAAACCTAGTCCTATATGGGTGGAAAGCTGGACTACTTCTACCTATTGTTTTAGAGACCCATAACTGATTAGAAAACTAGTCAGGGGGGCAGCTGGGTAGCTCAGTGGATTGAGAGTCAGGCCTAGAGACCGGAGGTCCTAGGTTCAAATTTGGCCTCAGACACTTCCCAGCTGTGTGACCCTGGGCAAGTCAGTTAACCCCCATTGCCTAGCCCTTACCACTCTTCTGCCTTGGAGCCAATACACAGTATTGACTCCAAGACGGAAAGTAAGGGTTTAAAAAAAAACAACAAAAAAAACACTAGTTAGATCCAAAGATTGAAGCAAGGAGGTTTCTCACAATTATACACCTCAAGCAACCATGTCTTTATCTGAAAACTGGCCCCATACTGGTCAATTAGTTACTGTTTCCTTGCACTTTTGATTGAATACAGACACTTGAGGGGGGAGTACTAGACACTTCTTTTTTAAATTTAAAGAAATTAAACCTGTTTTCTTTTTCCCTCCCAACTTGGAAAGTCCTTAATCTTTCCTCCAAGATTACCTATTCTTGTATCTTAGTTTATATCTTGTTAACACATTAAATACATAAAATTTTTATATCTCCCCTTATATTCGGGATCCAGTCCTAAGCTGAGGAGGCCTGGTCCTGATTTGTTATGCAGTTGACATACATTACTTAATAAATTAATATGCTCAGAAGCTCGAACCTTCGTTTTCCAAGTCATTTCATTCAGTCCATTGCCCTAGATTTTGGCAAAGCCAGTCAAGACTCTGAACCTAGAGATATAGCTTTTTACAAAAACTCCCTTGAGCACTTTGGACTTTTCTCCATGGGACTTCTTTACGGAAGATTACCCCCAGTGGTTAGGTTCCTTGCTTTGACTGATTCTTCTGAACGAACATAAGGTTTACCCCCACCCTACTGGGGAAAAGATATTCCCCTTAAGGGAACAATGGGCTCTGGTAATAACTGAAGACATACTCACTTTAAGAGAACATTGGGTTCCAGTAATAGTAAAATACAGAACGTTTCCCCCTTGGAAAAATTTCTTTGGGCATGAAATCTGAGGAAGAGTGTGCTATTAGTACCTCCTTAGGAAAATTTTTATTGGCCTGGTAACAAGCACAAGAGCCTATACAGGAGTGGAGAGAGTGACTAAAAGATAGAGCTCTCAAAATATACTAAAATATATAAAATCCAAGAGACTACCAATTACTGCAAGTTTTGGAATACTGTATGCACATACTTTTTTTGTTTTATTGTTTTTTCTGTATGTCTTTGTAGAATACTCAGAAAAAAATTTTGTCTCATGTCATGTTTAGTATTTGTAGATACTGCTACCTTGAAAGATTTCTAAGGGGAAAATGCAGGCAGCCTTAAAGACTGCCATAAAAAGCTTTAGCCAGAGCTTAGAGTCCTGGAAAACATTAATGAAGTTTCATAGTTTCATACTTGAAACAGTGATGCCAAACTCTGCCCCCTGTAAGTAGAGACTAATGCCTACTTTAGGCTTTCAGTGGGAGATTAGGTTAAAAGGGAAACAAAACAAAACAAAACAAACTTGCAAGATACTTTCTCCCTAGCATTTCAGCTCTGGCTACATTGGGATTACAGAGAATCATATAATCAAAGAAAGGAAAACCTTTTTCCTGGTTTGTAGGAATTATAGGATTATAAATTAATTAGAGATTCAAAATTTTGGTAACTGCTGAAAACATCTTAGCTGGAGATTGGAGATAATTGTTAAGGATTTTAGAGGTTAATCATTTTAAGATTGCAGGAGAGAATTCCTGGAACTTTGGATAATTCCAAGAACTCATCCTTTTTGCTTTGTCCTCTCTGATAAGACATTTAGCAGAAGCTTAATGTATCTTCATGAATTTTAGGGTTCCACTTTGTAGAATTTGTTTCAAGGAAAAATAGAATTAAATTCTGTAAAACTTTTAGTGGGTAAATAGCACTTAGATAATTTTCCCTTTGAAAATTGATAAATCTGTTGTTTTAACTAATGAAGGAAGGCAGCTTGTTTAAAAGTAATCCCAGAATGAAAGACAAAATTAGGTATTTGGTTTACACTTTAAATATATCTAAAACTTAAATAGCTGCCTCTCATTAACCCTTTCTTGACCACAAAAATAGAAAAGGAGTAATTTAAAAATTAGTAAAATTTTTGGGGGAGGAGGTCAGGGAGTGAAGGGGAAAGTAAGAGCATGAATCATGTAACTGTTAACTTTTCTAAAAAATAAATATTAAAAAAAAGAGAGAAAAAAATTAGTAAAATTTAATTAAGGAACAGAAAAGGTGATTTAACCTGAAGAGGGGTCCACAAGAAGGGACTGTCTACCCCTACCCCACTATAGCCTGGTTAGATATTCACAATGACAGGAAGGGGACATAGGTGACCGGGAACTAGGAAAGTCTTTTGGAAAGTTTGTTGGAGTATTTTCAAAGCTTTATGTAACAGAATAATTGTTTAGATAAAGTAGAAGCTAGGTCAGCAAAGAATATTAGAAAATAAATCATATATTTGTAAGCTCTTAGAAACCTGAAGGGGTAACATTATTGCAGTTAATCAGGATTGCTTAAAATTTTTTGTTCTAAATTGCAAAGGAGAAATACGAGTAAGGATTAGTGATTCAGGTAGCTTGGGATGTGCTAAGGAAATATAATAGTTGGACTCTGAAAGACTATTTCATGTGCACATTCCCTAGACTTTAGAGTCTCCTGAGCACCAAAGCTAGGAAATGGAAATGTAAAGCTGCCACTTGGAATTTCTCTCTATGTTTTTACCTTGGTTAAAACTAAAAAGCTTTGGGGCTAGGATATAAACACACACAAAAAAAATTGATTTGACTTTTTTGGGTGATTTGATAGAAAAAGGTTTGTGGAAAGGTGGAAGCGCTACCACGAACCTTTGAAAATTAGCTAATTGTTAACTTTGGGCTTTAGTTTTTAAAGGTAAGTGCCTAATAGCCCTGGAAATTTGAGATTTTGATTTCGTGGTTGTGAATCCAAATTTCATTTTGTTGAGATTTGGCCTATAACTAAATTATGATGTGGTGAAATGTGTTGTATTAACTGTGGCATCAAAAGCAAAAAAAAAAAAGCTAGAAAAATGCTAAGAAATCTGAGTTACACTTATCTTAGAAATGTATTAGCTCTGCAACCATATATATATATATATATATTTTTTTTTTTAAACCCTTAACTTCCATATTAGAAGAGATACCAGGTATTGGTTCTAAGGCAGAAGAGCTGTAGTGGCAAGGCAATTGAGGTTAAATGGCTTGTCCAGGATCACATGGCTAGGAAGTGTCCGAGGCCAGATTTTGAAACCAGGAATTCCTATCTGTAAGCCTGGCTTTCTATCCACTGAGCCGCCTTCTTATCCTAGCTGTGTGATCTTAAATTAAACAAGTTGTCTTATCTCTGTTTACCTCAGTTTCCTGATCTGTGAAGAGGAAAATAAAAATGGTACCTACTTCCCAGGGTTGTTGTGAGGATCAAAGTGATATACTGATTATAACACCGTGACTGGCATATGGTAAGCACTATGTAGATGTGACTATTGTTATTATTTCTTTAGGTATAATTATTCCATATTTGATAACTCCATACCAAGTTTTATGATTAGTATAAAATGACAAAGGTGATAAAGTGAATAATATTTTACGTAAGGCAACTTTGAAATACATTTGGCTGAATTAACATAATCGTACTGGTATTGAGTTTTGTATGCATGATATTGTATCAGAAATGTTAAATAACTTTAGTTGGTTGTTGTTAGATTATGAATTGAACTGTTAAAAGAATGCGATAAAAATAGATATTTGAAATTTATTAAGCATTTAATGAAGTATATTTTGTTTTAAAACAGATAATAATAATTTGTTATTTGGGGGAAAAAGTTGGACAAATCCTTTAAGATATCCTTATCTGTGAGTTTATATTCAGGCAGAGTCATAAGATCTTATTAGCCTTACTGTCTACATATTATAAACTTCCAAGTACTAAACCTAGAACCTAGAGAACCTAGAACCAAGAAAATAGGATCCCTTCTCACATTCCTTGTCCATAAGGGGGGGGTGAGGAAATTTTATAAGTTTACTATAATAAAGAGTGAATTTTCATTTGAAAATTTTTGGCTATCACTTATTTAAAAAATTGCAAAAATGTACAGGATAGTTTAAAGATGTAACTTCAATACATTAATATGAGTAAGCTATCAGATATTTGATATCCTGAATCCTGAAATGTGGTTAGTTTTCATTTATAAATAAAGAATGTAAGAAGGAAAATTTAGGTATTTATAAATATATATATTAAAAATATGTGGCCGCCAGGAATCAACAATTTAGGTTGATTCCGTAATTAAATCAGACCCAAGTCAGCATCGGGTTGAAGAGTTTATTTACAGTCTGGTAGGTAATAAGTAGGAATAAAGAGAAAAAGGAGAGGCTAGTCCAGGCCAAAGGCCTGGACGGAGAGAGAGGAAGGTTACAAAGCTTAATAAATGAAGCTGTAAGCCACGAGGCCCAACAGCCAGATAGGCAGAGTTTAGAATTGGCCCAGCTAGGCCAAGGAAGTCAGCCTAACTTACCCACGTGACAATATAGAGCGTAATCTGTCTGTGGTCTCAGGAGATGCTTCTTCCAGTTCCAGACGGCAGCTGCCCCCACAGGAAGTTCACTAACTTACTTAAAGAGATCGTGTCTTTCATCACTTCCTGTGGTCCACCTCTAATTCAAATGGACAAATGGCAGTTTCTACATTGATTTGGACTGCCCAAAGGGCAGTCCCTTATTCTTGATTTGTTACTTATTGTCACGTGTGGGTAACTCGTCTCCCCTCCCCACTAAGGGAGGTTAGGGTGACATCATTAGCATGCCTGGGTTGAGTAGAATTTTGACTATTAATGGGCTGGAGCTAATTCCATTTACACAAGGATAAGTGAAATCTAACTGTTAGGGATGCACAAGAAAATTTATAATATTCAAGCCCTAAGCTGTGGTAAGTGAAATTTTGCTCTTTGAAGTAAAAACTCTTAGGAATATAATATTGTTTTCTTTTGATTACAGGGATAGTTGTCTAAATTGCCATGAAGCCAGTAGTAGAAAATAGCATGTACTTCAGTCTGAGAACTACTACAGGTAGATGTTTGTCCCTGGGAAAAGTTAAGGGGATGACTTTGGTGTGGTCTAAGCTAGGATCCTCTTGACTCAATTTCCCAATTATATTATTTCCTTTCTGAATAGGAAATTTCCCCACCCGGTTAATCCTGAGCCTAGCCTTTGATACCCTGTGAATAATGTAGATCTTTACTACATGTTTCATGCTTGGAATCAAACAGAGTTAAGGGACTTTTCCCCTGTTATGGTACATGTCAGGTCTGACTGTGTCTTTGAGGAGACGAGTCTTGACATTGTTATAACTATGTCTGTTTCCTTTCATAGCAAATTTCAGGGTCGGTGAGCAGTAGAAGTTTTATAGGTATGATACTAAATCTAGTAATTAATAGAGTGATATCGGAACATCTCTGAATTGCTTTAATAGAATACAAGTATGAAAAATATTACCATTTTTAATCTGTATTTGTGGTCAAATTATAATATGGAAAGATAACTTCCGGTGGGGGTGGGGGGATTAGACAAAGCAATAAGACAAAGATGTAATACAAAAGTATTCTAATTAAATGGAATAGTAAATTTTGAGAAAGCAAGATTAGTTTTTTGTTAGGAAACAAGAAAAAAATCATATGGATATGATTGCCTTTCACATGTGTCTGATATGGAAGTTAAAGCTTTGATTATGTTCTCAAAATTGGATTAAGATTTTATATATAGAATTGCATTGGTAATTATAAAAAATACAATTATTTTTCCATTTTAAAGTACATCTCTGATATTTTTCCATGATAACATGATTCATGATCCTCCTTCTTCCCTCCCCCCTCTCAGAGCTAACAAGCAATTCCACTATGTTATACATGTATTATTATTCAAAACCTATTTCCTTGTTATTTATATTTACAGTAGAGTGATCTTTTAACACCAAAATCCTAATCATATCCCTATTGAACTATGTGATCAATCATATGTTTTTCTTCTGTGTTGTTTATCTCTGATAATTTTAAGAAAAGAATAAGCCTTTATTAAGTACTGACTATGTGCTAGGCATTGTGCTAAGGCACTTTACCAAATATTATCCTACTTGACACAATAACACTGAGAGGTAGATACTATGAGGATCTTCATTTTATAGCGGACTTCATCAAAAGGCTTTTTGTATGAGTTTTTCTGTCTCTAGAATTTCAGGAAGAAGTTCCCTATGTTCCTAAAAGGGGGTGGAGGGTAGAGTACTACTCTCTTCCTATTTATCTGTAGTAGGAAAGAGTTGGGGAAATGGAAGGAGCTAGTTAGACTAGGAGCAGGTGGTGCCAGCTGGTGACAATGGACCTCAGAGTAATCTAACTGAGGAAAGAAAATAGTATAATGGCAAAAAGACCAGGAGCCAAGAGATGGGGGTGGTGGAGGGGGGAGGGAGGGGGGAGAATCTTCTGCTCTTAGGACCTCTGTTTCCTTCTCTTTAAAATGAAGATGCTGGGGGCAGCTGGGTTGCTCAGTGGATTTAGAGTCAGGCCTAGAGACAGGAGGTCCAAGGTT
Organism: Gracilinanus agilis; assembly: GCF_016433145.1. Taxonomy (NCBI): domain Eukaryota; kingdom Metazoa; phylum Chordata; class Mammalia; order Didelphimorphia; family Didelphidae; genus Gracilinanus; species Gracilinanus agilis. The sequence continues at coordinate 141,294,251 of NC_058130.1, read as the reverse complement.
TAAATCCTCAGACACTTCCCAGCTGTGTGACCCTGGGCAAGTCACTTGACCCCCATTGCCCACCCTTACCACTCTTCCACCTAGGAGCCAATACACAGAAGTTAAGGGCTTTTAAAAAAACAAACAAATAAATAAAAATAAAACGAAGATGCTGATTTGGATATATGATTTGGTGTTTGGGTTTTATAAGATTATACTCACTTACAAAAATGAATAATAGGGAAATAATGTTTTGAGTGCTAATACATGTATAATCCAAATCAAATTGCTTGTCAACTCTGGGAAGGGGAAGGGAAGATGGGAAGGAGGCAACATAAATCAAGAAACCATGGAAAACATGTTTGTAATTTTATTGGAATAAAATAAAGAAAAAACTAAAATAAAAGGTATATCTCTGCTAATTTTAAAAGATAGAAGAATTCATTTTACAAGTTAGACCCTCATCAATTTTTTAAAAAAAGATTCATATATCAGGTACCAGGTTTAGGTAAAGATAAAAACAAGTGGTATGCAAAAACTGAAATTCTCTAATGTCTCAGATGAATTCTGGATTCCTAATATGGTGTTCTTCTTATAGCTCTGTTGTTAATAAAATCAGAACCATAAGGCTTAAAGAGAGTTTTTTCACCACATGAACTAGTTATAGGAAAACCAAATTTAAGAGATTGTACTAAATTGTAGTAAGTTTTGCTTCTGGCAGATTTTAGTAGAATTATCTAGGAATCTCTAAAAGTAATTTGGAACCAGATATGTAGAACTCCCTTCAGAGCTGTCTTGAGAATGAGGCCTATTCCAGAATGTTAAAGATAAGGTATTTCCAGGGACTAGACAATTAAATGGAATGTCTGGGACTCAAGACAAAATGTGCTGATTAAATGGAAATTAGGTAGGAGTTACTAGTATACAAGGAGACTTAATGCTATTTAATATTGATGACCATCATTATATTGCTTTGCTCTTTTATTTTGTGGAGTTTTCTTGGTTACCTTGGTGACATGTAAATCTCTTGTCTCAAAATTAATCCATTATGAGCCTTCTAACTAGTTTGATCTATAATCTGACAAACCTTGATGGAATCTCTCTTCCTGGTTCATTTGGCTAAAGATTAATGGTATATTAGCCATCATAGCCAGTTCTGCCACCAAACCAATGCACTTGCCCTGTGAATTTAATTGTCTTAGGACCTTGCATTAAAGTGTGTGTTAACATATGCTTAAAATTGATTCCCCAGAAATCTTTTGATTTGATTCAAATACTGATAAGTGATTCATAGGTGAGGGAGCTGTCTCTCCTTTCCTAAGAATCAAAGGGGGGAATTGTGTGAACTACACTTATTCCATCTTGTTACTCAATTCTGGATCTAGCTCAGTTCCCTTTCTGTTCATGTATGGGTCTAGTCCAGTTTCTACCTTGTGATAAAAATTTTAATTATGACAATTGTAAAAAACATAAAATCATTGTTTGAACCTAGCTCTCTCTGTGTGTCTGGGAAACTGTTGTTTAGAGACTTTTAAGGATCTAGGTTGTGCTGACCAGAAAGCTAGTCATATCTGAAGATTGAAGCAAGGAGTTTTTTCACAATTATACATCTCAATCAACCCATATTTATTATCTGAAAAATGACCCCATACTGGTTAATAAGTTACTGTTTCCTTATTCCTCTAATTAAATACAGACATTTGAAGGGAATATTAGGTGCCTCTTTTTCTGATTTTAGGGAATTGCACCTGTTTTCTCTTTCCTACCCACTTGGAAAGTCCTTATTCTTTCCTCTAATTAGAAACCAGATTACCTAATCTCATTTCCTGGTTAATATACTATTAATAGTTTTCTCCTAATATATAAGAATCTGTCTTCCCCTGCCTTTGGAATCCAGTCCCAAGCTGAGGAGGCCTGGTCTTGATTGGCATGCATTGCTTAATAAATCAATATGCTCAGAAGTTCAGACCCTTGATTCTTCAGTCATCTCAGTCACTCATCACACTCAGCTTTATATTTGAGTGGTTATTGACTATCATTCTTTTATTTCTGTAAGCTGTTGTGTAAGGGGCCAAAATCAGTCTAAAGAATAGAAGGGTGGATACACATATCAAAGCATTTCATAGTTGTACCTTTGAGATACAACTTCCTAAGATTTTGTTCCTTGATCACTTTTCTTAAATAAGGACATCTTTTTTAAGGTATTAAGGATTTTCTCTTTGAGAGACATTGTGGTAAACATTGGGAGAGATACAAAGAGAAGGCAGAGTTCTTTTTTCAAGAAGCTTAATATAAGTAAAACATGTAGTCAGATTGCTATCTATATTATAATATTCTTTGACTTCTAGAGGGGTATCCTCTGCATATTGGTTTACAAAGGATATTAGTAACTCTCTGGCTTCTGAGAGCTGATGACAGCCGATGACAGGTAGGTAGCACCTGATCCTTTTGGATGATGGGAGCTGTTCTTTTGGAAGAGAATTTCCTATTGATGGGTTTAGAGATAAAATTCTTGTTTGGTGATCTTGCACTATAAATGTTTTATTTTTCTATATGCACTCACTTAATTTCATTTAATATTTTCACTAAAACATGTACATAACGTGTGTGGTTTTTAAAAATGTACCTTGTGTAAAGATTCTCATACTAAAGTTCATTGTATATAGAGATGATCCTGAATTCTCAAGGTTTATCAGTAGGGAAAAACCCCTGATAAATCTTACCAAGTTTGAAAGACTTTGAATGTGGGCCCAACCACTGTTTATCAGTGGATCAGCCCAGAGAAGTTCAGAAAGATTGTGTTAGATTAGGTCCCTATCAGTACAGTTGTATTTGTGGCTCAAAGGGTACGTATCTTGCTCTCTATCTGAGATTGTGTGCTTAACCCTTAACAAGAATTGTTTCTTAAACATGTTCTTGTGGAGATTGAATCCTTTTTGATAATGATCCCATGCTGACATTACTCTTAGCTTAGGACGCCTTTTAAAGCTTTGTGAAGTAAAATATGAGGTTGTATGGGAATGCTTTTTGGTTAGAGAATAAAGGTGACTTCTACTGGTACAATTTTTATAAAAATAATAGGATTGGTTGTTTTTTTTTAAATCCTTACTTTCTGTCTTAGAATCAGTACTAAGTATTGGTCCCTAGGCAGAAGAGTAATGTAGCTGCCTGCAGCCACAAATGAATATTCGTGGGTGAACACCTGAGAAGGGAAGCTAGAAACCAATGGATGAAGGGGATTGAGAGAGATAAGGAACACAATAAAGGAAGAAAGACTCAGAGACAGAGTTCAACAACTAGGGCATGCTCCTCTGATGGTAGAAAAGAGAGAGAACTACATGTGTCTCCAGTCTTTTACTAGAGAATCAAGGAATGGGTGATGGGAGGTAGTTAATGAACATGTGACATGGCAGAGAATTTAACATTGGCTCGGTTGACAACTACAAGATCAAAGAGGAGGAGGCTGAGATAATTTAGGACTTGGTGCCTTACCCAGAGGTCCAATTGACCTTTGGACTGCAGGCTTAAGGAATGGTCAGCATACTATAAGCTCAGAGTTACACTTTGTTACAAGGCTTAAGTAATCAATCATGCAGTTTGGTACATGAGCATATTGTTTACAAGAGTCAATTTTTGAATACATCAACAATACTTTCAAGGTTAGTTCCTATTTGGATCCCTATTAGTAATAAAGTTTAGGCAATTAAGTGACTTGCCCAGGGTCACAGAGCAAGGAAGTGTTTAAGGTCAAATTTGAAACCAGGGCCTCCCAAAATACGATTGTTTGTACATAGTTATTTGCATGTGTTCTTCTACATAGATCTTCCATGAGCATATGAATTCCTCGAATGGGAATTCTCTTTTACCTTTCATTATATCCCCAGTGTTTAACATAGATAGTTAATAAATATTTATTGACTAAATGGATAAGATTTTGAAGGAATATTCTAGTTGATTTTTTCTAGTAATATTCCCTCTAACCTATCTTGGTCATTGAGTTTTTACCTCATTTTATTTATTTAATTAGTTTAATCTATTTATTTTAAAATACTATGTATTGGTTCTATAGCAGAAGAGTAGTAATAAGGGTTAAGTGACTTGCCCAGGGTCACACAGCTAAGAAGTGTCTGAGGCCAGATTTGAACCTAGGACCTCTCATCTCTAGGCTTGGCTCTCAATCCACTGAGCTATCTAGCTGCCCCGTTTTTCTCTCATTTTTAAAGAATTGTTAGAAAGTTCCATCATGATCTCTCATGGCCTGCTTACAGTATTGAATAGCTTTCTCTGTCAAAATTCTCTTTCATATCCATGCTAGAGAAATCCATCTTACTCTGTATGCTATAGACCATGTTACTAAGCTTTTTTTTCTTTATTTTTTAGGGGATATGGAGAAAAATTGGTTTTTAATTCTGCATGAAAATCCTTCTTAGACCCAGGATAGTTAAACTTTCCCACTTTTCTCTTTCTAGTAAAATAATCTCAAATCCTTTTCCTTTCCCCTGAGGTCTTACTTTGAAACTCTTTAATTATCTTTGTGATCTTTCTCTGAAACCTTGCCAAATTTTCCTTGTCACTCATTGTAGATATCTCCAGCTTACTCAGGATATATTAGGTTATGGGTTACTAGTCTACTTTAGGCTGAATCTCTTCTCAAATGTATATATTAAACCTTGACTAAATAATGCTTTTCTTTAATCTGAAGTAGACATTTCTATGAATGGACTAAGAGGTAGAGTGAGAAGAAGGGAGTTTTTCTTAGTTTAGCATTATCTAGTACATATTTCTGTATCAACTTGTACAGTGCCTGGCACCTAGAATTTACTTAAAAAATGCTTGTTGATTGATTCATTGTTGTAGAATAGGCTAAAAAAGTTGATATTCTTTCAAGAGTTTGACAAACAGAACTTTTCACTATCATACCGCTTATGTGCTATAGTTAGTATAAGAAGTAAAATTAATGTAAAAATATAGCTTTAAAAATATTATAGTTTTATAAATTTATTAGTAGCTATTAGAAAATGAAGCCATGTGCCATGCTAGCTAAGTCAGTTTAAAATACACGAGCTCCTCATGGATTGGACTCCAAGAGAGCAAAGAAGTGCAAGTCCAGCCACTCAGTTTTATCCTCCTGTCTACATCATCACATAATAGCAGGAAGCCAGGGGGCTTATGGGAAATATAGTTCAAGGACCTCAAAATTTCGACAGGAAGCCAGTGGGCTCATGCCAAATGTAGTTCAGAGATCTCAAAATTTCCAATAACACATTTCCCCCCCTGAGATCCATCCTCCCAGGGAAGCCTTGATGCAGTGTAGGCTAAGTCATGGGAGTGTATGACTCAATTGGCAAAAGAAATAAAAAACATCAGAAATTCCAAATAAAAGAAAAATAACTTGTGGATGAAATGTAAGTAAAGGAAAAATAAACTTATAACAGGTTCTTGAATCAAGGCCCAATTAAAGTGATTTAAGCAATTGTACACTTATCCATTTAGTAGCCATGACTACAGAAAGTTGCCACACTTATAAGAGAAAGAAAAGGGACTAGAATTTTGTATGAAAGGGAAGTGTCTTTCCCTGGTCTGATTTGCCTTCACTCTCAGGGATAAGGTGTGTCAGGATGATAGCCAACCTTTGGTACTTGACTAGGATGTAGCTCAGAGACCTGACCTCTAACATATGTCAGAACAGCCGAGATCTTGAACCCAAACACTAGGTTCAGGTCCTTAGTATTGGAGTGGAAGGTTCGTCAATCCTACCTGGATTGGTATGGTCTTTTTTTTTTTTGACCTTGTACTCCTTGGCACTGTGCAGTTTCTCATCAATCCCATTGGGATTGGTTGGTCTCCTTGACCTTATGCTTCTTTGCACTGTATAGTGGCTCTTTTGTTTCCTTCTCCTGAAATCAGACAGAATCATTAATCACAGTCCCATAATATTTTTCAATACTTGGCAGGTTACCATAGTGCAAGGCTTTTGGGTAGGCATTAATATTATAGCAAATATATATTTATATTAAACTTATATTACTGTAAAATAAAAAAACTAATATTGATAATGTGTTCAAGTACAAAAATGAGAGGAAAAAAGAAACTCAAGTACTGTACTGCACATACAAGAAAAGAAAATAATAAAAAAAGTTTTAAAAATAAAAAATATATAACTTAGAATCAGTGACACGCTGTGGTAGAACACAAAGATTTCTTATCCAAAAATGAGATCCATTTCTTTTTTTTTTTTTTTTTTTTTTTTTTTTAATATTTGTTTTAAACCCTTAACTTCTGTGTATTGGTTCCTTGGTAGAAGAGTGGTAAGGGTGGGCAATGGGGGTCAAGTGACTTGCCCAGGGTCACACAGCTGGGAAGTGTCTGAGGTCAGATTTGAACCTAGGACCTCCCGTCTCTAGGCCTGGCTCTCAATCCACTGAGCTACCCAGCTGCCCCCAAGATCCATTTCTTTTTAAACTTTGTCATGAACTACTGTGAATGCAAATTATTTTTTTTACAAAATAACAGATATATAAAAACAAAATAGTAGTAGAGTAGATAATGCACATTCAAATAAAGTACCAAAACTACAATAACACACTTAATGACAATAGCAAACAAACCCATTATCATATAGGATTCACATGAATTTCTATATAATCACTTGCTGTATGATGTTTAAAAATGTATACTTGTACAGATATAGCAAATCATTCAACCTTGGCCTAGATATTTTTTGTTTGTTTGTTTGTTTTTTTAACCCTTGTACTTCGGTGTATTGTCTCATAGGTGGAAGAGTGTTAAGGGTGGGCAATGGGGGTCAAGTGACTTGCCCAGGGTCACACAGCTGGGAAGTGTCTGAGGTCGGATTTGAACCTAGGACCTCCTGTCTCTAGGCCTGGCTCTCACTCCACGGAGCTACCCAGCTGCCCCTAGATATTTTTAACAAAATCTATTATTGCCTCCATTCAAATGTGGGGCAGAGCCAAAAGAAAAAAACAAACAACACAAAGCTAATAGAAAAAAACTTTTTGGGTCTAAAATATCACCAAGAATTTTAAATCCTTCTAATGGGAAAGTAAATTGAAATAAAGGCTTAAAATATCATGCATGCAGGAACTTTTTTTGGTTTTCTGCTTTTATATATAAAGAGTTTGGGTGGGAACTTCTATTTATTTCTCTACCTTTTAAGACAACACCCTTTATAATATATATAAATCTATCATCCATTCAGAAGGTACTAGGTGTGTAAAGTCATTTTTAAAGACCCCTTATTAAATTAAAATTTAAATTCTTAAGTTATCATATTCTTCAAGGTTGTATACAGTTGTAACCAGTTTTGATGGAGTCCATCCATCATCATATGTGACAATTAACAAAGGCAAAGTAAAAGAAAAGACTTGTATAAGCAACATGTGTCCTCGATGGTTAAGATGACAAATCCAGGATACATAAGACTTATGGGCTTTTTTTTTTTTTTAACCCTTGTACTTCAGTGTATTGTCTCATAGGTGGAAGAGTGGTAAGGGTGGGCAATGGGGGTCAAGTGACTTACCCAGGGTCACACAGCTGGGAAGTGGCTGAGGCTGGATTTGAACCTAGGACCTCCTGTCTCTAGGCCTGACTCTCACTCCACTGAGCTACCCAGCTGCCCCCAACTTATGGGCTTTTTACAATGATGTTGTTCGGTAAAATCATGGGGAAACAGTACAGATAAAGAATCATATAAGAGAATAGATATTAATTAGCTCAATACCGAAAAACTTAAAAAAAGGAAATTTAAATCTTAAAGAAGTTGGCAAATACAATAATATAAGCAAATGACAAGTTATAAGCAATATAGTCAAAAACCTTTTTACCACTCAGAATAGACTTGTTCACTATTAGGGATGTCCCGTAAAATCATGAATAGAATTTATCTGATGGCCAAAAACACAGTAGCTTAAAATGATCAGTGTAACAGAGGTATTGATCAGACAGAGACTTTCAAAAGAACAATTGAGTCTGAGGAGGCTTGCTAATTTTACCTCTAGACTTTTAAAAGTTTTTTCTCTATCCATTCAAGTTCCTTTTATCTGAGCTCTGGGATCTCCCATAGTGAGGGAGAATTTTGCACTGGGCATAACGTGTATGACCCTCATAATGGGTATGGTTCAAGGGTTGGGCAGGCCCAAATGGCCAAGGTGCATAGGGGGGTTGAATCTCTCTCCTGAGTCTCAGGCAGGATAAGCACAAGGAATGGTAGGAAGAAAAACCATCCCACAACTGGGATCTGTTTGAAATAGGCAATGCGGGCCATGCTTGTCATTCTACTTCTTGTTTTGAAGAGTAATCCTCCTTTCTTGGGGTAAACTGCTAGGGCCCACGTGCTATCTTGGTCCACTCCCCCATAGGCAGAGCATGGAGGCCTAACGGGACAGGGACTGGAAAAGCCCCAGGCTCAAAAGCCCACATGGAGGGGGCGTTAAGAGTTAGAAGCCCTCCTCAGGTAAAAGCCCTTTTAGGAGGCTAATTATTGTCTAAGAGGAAACAACCGGGCTTCCAAGGCAGGCAGTGAGGAAACTCAGCTGTGCACAATGAAAAAGAAGGGGAGTTATACTTCCCAAGCCTCAAGAGATTTGCTCCAAGTAGTAGTGGCAACAGGATGGACCAGGATCTCCAGGCACCATCTGGGATAGGGAACAGCAGCAAAGGAGCTCTGGTTCTAGTGAGGAGTTGGGTGGGTGAAGGATTTCAAAGATCAGGAATAGAAGTGGCAGAAATAGGCAGCTGGAGCTATCAGCAGCAGCAGCGTGGCTTTTACTAAGTTTATTTAGACTACCTTAAAAAATTGAGAGTACTTTTCCAAGCCTTCAGGTCGCCATCAATGTAAGAAGTAAAATTAATGTAAAAAGATAGCTTTATAAATATTATGGTTTTTTTATATTTATTAGTAGCCATGTGCCCTGCTAGCTAAGTCAGTTTAAAAGACGTGTGCTGTTACCTCCTCTCCTCATGATGGATTGATTGCCAGGAGAGCAAAGAAGAAGTGCAAGTCCAGCCACTCAATTTTATTCTCCTGTCTACTTCATCACATAATGACAGGAAGCCAGTGGGCTCATGGGAAATGTAGTTCAGAGACCCCATATTTCCAATAACACATTAAGGACCATGGGATTCAATGGTAGGTTGCCACTTTTCTCTGATGTTTATTATTGAAACAATTCTGCAACTACATTTAGTGGGTCTTTTGGTTTACTTAAAGCTTAAAATCTACATCTACTTATGACCCTCCTGTTTTCCCAACTCTCCAGACTTTAGACATTTATAAAGAACTTTGAACAGCTATCTTTTCGCAGGCAGCTGTAAGTTCACATTTTCTTTTAGAATATCTCACCTCATAGGATGGTCTGCAATATTCCCAACTTTGCTCCTTTTTAGCTAGTTTCCTGTCTAATTTATAGTTTGGAATCTATTTTTAAACCCATATAAGCCATCTGGCCAAAGACCATGCCACTCAAACTTCAGTCATCATCTTCATGCTCCTTACATCCTTCCCATTGGACACTTGGACTGTGCCCCTGCGATCTGGGTTCTTATAGGTGAACTTTTAAAAAAAAGTCTCAAAATCAATACTATATATTAGTTCTAAGGAGAAGTTTGGTAAGGGCTAGGCAGTGGGGATTAAGTGATTTGCCCAAGGTCACATCAAAACAAAATGTCTGAGGCCAAATTTGAACTGAGCACTAATTGTCTCTGGGCCTGTCTCTTTATTCACTGAGCCACCTAGCTGCCTCTTGATAAGTGAGCTTTTGCTTTGTCTTGCCCAGATCCAGGCTATAATGCTATCTTTTCAGTCATTTCCAAACCATGCCACCACATGTGTACTAGCTTTCTAGTTTCTCTTATTGTTTCCCCTCTCCCCCATCCCATTAGAATATAAGCCTCTTGAGGACAGGGGCTACCTTACATGCTTATATTTATATTCTAAATGCCTTAGCATATATAGTAAGTACTTAAGCTTTGTTGTAATCATCATCATCATCATCATAATGAAGGAAATTATAAGAAGCCCTGAGTGGGGAGAGTCCTTGGTGAGATTGTTGTCTTGTTCTGTGAGCCCTAGGAGGATTACTTTGAACTTTCATTTTTAAGAATCACTTCAAAGCCCAATTCTCTCATTCAAGCCTTTTTCTGAAATATGAGCAAGACAAGAAGTTTTCCTTTTGCCGATCCACTCAACAATAAATAACTTGGAAAAGTTTTATTTGTGGTTTTAAAAAACATTTGTTTTGAGGGGTTTTCAGTCTTATGGAATATAACTTTGGGATAGATTGTAAACTCCTTCAAATCAGGACCATGCTTTTATTTCTTCTCTCTCCACCTTAATGATGTAAGGATTAAATTAGGAGTTTTGACAAAAATAAGAGAGCAACTTTTAACAACTTAAGTTTTAATGAGAATTTTGTAGAGTTGTAAATTAATATTAACCCTTTAAGCCAGAGAAAAGAAAACTTCTAGCAGCTTTTAACAGTCAGCAATTTAGTTTAATTAAAATAGAGACAGTAAAAGAATATAGTAAAATGAATATAGTAAAGGAGAGAAATACAGGAAAGAGGTAGAGAAAGAAAAATTTCCTAATGTCTATACTAGTTATCCTATAACTACCTATAATTATCTAAAACTGCCTATAACTACCCCTAATAACAACCACCCCACAAAGTTCCAACCCAATCCATCCCAATCAAAACCAACCCAATCAGTGTTTAATCCAATCCCAATTAGGTCTGTCAGTGAAGACTGGCCACCTTCCAAAAAGTTAAAAAAAAAAAAAAACAACCTAATAGCCCAAACCAAAAGCCAAAATGCCCTCTCAGTAAGCTTAGGCCCGCCTTTATATTCCAGCAACTAAACACCAACCAACAACCCAACACACTCCCAGCAGTCAACTTCCCTGCAACTGCCAGCCCTAACTGTCAGCAACTGACAGACCCACCTGGCCCCTTTTTATACCCCTTTTCTATCTTACTTCTTGTCTCTATGGTTCCTCCTTCCTGTCTATGGTTTCTACTTCTTGTCACTGTGGGCTGGTTAATCCCTACACATCTCTATGGTAAGAGGACCTCAAGGTCCCCCATTAAATTAAAAGAAGAATAAAGAATTCCCTTTTACAAGAGGGATTTTCAGTCTTACTACCTGAGTATAACTTTGGAATAGCTTGTAAACTCCTTCAAATCAGGACCATGCTTTTATTCTCTTTCCACCTTAATGACTAGTATTGGGCTCTATTGCACAAAGGTTTTTACTTGATTAACATAAAAGAGTTAGATGTAAAGTTGGCAATTAACTTTTCTCCTGTAATTTTCAGAAGGCAAAAGTTTTATTGTTTCCAATATGACTAATTCACTTTTTCCATACTCTTCTTAGGTATCCTTCAAATTTCTTAATTCTCTTCTTTTTTAAAAAAATCCACTTAAAATTGGCTGTTCAGTGAAAAATAATACTGGTGTTATGTCCAACTACAGTCAGTTTAGAAAGAATGGGAAGATAGAACTGGCCTTCCATACGTGCTAGACATACATGCCTCAGGAAGATGAGTAAAACAAATTGAAGAATTTCATTGTGGAACTTGAACACCTATATTTTTTCACTTTTTAATCCTGCTGACTGACTCCAGAACCTAAGGTTTTTTAACTTTTTTTTTTGTCATGAAACTCTAGTAATCTGATGAAACATGTTGATCCCATCTCAGAATAATTTTTTAAATTGTGTATAAAATGCTAAATTTCAGTTAGAAGTTAGTGAAAATAGAAATATAATTTGTTTTCCATCCGAGTTCATCTATTTATGGATCCCTCCTCACCTCTCCCATCCCAAGTTAAGAATCCCTATTATTTTTATTTGCTTTCTACTTGAATCTGTTTTTGGTCCTACTGTATTAACTCTGCATCTAGTCCTGACAGTATTTTTTACCTTTGGTGCCTCCACTCCAACTTATATCTTAGTTACTGATTCTAATTTATTGAATATGTATCTGGGCCTTTCTTACACGGAAACTTTCTGACTATGATCTTTCCATGGTCTCCAATAAAAAGTTCCAACTTGGGCCATTGAAAATACACTTAGGAATAAGTTGCAAGGAACAGTACATTCTCTTTTTACTCTCTTCCATGGCTATTTTATTTATTCCTATGACCAATACATAGATATTGGTCTATCCCAAGCTATTTCTTTAGTTCAAAGATTTTCACTTGTGAATTTTCAGTTGTGGGCTAGAAATTTCTGTCTTTATATTTTGCTGAGACCTCAAACTCAGTTTATCCAAAACAGAAATCATCTTCATTTTAAAACTATCCTTCCTCATAACATCCTTCTTGCCACCAGGTACTCTATTATCCTGGCTAGAAACCTTGGTGTACATTACTGCCACTTCCTCTTCCTTATCCTCTACTCATAGTCAGTGACCTATTTTATTCTATTTTCAAAATGATTCACATCCAAACCCTTTTTTCCATTTCCACTGCTTCTACTTTCTTACTTAATATCACCTAACTGGTTAGCCTCTCTCCAAATCCACCTCCATCCTCTGCCAAAGTAATATATCTGATATATAGTGACTTTACTTCCTAGTTACCTCAGGGGTTGCTCATTGCTTACAGACTTCTTATTCTGACACTTGAGGGCCTCTGCAGTAATGCCCACCTACTTTTCTAGTTTCATTTTACCCAACTTCCCTTTGAGTATGCCATACTACAGTAAGACTGTAAATACAAGCTCTTCACTCTATTTCATCTTATCTCTCAGCATTTATTCACATCATCTGTGGTTGTAAATGATTCCCTTTCTTCAAAGGTCTAGCTTAGTTGCTGCTTCCTTTTAAGAGCTTTCTCAATTTTCTCTCTGCTAGAAGTAATCCTTTCCTCCTTGTATCACTCCTATTTCTATTATCTCTCAAATGCACTTACCACATTTTAACTTGTATTGTGTATGTTTTATCTTCCCAATCAGATGGTAAGCTCTTTGAGGTCTTCTTTTGACATTTTTTTCATCTTTGTAACCTCAGTACTTTCCATAATACCTTGCACATAGTTTAATTGAATATGCTGGTCATATTCAGGTGTTACCTTATTTTGTCTAGGGCAGAGGACTTCCTTTCCAATAGAGTGTTGTAGTATGAGAGGAGGAATCTTATAACAGTTCATTAGAGATAGTTGGCAGCACAGATATTAAGATACTCATGCTCTGACCTAAAAGTGATAACATCTGTATCACACTTGTGGAAAGTGTTCACTGGTTCACCTGGCTCAGAGTGGGAAGTGCTATTGAATTACATCTTACCAGAACCTGTCACCAAGAGGGATGAATTCTTTAGGAACAGAAAGGGAGAACCAAGACTCTTGTGCCATGCAAAACATTTAAAAATTTCTTTTTCTTGTAATAAGTTAATCATAATTAAATTAGAATTATTTTATGTGACATTAAAATGATTATTAGTAAATTATAATTTATTATAATTTTCTGGATTTGAACTACTTACCGATAGCATAAAAAAGAACACTAGGCTTAAGGTTAGAACATAATTTCAATTGTTATTCTGACATTTACTAGCCTTCTGACGACTGGATGAGTCATTTAACTTCTCTAGGTTTCTTAATCGGTAAAATGGGAATAGTAATGATATTTACAACTCTCTACCTCATAGAATTTTTGTGAGGAAAGCACTTTGTAGAAATGTGAGCTGGATTACTCCATTAGAAGAGCATTAAGTGGGTTGATGTGTACCAATTCAGAGTAGTTGCCCAAATTTTTCAGTTTGCCCTTCTCAAATAGCTATGTCATGGTAATTAGTAGTTATGAACTTCTAGAGGACAGAGACTATATTTTATATATCTTTCTACCTGTATGGCGCTTAGGGCAGTGTCTTGCATACAGTAGATGCCCTATAACTTTGTTAAATGTATGGAATGTCGCATTTGTGATTAGTAAACACCTTTTCAGCTCTGGTTTTTCTGGGATTTTGGCCTCTGTGTGAGACTTTCTAATGTCCTTGACCTTTATTTCTATGGCTGCATTTGGTCTAGGTATTGCCGAGCTTTGATTTGCCATTTGTAATATTTCTAGATTATTTGCAACAGTTTCTTGAGCTGTATTATCTCAGGAAACTTGAGACTTCTCTGTGGCTACACAATACATCCTTTGATCCAGGGTCTGTGGAGAGGATGAAACTAGTATACAAGTCTGTCATCATTACTGAAAGAGAAGAACTGAGAGGGTCCACTGATGTAGGGGTTAGAAGACCAGTTTCAGCCCTAGTTCTGATACTAACTATAGTAGTATGACCTTGGGGAAGTAATTTCCCGTCTTGGCCTTAGTTCCCTCATTTGCAAAACAAAAGAGTTGCACTAGATGATCTCCAAGGCTCCTTTCTACTATAAGTTTACGATACTCTTCTAAATTTCCTTCCACTTATGAAACAGTTTTAAAGCTCAGCTCGTCCATTTTTTTTGACCAAGAGTTAATAGTATCATCTTATAGAAAGGACAACACATCTTTTAAAAAATATATTTGCCTATATATAGAGGGTTATCCATATCTTTAGCCTTATCTGTATAATTTATTTCTTACTTCTTTACTGACAACTAATGATCACAAAAAGATATTTTCATAGGTCAGAAAAAGGTAAGATATAGTTTGAAAAAAGATAACATGTAAATGAATATTTCTCACTTTCAATCACCTCCTCAGCACTATCTTCTCCAGCCTTCTCATAATCCTCTCTCCATCCCTTCCTTTACATGCCATTGAACAGTGGAATATATTAAGTTAAACTTGTGTTCCATCTAAGTCAGTCTGCAGTAGCTGAAGCAGTGTTGCTCAACATTCACACATCCCCATTTTTTTTAAAGATATTTTATTTTGCCATTTACATGTAATTTCAGTTTTCCACACAAGTTTTCTGAAGTTATAAGATCCAAATTGTCTCCCTTCCCTCCTTTCAATTTGATCTGGGGTTATACATATATTAAGAATACTCATATAAAACCAGAACCCCCAAATAAAACTGTAAATAAAGTGAAAAATAGTTTGCTTTGATCTGAATTCTGACTCCAGCAATTCTTTCTCTGAAGCAGGATGGCATTCTTTGTCATACATCCTTCAGAATTGTCCTGGATCATTGTATTGCTGAGAGTAGTTGTCTTTTGCAACTAGTTGCTCATCCCACAGTATCACTGTTACTATGTACAATGTTCTCCCATTTCTGCTTTTTCATTGGGCATCAGTTCTTTCTACACTTTGTCTTGAGGGTGGCAGTGACATCTTTGGGAACCACATCACTATAGAACAGTAATCAGCAAGTCGAGCATTTACTGTGGTGAGGTCTACCATCCATCAACTGCTCATGGGAGACTTTCTCAGCAGAAATGATTGGGGCTTCTATGGCAATACAGCTTCTAGCCATCATCATCCATCTTGACAGTAGCCTGGACTATGGATAGAAATAGTCTCATGCATGGCTTTTGTCAGATGAGCTCAGGGGCTGCTGCTGGGACAAGAAGACATACAAGAGAGGAGACACCAGTTTCTCACTGACCAATCTTTAAGGTATCTGAGGAAGAAAAATTAGTTAGAGCTATCTATATTTCTCTTCCTGTCCATTCTTCTCCCTTCTCTTCTGTCCTTCCCTATATATGTATAGATATGGATATCTGTAGGTACATACACATACACACTTCTCTGTAATTATCATTTAGAAACCTTCAAATGCTTGTAAAATTTCATATACTTGAAGGAAGGTGTGAGCCCAGACCTATGATTTCATTGACATGGGAAATTCTTAGTTAGGAAACATTCTCTACTAATGCTGATTGGCAAGTGCTTTATAACTTATAATGAAAGGAGTTGCAGTGCTTACAGAGAAGGTAAATGATCTGCCCAGAACCACATAGCCATTATATGTCAGAGCTGATCTCATAGTGATACATGAACCCAAGTCTTCTTGACTCTGAGGCTGATTGTCCACTATGGCAGCTTGTTCCCTAACTTGTTAACGTTTGTAAATACTGTTGTGTGCAGATGCAAAGCATGGAATCCCTGCAAAGGTACAGGGAGAGCCTCACCCAGAATTCCAGGGGACCCCCCTGTAGAACTTTGGGTGAGGGGCAGTTGAGAAGGGTTGAAGACAGTTAATTGGTGGGATTGGATGTGAGCAGATACTCTGCTTGTTTCTCCTGACTTGGGGTTTCTCCTGAGAAACCATTGTAGCTTAAGCCAGTAGTTTCTACTCATAGAGTTAGCCTATTTGTCATTTCTATTCTTCATTAATATAGTTATATAATTATTTAATAATTAGAGAGTAAGATATTTATTTATAGCAATAGAGCCAGTTTTAGTTAAGTGCTTCATCTTCTCCAGAGAGGAGGAGGAAGGGGGCATCAATTTAACAGTTTAGGGGCACCTTTCATTTATCCTAAACCCTTCCTGGATTTATATAATTTTCCTTGTTAATTCCTAATATAACTTTTTACCTTCAAAGCTGTGCCTGATAATTATTTGGAAGATACTTACATTGAGTCTGAACTTCTAGATTGAATCCTGTTGGCTGCCAGTTTAAGATCTTCTCTGTCCTCAACAGTTAGATAAATAATTTCTATATATCTCCTCTAACTGACCTGAGAGGAATATAAATTCAATAAAGAAACATTATTGGGGTTTCAGCCATAACAGAAACTCACCAGAAGAATCTTATTCCTGTCTTCATTACCAACTGAAGAAGAAGCAGTTAGAGGGGGAGGGGTTTGAGAACCAGGAGTGTTTTACCCCCTCCTTTCCTCACTGTAGCCTGTCAATCTCTGGCTCTTAACTTAAAGCAGCTATCTGGTCCTGAACATTTATCTGCTTCTCCAAACTATCTGTTATTATAATCATAACAATACTCAAGTATATATCTTAATTCTAAATGAAGTTGAAGACTTTTCTGGAGTCACCATTTAAACCAATTTCATGGACAAGAAGCATTCATATGGTACTATGTGGTAGGATTTTGTGAGGATGTTACACAATTGAAACTCATTTCAGTAACTGAGAAAAAATGTGTCCTGCTCAGCTGCCTCCAGGATGCAGAAACTGAATTGATAAATATTTGGAATTTAGAAACATAGGTGAAAGGTTATGGTAATTAGAGCACTGTTGTCTGGTATATTGTTTACCCCCTCTCCTTTTCTGTGACAGCTGTTATGATACTTAGATCTTCCTAATGAGGCACAGCATATCAACCCACGCTTGTTTGGTTTTTTTTTAACACTTTATACAATATTCAGATACTGTAAGTTAACATTAGAAATACTGGTCCTTTTTTCATATTAGCATTTTCTCCTGATGACCTATGAGACTGCCAGTTTTTGAAATGTTGTTCTTTTAGGTCAGATGCAATTGGCACTGGCTAAACTCCTTTGGCCAGACCACAGTAACTTTGTGTTCACCACAAGGAAGAAGCTTTAATATTGTTATTCTTAGTAGAAAGAGTCTGTTTGTGTCTCTAGGGACATTGTAAATTTGTAAGATATGTCGTTTTCTCTTTAGATTTCTTCTGGGAGTGGTCTATAAGGGTCATTCCAGATCTTACATTCTATAACTGTTGAAATCACAATTAAATGGGTTACCGAGGAGTAGAGTTAGTAGATATCTCTACCATCAAACCAAGGTATATACTTCTAAGCTCTTTGTTGACCTTTTGGGGAGAGTACACTGAATTGGGCTTTATGCACACTGGTCATACTTCTTGTCTTTGAATGGTGACTCTAGAGAAGTCAGCAAATTTTCAGTACCTTTCTTTTTTGTGCTCCTGTAGAGGATACCACACCATTAACCAGGCATATGAGCCTGGTCTTAAAATTAAGAGAGAAATTTTTATAAATATCTAAGAAATCAATAGTTCAGAATTAAAAGTTGGTGATTTAATACCGAGCTATTATTTTTTTTTTTAAGGGCAAGAGAAGTCAGTTTGCACATACTTTGATTCTTGGAACAGTGACTTTCTCCTTTGTCCATTCCTGGTTCTCCAACACTTAATCCAGTGGTTTTTACAAACTTTTCCCTCCTCCCTTCTCCAGTGACATTTAGTGTCATTCTGTGTCTATCCTCTGCATCCCAAAGATTTGCAACATAGGGTATTTTCTACTAAAGATATAACGTTGATGGGGAATGTATAGATTTTGTAGACACTTTCATGGATTGATTTCTCTAACCCTAAGGTTAGAGTTTTGTTGTTAAAGAAGTAAAGGAGAATGAATGTGTGGAATAAGGAGTGCCTTATTTCCCTTCAGACATGGATTTCCTCAGTAGTCTCTTCTATGAAACAAGAAGGAAATTAGGAAGTATGATTCATTCTCTAGTCAGTGTGGGGCTAATGAGGGCTCTCTGCTTCCACCATCTTCTAGATCTCTTATAGTCCTTGTGCCTTTTTGATGGAAGACTCGACTATAAAGTCATCGTTTGCATTTGTCAGTATCCTTTATATGTTCCTTTACTACTACAAGCCCTTCTCTGGAGCAGTTCCATGTCTCAGTGGATAGAGAACCAGGTCTGAAGACAGGAGGTCCTGGGTTCAAATGTGACTTCAGACACTTCTGGGCTGTGTGACCCTGGGCAAGTTACTTAACCCCAATTACCTAGTCTTTACAGCTCTTCTGCCTTGAAACTGATACTTAGTGCCAATTCTAAGACAGAAAGTAAGAGTTTTTTTGGGGGGGAGGCAGGGGGTGAGGAGCCCTTCTCTTCTTAGCCTGGCAGTGGTTACCTATGTTCTGCTTGTAGAAAAGGGGATAGATAGGGCAGGTTTTTTGTAGCTCTAGCTGTGTGACTATGCAAAACAAATGTTCTCTTCCTGGAGGTGACAGATCAGATTATGGAAAGGTGAGAAAGACCCACACCTTTATTTGGGTCAGAATCTTCTTATCTAATGAAAACCCTTCTTTGAAAGGATTGTGGGTCAGGTTATGGCATGGTGTAGCTACCTTAAACTTGTTACAACTTGTGGGCATAGAATCTCCTTATCTCTTACAAGTAATGAGAATCTCAGAGGAGAGTTTCCCTTTCTCCTTTTCCTGGGGAGATAATGAGGTGTCCACAATAGGAAGCTCTATGACTTCGCTTCTGCTGTCACTACAAACCAGATTTTTGAGGTGACAGTTGTGTTTGTGTGCATATGCTGTTTTTTTTTTTTTAAAAACCCTTAACTTCTGTGTATTGACTTATAAGTGGAAGAGTGGTAAGGGTAGGCAATGGGGGTCAAGTGACTTGCCCAGGGTCACACAGCTGGGAAGTGTCTGAGGCCAGATTTGAACCTAGGACCTCCTGTCTCTAGGCCTGACTCTCAATCCACTGAGCTACCCAGCTGCCTCCTGTTTTTTTAACTTTAACTTTTAACTTTTTTTTTAACTTTCTAATTTTTCAGCATCTCTAATTGGATTTTTTTTCCTCCCATGTTTTTGATGAAAATGCCTCTCTCCTCTGCTATTTTAGCCAGAAATCTTTCTTCTAAGTTCTGGTAGAAGAAATTCAGTTTGAAAGGTTATAACCTCAGAGAAAGCATAGTTGGTGTGGTGCCTTTCTCCTCTGGGAAGTAGATTTAGGAAGATTAAACATCAGGGTTATTCATCATAATAGTAATATAGTAATAACCCAGATGTCTGCAAAGCTTTACAAAGCACTTTCCTCACTGCAACCTTTAGTTCGAATAGTAGCATTCCCTTTTTACCCTTGAATCAACTGAATCTTAGAAAGATTAAATCACTTGTCCTTAGTCCTAAAGCTAGTGAGAGACTAAGGGTTTGGAACTGGGATGCAAATTGGGTCCTCTGACTCCACTGAGCTTTCTTCTCCAGTAGCTTCTGGGAAAAAGGCTTTGTGTTTCACTTATTTCCTGGAAAAGTGGGCTGTGGAGGTGGAAGTGAAAGGAAGACCTGGGTAAAAATTAGAAGTAGCTATTGGAGCCTTTCAGAGGGGAGAGAACATTCCACTCTCTAAGACATCTTTTTTGCTTCCCACTTCCCTCTTCTTACTGAAAAACTAGTCTAAGGGTCAATTTTTTTTTTCTCTCCGGGGAAGAAGGGGAAAAAGAAGTGGCAAATTACTAGGGGCTTGGAAGTGGGGAAAGGATAAAATCAATTTCTTATTTAGAAAATAACATTTCAGAAGCAATTAATAAGACCTTGTGGAAAACCAGTTATTATTGTGTTTAAAAATAACAAAAGAAAGGAACTCTCTATGTTGGTTTTATGTTTTCTTTCCCCCCCATTCATCTCTTCCTCTGTCAAGCCCTCCTAGAGCCTTCTTCCTGCTGCCTTCAGCTAGGGATCCTGCCAAGCTGGGGCATTTTGCTTTTCACCATTTGTGTGGTGATTTGTTGGAGGTGGTGGAATGGAAACTGGGAACGTGCTACCCACAACCCCAAACCTTGCCTCTCTCTTACTCTTTCCCCTTCCATTTCTGCTCAAAGATTTCTACATTCTCTCTTGTTAAAATATAATAGCCCTATTTGTCTCTTAAGAGCAACCCTCTGGTTCACATGGGGAGGGGAGTGGGTGGGAGAAGAGAAGCTTCCTGATTTGGGAATTTTCTAAACCAATGAATATGAGGTGCTTCAGCACAAACACTGCCTTGATTTTGCTTTGTGAGAGGTAGATTCAGGTGATGAGTTACTCTGGTTCCGTTTTGTTTTAACTCATTATTCTCCAGCAGCCTTAGACACAGGGAATTCTGTGCATTTTGGCTCATTTATTTGTAAGTTTGAATTATTTTCCTCTTGAAAAAATTGATTTCATTCATCCACTAAACATTTATCAAGCATCTTTTATGTCCAATATGCTCTGCTGGAGATGGGAGGGTTACAAAGAAAAATAAAGATATCTTGAGATTAGAGAACATACAGTTTATCAGCTTAATAGAAGTCTTGTTGCAAGAGCCAGACTGATCAGAGATAACTTATACTGACCAGAGAGCAGTCTGTTTTACAGAACAATTGCTGGTGTGAAACTAAATCTGTCCCAAGAGTAACTCCAGCTTAGCATGGGTTATCCTGTATCTATTTATAGTTCTCTTTCCACACCCAGCATTACCACAAGCAGAATTTTGTTCCTAAGCACCTTAAAGCAGGCCTCCTGGCCAGAGTCTCTTTCTTGGCTAAAGTGACTGACTTTTTTTTCCTCTTGGACTGACTTTGTAAAGCCTGATGGTCAAGTAAAGCAAGTAATATCAGGTGTAGAAGGAGGGAGAAAAGAAAGACTTGAAGAAGAGGTCACAGTAATATGTTTGCCAGGAGAGGCCTAAATGAATCAACTTGACTTTCACATCTATTCAAGAGATTTTATCCCAGAGGAGCCCTTTTCATCTTGTTTTTCAGCTCTGTGGATGGATTCCTATAATATGAACTGCTAAATAGAGTGCCTGGAGCTCAAAGTAAAGCAATAATCTTATATTCCTAATTTCTAGTCCAATTCAACAAACATTTATTAAATTCTGATAAAGCATATACGCTCAAAGATGAAACAAGGCAGTCACCATTCTCAAGGAGTTTACAGTCTATTACAAGGAAATAGGACACATCTGTGGATAGCTGCAATACAAAATAGAATGTGGTATGGGCAAAGGAGAAGTTCAGAAAAAATGTTATGAGAGAAAACTTCCAAACATAGGGATAAGGAAAGCTTTCTGTAAAAGGTCACCCAAATTGGTCCCTGGAGGAAGGAAAGGATTTTAAGGGGGTTGGGAGGTTAGAGGAGAGATGTAGATTGGATGAGGTCCATTAATAAAGGCACAGAGGTGGACAGAAGGCAGGATGAGGGATAGCCAGAAGTTCCGTTTGGAATGTAGAACATATGAAAAGTATAGTTAAGGCTGTTAGAGGTAGGCAGGCTGGAAAGAGCTTTGAGTTCCAGCTGAAGGATTCTCATTAAGAAAATAACATAAGAGGAGGGGCTAAGCATTGGTTTTATTTTCAAGAGGGAAAGTCAGGATACGGGACACAGGATGATGATTCTCTTCAAATTATATAGTAATGACAACTAGTAGGTTTTTCACTTTGATCAGCCATGTTACCAGAAATCCAACTTCTTTCTACTGTAGGAAATGGCAAGTAATGTGGTCTTTTCTAGAAGATATGGATGTAGTGTTTTTCTTACTCATCTGTAATATTGTACCATCTTTGATTAGAATTTTTGCTATGTGTGTGAGAATATATGTTTTAAACAAGGAAAGGACAAGATTACTTTCAGTTCTTTCACTTTTGAATGAAAAGGACCACCTATTATCAAGCATGAATCAGAATAGATTCCTTTGTCCCTTTTCAGAATTGGACAGCTTCATCTGAAAAGTCTCAGGTATTTACCAGCTTGCCTCCTTTGCATGAATCTGATATCCTTCAATCTATCTGTTTTGTTTTGTTTTGTTTTTGTTTATTTCTATCCCTTCCTTACATGTAAGTTAGCTTTCCCCACTCTTTAGCCCCACAGGGACTGGAACTTGCCAAATATGGTGATTAAATATTTCTTGGACCATGGGGCATCAAGACTACTAGAGGTTTGAGTAATTTAGGCTACATGAATGTTGTCAAAATTGTAAGTAGGAATTTATGCTTTCTAAAACACTTGATAGCTCCCAAAGTATCTTTGATTCCAAATTTTATTCTTGTTGTTGCATGAATAAACTATCTGATAGCATTATATTCTAAAAAGGGATGGTGAAAGAAGAAAACTAATGGCAAATCACTTGAATGTAAGATTCTCTATTGGGTCAGTTAATTTTGAAGGAATAAGTGCATGAATTTTAGAATTCGCTAATAGGGAGGAAAAATCTGAAGATAAGAATTTGCTTTTTAGTTCAAGAAGTTGAGGTGGATGTTGCTAAATACCTTGGCCACTGAGCAGTCTGATTTTGGTGGAAGTGTGCTGGGAGGAAGTTTGATTCCTTGATCTGATAAATTTATTAGCTTTGTAATGGTGGGTAAGCCATTACTTATTTGGACCTAAATTTCTTCACTGTAAAGTGGTAGTAACAGGTTGTTGCTTTGTAAAATGTAAAGCATTCTAAATGGGAATTGCTACACTGACAGTAATAATCTGTCAACCATTCCTACATCTCAGATCAACTACAGAAAAATAGGCTTGAACACCTTTTAGAGTTCCCATTTGGCCCCTCTGTACTAGCTGAACTCTCCAGCACTGCATTTCCAGGGTCTTCGGCTCTTTGATTGCATTAAGTAGCTTCTTCATAAAGGTCTCTCTGAATCATGGTGAACAATTGGATAAGCTCAGCTGCCAATTTTTCCCCTTGTTTCTCCTTTTTAGCTCAGTTAGATGTTCTCTTGATCCTTTATTCTGTTGTGAATCTAAATTATATGTTCCCTTTTCCTCCAATCAGAAAAAGTATGGGTTTATTTATTTGCACTCTATATGACAGTAAGAGATGACACTGTGCAGTTTACAAAGTACTTTACCTAGATTATTCATGTAGAACTAGAAGAGAATGAAAAAAGCAACTTAGAAGGGTCTGAATTCAAGTCCTTGAGAGCTAGTACTGTACCACACTGTCTTTAATACTTGTACTTTATTATCCTATTTGATTCTCACGACCACTCTTTAGAGAGGCAACATGGCATAAAGGAAGCTGGTCTCAGAGTCAGTAAGGCCTGAATTCCAAACCTGCCTCTGGTTCATGTTGCCTATGTGGCCTGATTAGTCATAATCTCTCAGTGCCCCAGGCAGCACTCAGAGACTGAGTAACAAAGTAGTTACTGGTCTCCGTTGGTAGAGTGAGTTTACTCACTTCCCCTACACACACACCCCAAAAAACTTCCCTGTGAGTTAAGTACTACATGTATTATTTCACCCTGTTTTTTCAAATGAAGAAATTCAAGTTTAGTGAGCCTAAATAACTTGTTTAACCGCTGTTCATCTTATAGCTGGTAAGTATCTGAGAACAGGATTGAAACCCATGTCTCCCAGTTCCAAACCTTGGGCTCTTTCCACTACATCATGCCACCTCAATTTAAAAATAGAGAATGAGAAGATTGGAACATTTTTTTGTGGGAAAGAGTAGAGTGAGGGGATGAAAAAATTAATGTCCTTATAATTTTGACTCTTCCTGGAGATGAAGGCAACATACTCTGTGAGTTGGAAGCATTGTGCAAAATATCAAGTTGAGGTTGATAGTAAGGATTTACATTCACCAGGAATCTCTCAGTTTGCCTTGAGCTGATCTTGCAGTATATAGGACCTTTGGATCCTGCTGCCTGCCTACTTTCACATTTAATACCCAACTCTTGCTATAGAGTTGATTGCTAGTGGATTTGGAATGGTTCTGGTTTTAAAGTTTTTAATAGGAAATATGCATTGATGGGTTTAGTGAAGGGGAAAAGTATCATATATGTTCTTATGCATATATACACAATAGCTAATATACACACATGTGAATATATGTAAGTATGTATGTGTATATGTGCATATATGATATACCAAGTAAATATATGTTGAATTAACAATTTTGTTACATTGGCCCTACTGCCTGTATCACTGCTGGTATTAGTCATAAGAACTAGTATCATGGAAGCCTGTTGCTCTGCATTATGACTTACTGAATTTTCAGGGCTCCTATGTCCACCTTTCATTCCCCCTGCCTTTATCTTCATTACTCCAGATCTCTTAAAACTTTGACTTATCTAGACACCCTTAAATCCTTAGTATGCAAGCATGGTCCCTTCAGAGAATTCTTCATGAGGCTCCTGAAAACTATTCATTTAAATCATACTTTGTTTCTTTTCTCTTTTTTTCTTTTCTCTCTCTCTCTCTCTCTCTCTCTTTTTTTTTTAACTTTAATCAGACTCGACCTCCCTTTCTCCAGTGTTGGGAACTTTCTGCCTCTCCATGCCTCCAATCCTCACCCTTTCCACCCGACTACAAACGCCTGGACCTAATCTGGGATAATTCTTGGCTGGGCCCAGGTTTGGGGGTAACATGGGGAGCTCAGCTTCCTCATTGGCTGCAGAGACGGAATCAGATCATGGCTTCACTGGCCCATCCTATCCTGGGCACCCGGCTACAGGCTGGTATAGGAGTAGCCACAGTGGTCCTGTGTGGGAAAGTGCCCTAATAACACGGCAGCATCAGCACTTACATCCCAGGGCACGAAGGTAAGAAAGTAGGGGAAGGAAACTTATGACATACCTCTCAACTGACCCGCAGCCCCCAGGACAGTGGGATAGTGGGGGCCAGAATCAGCTTTAGCCCTGGGTGGAGGGAGTCTATTCCAAAAAGGCAACTATTAAAAAAAAAAAAAAAAGACAGGAGGAAAAATTCCTCAGAACAAAGCCATCACAAAGGGAGTTTTTCTGTCTTCCTTTGTGCTTCTCTTTCTTCCTTGTCATCAAAATATCTGTAGATAAATAGTATTCCTATTTCTTAAGGGCTTTGTGTATTGACTTATTTTCAGGCAACAAAATCACTGATATATAGTTCCTCATTGTTATCTCCATCTTGCCCAGAGGAAGCCTGGGAACTTCCTAAGAAACACTCATGCTATTTTCTCACTGGCTATTTTCTTAGGATTTTCCCACCATCGATGCCTTTCAAGCCTTACCTTCCATTAGTTTACTGTCTATTTTAAGCCTTTTCTGCTTTCTTTCCCCACACGATGCCATTTGGGGAAGTTGGTATCTGGAGGTTGTCTTTCCCTCTGTTTAGTCCCTGGCTAGTTGAGAGGTATGTTGAAGGCATCTGAATATGCTGGCCCTTGCTGGTGAGGCTGCCATGTTTGTGCTAACCATCTGTGGGGTCTCAAATAAATGCCTGCTTTTTTTAGTTGCTTAGTTCTAGAGAAAGAAGACTGGTTCTACTTAGATCTGAATAGTGGGAATGCTTTTTAGAAATAGCAGCTTGCTTTCTCCAATGTTTGGGCACTGATGTGGCCTTGTGTTGAGACTGCTTACTGTCACTGTGTGTGCATTCTGGCTGGACATGTCGTGTTGATATAATTGTTGCCTTTTCTCTCAGCTGCTGGGATCATTGCATGCTAGAGCCTCCTCAAGAATTAACTGTTTGGACTTGATCAAATCTATCTCTACCTTGTTTCCATGAAGAATATTTTATTTAGAGATTTTAACCAGTGATGGTTAGGGCCTTACATATCCCACTTTCTCCTTTAATTGGTAACTTCTGCCATTGATTCTCATTTTTTACTTCTTTGTAAGGATAGCTGGAATTATGTTCTTCTAGATTCTGAGGCTTATTTCAAACCTTGGGAAGAAGTACCAATTATTAACCCTCATCCCATTTGAGATGTCCTATAACTGAACATCCCCACAAGATAAGCCCCAGATCAGGTGAGAATTCCCTGAATGAGTGTCCCCACAGGTGGAATTGATCAGTCAACAAACATTTATTAATGGCCTATTTTGTGACTGCCACAGTTCTAGGTAACACACACACACACACACACACACACACACACACACACACACACACACACACACACACACACACACATTGGGAGTTGGGGTTGCTACCAACTGAAGGTATGCCAAAAGGCCTCAGGTAGTGATTGGCATTTGAGCTGAGCTTTGAAAGAAACTTATTCTTAGAGGCAGAGATGAGGAGGAAGACCATCAGGGCTTCAGAGGAGTGATTTGGGAGGAGGGAGTTTTCTTATAGTCCCTAAACTCAACCTGACACTTGGGGAGACCATCTGGACTAGACTGTTAAAAAGAGAAGAGTAATGTTGGTTGGGGCTTCTAAGAATTTTTGAAGAGGTCTCAATTTTACTTCTTTGAAATCAGGAGTTCTGGGTTTCTGGGTAAAGCTAATTCAGAAGAGGTTTTTCAAGGAGTGTCCAATCATGGGAAGAGAAAATACTGCTGGATTGTATGTTATTTTAGAACTCCAGAGAAATATAGTAGCCTTTTGTTGAAGGGTATATTATTCTCAGCTATTATCACATCAGTGTTGAACCCCAGTATATCAGAAATGGCTCTGTGGTCCCACTGTGGACATTGAAGATCTTAGACAAGTGAAGGGCAGAAACAGAACAAACAGCCCCTGTATTTCTTATCCTCTGTTTAGCCTACTGAGTTTCATTGCTGATATCCAACTTCTCTTTGGAGCAAAGGATACAGAGTGACTTTTAGAAGAGTCTGCAGTGCATGTCATCTTTTCAACCTATTTATCAAAGATCTTGCTATACCCAGATGAAACAATGCAGAATGAAGTTTCAGCCAAACCTATGTTCTGTGTTTGGAAATAAATGGTTGTATTTTTTTTTTTAAGTTAATAGAGAAATGTTCAGCCCTGTTGGTTCTTGTTAGCTTGGCCCTGTATCCTGCTGGTCTCTGGGGCCCATTGAACAGGAAGGAAGTAGACTACGGTACAGTCAATTTGAGACTGTTGCAGTGTTCAGGGATTGATTGACTTTTCCTGCTGATTTCCTGTCTGTACACCCAACCCCCAGGATAAGATCCCTGCTGATCTTTCAAATGGTTCCCTAACAGATTAGGTACAAACTCTTTAGTCTGGCATTCAAGGCCCTTGACATGCTGACCTCAACCTATCTTTACTCGCCTACTACTTTTTTTTCCACGTACTTTACTGTATGATATAACCAAGCTAAACTACTCTCTGTTTTATTAATATGTTGCCTGCTTTCTGACCTGTGGGCTCTTACTCATAACATTCCTTGTGCTTGAAATTCTCTCCTCACTTCTCTGCCTATTGAAATCTTACCTTTTTCTTCAAGGTCCAGCTCAGATACTACCGTTCCTATGAGACTTCCTCTGATCCCTTCCCAATTGGAAGTGATCTCTCTAGCCTTTAAACTATTTTGGTACGTATCCATTACCTTGTTTATTCATTTGTCTTACGTTATAGTCTACTTGGAAGACCTGAGTTTAAATCCTGGATCTGCTGTTTATTACTATCTGTGATCCTGGGTCAATCTCTTAACCTTTCTATGTCTCCATTTCTCCTTTTGTCAAAGGAAGAAACTAGACAAGATGCTTTTAATAGTTCTTTCCATCTCTAAATCCTATGGTCCTACTTTGTTACATTTATTATTATATTATATATATTATATGAATTAATATTCAAGGGCATATTAAGTGTCCTTGAACAAAGGGATTGTGTCTTCCTAACAGTTGTCTAGAATTAGGGTGGTGTGCCTTTGGAGATGGATTCCCTTTTTTTGGAAGTTTTCAAACAAGGACTGAGTGACCACTTATTGAGTATGATTTGGAGAGATCCTGGTTAGATAATTGATGGCTTCTAAGGTGTCTTCCATTGCTGAGATTCTGTGATTCTCATTCATCTCTATCTCCTTCAAAATACTTGCACATGGTAGGCACTGGATAAATGTTTATTGAATGAAAGAATGCCATGCCTCAGGATAGAGCCTGTATCTCTGAGGAAACACAAGCAGTTTAGATATCTTTGGCATCAGTGACAGCCTTAGGTGTGTAAGTATTTATGTATTCCTTTTGACCAGGTACAACCTGGTCCCATGGACCTAAAGCAAAATAAATTGGTGATTACATGGAAATGGAGTTCTCTCTGAAGGGAAAAATATTTATTCAAAAGGTAGTATATTTCATGACTTCAGGCTAGCAAACAGATTCCATGTTCTCTTTTGAGTCATATTTGGCTGCCATTGATATATTGATCTACTCAGGACTTTATATAGGGCTGCAGGTATATACTTTCTCTGTGAGATCAGGAACTAAGTGGACCTGGGGCCCTAACTGGAAGACTGGTAAGAACAAGGATGGTATTTAATCAGAGCAGTAGCCTTTGACTACAGGTTCTTTGACCTATGTTCTTTTATAAACTTTGACAATTTAAGAACTTGAATGTAGCCAACCAGTTATGTCCTGTATGTTTAGCTTGCTGACTTTGATAAGAGCTGAGTAATGAATATAAACTCAGTTGAAATGACAGATAACGTCTAGGAAATGTTACCCTCAACTGACCAAACCATACTTCAGAATGCATCTTTACTTGACTTCTGACAAAGATATGTGCTGGGAGAAAAAGGAAAATATTTGGTTGTGTACATTTTGGCTCTATTTTGGCCTTTAGGAGAAGAGTACTTGAGGAGGAAAGAATTCATAGTTCCACAGTGTCCTGAGGATGTTCCAGGATATTAGGTACTCTTTACTGGATACCTAAGCAGCTTGCCTTTCCAAAAAGGGAACATACTACCCCACTGAAAAAGAACAACAGGATCCCGGCAGCCCCTCAAAGGCTCTGTCCAGTTCATTTGACAAAGCATTATCAGAGAGAACAGGCCCGCTCTAATTCCTGTCTCTGTAAAATTTTGCTGGGTCTGTAAAATTTAAAAGGTGAAGTGATAGTGCTTGGGTTTTCCATTGCTCTCTGGCTCTTCTTACTATCACACTTGCTACTTTCCTGAGCATCTTTGAGCCAATAAGATTCCTTCCACTGGACATGTTTGGATCATTTTTCAGTATTAGGACTGGGTCCTGGGCTCAGAATCCTCACTTGGCACCACTATTTCCTAGACTGAGCAAAGGTTAACAAACAAGAAGATGAGGGCAACAACAAACCATTTCTCGTTTTCCTTACAATGATCCTTAAACGTCTCAGAGTCTCAATAAACTTATTTGTAAAATAGGAATATAATAATATTTTGTAGAAAGTACAAGCTCCTTGAGATTAGACTTGTGTTTTTTGTCTTTCCTCATAGATGTTTATTGAATTTTTAAATACCTGAATTTCTTAGAACTATTTGTTAAGCCCCTGATGGAGGTAGCTGTGGGGGAAGCACTTTTTAACTATTAAAGTGCTATATAAATGTTAAGTCATAATTGAGATAAGGGGCCATTTCTGCTTCAGGCAGAGTTCTGAGATATTCTTTCAGATACTAGACTAGACTATAGATAGACTGTAGGATGCTGGCCAGCAAAAGGGGAGGGGTGGGAGGGATCAGAGCTCATCTCTTTCCTTAGAGCTAATCTTGGATTTAGGAAATAACCCAGATTAAGCCAGAGATCGTGGAAGGGGGTAATCTAGGATTTTCATTCTAGTTGGAGGGGCATTTTAGGTCAGAGGATAGATCTTTTTTTTTTTTTTTTAATATCAGAACTGAGTTGAATTTTCAGGTCAGCATTCAAATAACTGTGACTTCACTAGTGAATTTTCTTTTATTGCATGTGACTTAGTTTGTTACATTTTAATTTTAAGTTTTTAAATTAATAATTTTAATTTAGATTTCTAAAGTTACAGGTAGATTCACCTTTATTGCCTAATAGCATTCAATACCTGAAAATTTTTTTGCATATACACACATATTTGTATATATTTTATTGATATGTACTGTATCTATGAATATGTATATATTTAATAGTAAACAAGGGAATGTTACATGTGATGTTGAAAAGCCATCAATATTATAGAAGGGAGCCACAATAAAATAATTATATAGCCACTGTGATCTTTGTAACATAGAGAAGCTATCAACACAAAGTGTGTTGTAGTAAATGTGTATCCATGTAACATTGAAATGATCTTCCTTATGAGGGCATATTAAAGTGTGTGGCCTGATGATCTCTCTTTCTTTGTCTGCCTCTCTGTCTCTCCTTTGCTCATCCCCTGTCCAAGTCTGTATGTCTCCCCTTTCACAGACATCTGATTTAAATCCAGGCATCACATAGGCCAATGACAGCTCACTAAGCAGCCCTGCCAGGTTGCCATTCTTCTTGAGTCTTCTTGAGGACCACCCAGTTGATCCTTCAGAGATCCATTTACCCTTATTTGGAACAGTTCAACATTCCATTGTAGAATATCCTAATTAGGGCATTTCTGGACACTCAGCTGATGGAACTCCAAGTGGTAGGTCCTGACCAATCAAGCAGGGGATGAGAAAGGCAAGTGCCCAGGTGGAGTTCTCTCACTAGCTAAATTTAGTATATGACTTCAAAAGCACTGAAGAAATAAAATACAGATGATAAGCTTGAGTTCATGAGACCCACTTACTTTATCTGTTCAGCACAACTTCTCAGCTTAAGTGGTTAAGAGTAGATTCCCTAAAAGGATCCAAGGACTCCTAAGATAGAATCATATCACCTGGATTCTCCTTCAGACTTTGAAAAATGGGACTGAGAGAGCTACCTTGTCCTTTAGGAAGAAGTTTTTGTTTCTGAAGCATTGGGGCGGGGGTGGGGGTGGGGTGAGCTACAATAAGAAGCTAGCCTATCCATTTCTCCTGATAATGAAAATTAATATGAATGTTAGTTTTAGTACCAGTTCTGCCACTAAATACTGGGCCTCAATTTTCTCATCTCCAAGATGATGACAGCATGTCATTTAAAGCCTGCCACAGCAATAGAATCAATTTTTCCAGGCTGCTTGCTAGAGTTCTTTTCTGCTTCCAGGGGCCAGATAGAATATAAAATAGGAAGAAAACAAGTATTGTTGCTTGAGAGAGCCTGAAGTTTAGGATTTCAGGCTAGGTAAAGAAAGGTTTGTAAAAGAAACAGAAGGGAACTTTCAGGGCCCCGCTGGACATGGACATTTTCCTTTAGAAAAATGGCTGTGTGGGACCTCTCTGCAGTGTGCTTTTGTTGCATTTTAGATTAGTGTGTGATTCAGAATCTTGAATATGTAGGGATAGAGGCTTGTAATCATGTGCGAAGTCCTCATTCCACTGTAGGAAACAAATGATGTGAGAGCATTATTCTACCTGTTTTACATTTGTGGAGACAAGACTTATCATAGGAACATAAGTCATTTAGTAAGACAGTGACAACTTAGCCTTTGTTGTTTGGCTCCTAGACCAGTACCTAGCACCACCTTGTACTATGTAATTATGACCTTCTTTCTTTGGCAGTTGAATGAAGAGAGATTATGAGCAAAGCAGAGCTGGGTTGATTGTATATGAATATAAGAACTTTTAAAATCACCCCCTCAGTGCCATGGGAAGCCATAGGGAGGAGTAGGGAATTTGGTTAGAACTGTGGAGATATGTAGAGATGGAGAGATGCTTCCCTCTGAACACATGACATACACCTAATTGCTAATGTTCTTGGGAGTAAAATGGCAGCCAGCGATAGCGTGTGCTGGATAGATGATGATGCCTGTTTTGTATCTTATTTAACAAAGAGGACAAGAACAGATGAGGCTATGATATGTTAGAGAGATTGATGACTACTTCATATTGTCCCTCCTGACACTCCCTGAAGGGATGTTGGAGGACATGACAGTGTCATGAAAGGATGACTCCAAAATCATGAAGTCTAAGGATGAGTCTGGAAAGCTTAGGCCTCTTGGTTCCAAGTCTGAACAGCCCATCAGCAGCTTCTCTTTTCCACTGAGAAAAAGCAACAGGCTTTTAGTTGGTGTTCTTTTTTCCTTGGATGCTGACAGCTGATGTCAGTGTAAACAACACTAACTGGACCTTTTTTAGAGATGTTAGGGTTACCCCCTTTGATTCAAAGTGCCCTAGGCAAGTGTCAAGTGATGTAGAACCAAGAATGAGTGGGATAAGAGAAAGGTAAGTAGCTAGAAATGTCTGTGCATTATTAGGTACAGTCTTGAGTGATTGGAGCAGACAGTTGAGAAACTATACTGCAACCAGTGACCTATTTTCCCTTGCAAATATTGTTTAGCTACATGACACATTTCTCCCTTTACCCCAGAGGAGCTAGAAATAGTCAACAAGGATAACCCATGCCCCTATTGCCCTCTTCTTTGTGGCAAAGGCCCTGGAGTCAGTGTATGGTTCTCCTTCTTGGGCTGAAGCCAAAAGGTACCTGGTTATTCGTGTCTGTCATTTGGAAGACTCCCTACCTCCAGTATCTCAGATCTGAACTTTCCTCCAACTTTAACTTGGGAGAACCAAATCACTTTTTCTATTTTTGCTTAGTTTCACTGACCATACATCTGGGACCTTGTCATTTCTAGCCCTGACCAACCCTATATATGATATTTTCTGCCTCTAGTTGTGGTTCTCTCTCCATTACTTTTTCCCCATTCAAATGTTGAGCTAGACACACAAATGAACTGGGGAAAATGAAGAAGAGAGCCTATTGGAAGCCACAGAACCAAAAATTGGGATATT
Source organism: Gracilinanus agilis (assembly GCF_016433145.1). Lineage (NCBI taxonomy): Eukaryota > Metazoa > Chordata > Mammalia > Didelphimorphia > Didelphidae > Gracilinanus > Gracilinanus agilis. The sequence goes on along the minus strand of NC_058130.1, from coordinate 141,261,197 downwards.
CTCACCCCAGAGAATGATTGCTTCAAGATCTATTTGTAGTTAATGCCCATTGATGCAGCGATATTAAGTTCTCCATCACTAGAGATTTTTAAGCAGAGGTTTGATCACTAGAAATTTTTAAACAGAGATTTGATCACTTGTCAAGAGTCTTGTAGGGTGAGATTCATGTTTGAGGTAGGGTCTAAACTAGATGAGCTCTGAGCTTTTTTTTCTACCTCTGAGAACAAAGATATTTCAATTCTGGCCCTTCTCATGGGCTGCTTCTTTGTTTCAACTTGGATCAATCACTTAATTCTCCCCATTCATTAAATGGGGCTAGAAGTTTGTCCCTCTCCTTTATAGGCATTGTATATATGAAAAAGAAACTACAGGGTACTTTGCAGAAGAAAAATGGGCATGTTTATTGGCAGTCATAGTAATAGTGCAATACAGTAACAAGTGATGTGGGCTAGCAGGAGTTGTTTTGGGTTAGGCTTCCCAAGAACACTGGCCGATGGGATGCAGTGACTCAGGGGAAAGGGTTATCATTAGCTCTCTTAAAGCTTTTTCCCATTTCCATTTAATTGTGGCAATAAACCATGTGTTCATGTTATTTGAATAAAATAAATAAAGCCAAAAGAGCCTCCTCGGAGCTCCTGGGATTACATTCACCATAAAAAATGTGTGATAAAAGCAAGCTTGGGTAATGTGGGCGGAGGGGAAGGAAACAGGTGCTAGGTTTGTGCTACTTTAACTTGGCTCCCAAAGGAGCCTAGGTGTTGCTAGCAACCTGACTAAGCATGGTCTGCCTAGAAATTGTGGACTTAGTCAGAAGAGGGAAGGACTGACTATTTTTGGCTAGTATTTTTTGGAAAATATCCCATCATGGAGCAGATAGGTAACTCAATGGAGAAAGAGAACCCGCCTGGAAAAGGGAGGTCATAGGTTCAAATGTGGCCTCATACTTCTTAACCCCATTTGCCTAGCCCTTACCACTCTTCTGCCTTGGAACCCACACTTAGTATTGATTCTAAGACTGAAGATAAGGAAAAGAAAGGAAGGAACGGAGAGTGAGGAAGAAGGAAAAATATCCCATTGTGGGTGCTGGCACATATCCCAAACCTGCAGCTAGAGGAAGATACCTATAATAGATTCACATGATCCAATAGAGAGGGAATAATGGTGGGAGTACCTGGGCATCTTGAACATAAATGTGATTCCACCTGGCCTGAGCCCTGAAGTGACCTGGAAATATTACTTCTTTCCAAATGCCTATTTGAAGAACATGGACTATTAAGAGTCCATGCATATTCTACTAACATGTTCTATTCTCTTCCAGAAATAGTCATTGATTAACTTTCTTACTTTCTAGCCTTTGTCGTGCAATTGTTGAGACAGGTGTCATGCCCTACCCCATAGGTGGTGGCATCCTGGGAAAGCTAATCAGTATAGGCAGGTGGATCCTGATAGATGCCTCTCTGACAGGCACTGAGTACTCAATATTTATTGAGTATTCACTGCATACAAGACATGGTGGGAGGTGAGAAGGAAATCTTTTGGGGACTACAGATTTAAACAGAAGGCCCAATTCATGACCTTGAACAGACCACTTGAATGAAAGGAAAAGAGCTAGGAGAGGCTAGAGAGCAAAGAGCTAAATGTTAGAAAGTAGGGAATTAGAACATCAATGGAAGCAAGGAGGAATCTGTTAGAATTCTCCAACTGCCTGGTGTGCCAGCTTTATTTCCATTATACTTTGGGAAACCTATGCTCCAGGGAGTATAATAACTCTTGCCTTTCCTTTTGACCACTGTTTCTTCTACCATACCTCTTGTCTATCCACTGAGTAAATCTGAGGGAAAACCAGTATTTTAGAAGTTTATTTGTTTGAATGTCTTTTGGCCTGTACCAAATAGTTCTGGAGTATGAATCTGGAGGCTTTGGGTTCTTTGAGCTTTCTTAAAATAATGTTGTTTGTACTCTTTGAGACCCTAGCCATTAAATTTTGATGGGTTTGGTACTTACCTATATGGTTGTATAAATCACCTTTGTGAGACAAATTAGAAAAGATGAAAAAGCTCTTTGAAGAATGGCCATATGCAAGTATATGTTGCTTTGCCTTCTTCCATCTTTCTTGATTCTGTTCCCAGAGTTTTATTATCTGCTTTCTCCCTCCTTTTCCCTTCCTCTTCCACACCCACTCTGCCAGCAAAGTAGTAATTGTTGTATGAGTAGAGCTGTCTGTGGTTTATTGATGCTTTCACAAAGGCAGAAATTAGGTCTTGAACCCATTGAAGGCTCTGCTGAACACAACATGATGCTAAAACTATCATTTGAGGATGAGGGGGTGACTCTTGACTCTCTCTTCCCCAGAGTCAGTGACTCACTTGTTATGCCCCACCATACCTTACTCTAAGCTTCATTGCTCCCTCACCCAATAGAGTGAATTTCTTAGTCATTTGCTTACCTCCTTGCTATTCCTGTCCTTGTTTCCGTCCTATTTGACTTTGGGCAGGTTATCTCCTCTCTGAAAGCCTCTCTCCTCCTCTGGACAGTGAGAGAGCTGGAATAATGATAATCCCATATTTCTATAGCTTTAACATTTACAGAGCACTTTCAGTTCATTGCATCTGGCATTTAGTAATCCCTGCTGTGTGCTGGACAGTGTTGTAAATAAACACTGGGGATACAGAGACAAAATTAAAAATAGTCCTTACAACAACCTGTGATGTAGATATAGGAAAAAACTGACTCTCAGAGATTAAGCCTATGGCCACACAACTAACTAGTCAGTGTTTGGGTGTGTTTATATAAATATAAAGAGTACTCCCTATTCCAGCAGACTCACCTCATTAGGCAGGATGTCATTGAGTCATGTGACAGCAATTCAGGTCCTGACCAGTGGAGATCTCCAGGGGTGACATGTCCACAAGTCAAGGCTCAGGACCTGGACTGCTACAATTGCTATTCTCTCCTGGATTAGTTCAAATTAATACATGTGGAAGTATTTTTAAAACAAAAGGACTCGTTAAAAAGTACATAGTATTAAAAAGATGAAGGAGTAAGGGAAGGGGAAAGACTAGCTAAAAACAGCTGTAGAATATCTCAGGGAAGTAAGGAGATGGGACAGACTCACATAAAGCTAGATTTTGTCAGTTTGGGTATTTTCCTTCTGTTGTTGCTGAATGATAGTAAAAAAGTATGATAAAAATCACTAGGTAAAATGTGCTTCTCAAGCGAGGAGCGCAAGGGCCTCTTTAGGCACCTGACATCTTACTGACACTGTGCTCTGTCTGCTTTTGGATCCAGACCAAGTTATGGGAGTCCCTGGCACTTCATTTTTTTTTGAGTAGAAACTCAACTTCAGAAGCTCAAGCTTCCTTTGATCCAGATCTAAAGCCTGTGGTTCAAGACAACAGTTTAATGACTTTGTTTCTCTTTGGGGCAAGATGAAGACTGTGAAATGATATCTGATTTTTTTATACTAGAGTGACATGAGGGTCTACACATTGGTGAAGAGTAGACTAATAAGGCCAAGAGAAATGAGAAGACTTATTAGATCTGTCATAGTTGCTAGATCCTCTCCATAAGCCCTTGGAACAGTGGATCCCAAATTTTTTTGGCCTACCGCCCCCTTTCCAGAAAAAATATTACTTAGCGCCCTCTGTATCATACTATCACTGCCCCCAAATGCACCTGTGGCCATCACCGCTCCCCTGGATTGCTGCAGCACCCACCAGGGGGTGGTGGCGCCCACTTTGGGAATCACTGCCTTAGAAAAACTTATTTCCAAAATTCCTCAAATTCCTCCTTCATTGGTATCAGAACTGAATATTACCAAATCCCAGTTGAGGGAAAGCAAATACTTTCTGTCTGAATTTTCTGGTCTTTTCTACTTTTGCACCCCTATACATGGAATGGTTCTCCCTCTTGCCCTCCCCCCCCCCCCCAACATCTCTCTGCCTCTTGAAATCTCTTCTTTCCTTTCAGGTGCAACCTTCCCAGTAAGGCAATGCCTTCCCTGATCCAAGCCCTCTCCCCACCCCACACTTGTCCTTCATTGCATGTAATAATTTATTCTAACTTGCCTCGTATTTATTTCTGTACATTGCTCATTCCTCTATTAGATTGTAAGCTCCTGGAGGACGGAAATTGTCTTGTTTCATCTTTATTATTCCCATTACCTAATGCATAGTGCATTGAACACAGGCATGTAATAAATGTTTATTAAATTGAAAAATTGTCTTAAGTTTCTGTTTGGCTTAGTCTTTGATTTGTAAGGAGACAGACCAGTTCCCTTTTGAAGTATATTTCTATGTCCTAAAAAAACCTCATGACTCACAGCTGAGTTTCATTTTTGTTGTAGTGTCTCAATTTTTGAATGTGTGTTACCATTTCAGAGCATTTGCATCAAATATTCTGTAAGCATATTAGCTGACTCCTCTATAATGTTGATATATATATATGTTGTCCAGGTTCCTGACACAGCATTTTCAGCAGCAGACTTCTGCAGCTTCGTTTTCTAGTTTGACCTCAAATGTAGACCTGTGAATGCTTCAAGGAATTTCACTTCTCAGTGCACCACTCAAATGTTCAAAGTCCCCCCCAGCTCCCAAATTTTATCAGAGAGACAGAATGAGAATTTATAGGATTTGAAGCAAATACATTATTGAAGATGGCACTAGATGTAAGTTGGGAGAAGAGTAATGTGATGTTTCCTGAAAATGCAGGGGGGTTATTTTGGTTGTAACTGAGTTCTGAGAACTCCCTCATGTTACTTTGGGAAAGAAAGCTCTTTCTTAGAATGTGATGTTTCTTACTTTTCCTTTGTCTCAGTAGTAGTCACCTGGGATATCTGATTGAAAGATTTAGCTATAAGTCCCATAGTACACTTTATTTCATCTATCCCATCGATGTGATAGGGAGCCTTTTGAGGTATAAATGTTATTAACACAACTTTAAAAAAATAATAATTGTAGTAATTATTGCTAAAAATTATGAATCAAATCTAATCCAGCTAATAAAATCTCTAGGCCTATCTCATCTGTAGGACCACACATGTGCTTGCATCTCTGCTAGTCTTTATTTGTGGGCCATTATAGAAGCCTTTGAAGTGGTTTGATGAGAAGGAAGTTTCCAGCTTTATTGGTCACATATCCCTACTCCCTTATAGCCAAACTTGATTTCTTAAGCTATTTTTTTTTTCATTCTCAATCTGACTACCTCATACCATTTTAATTTATTTTTTAAAATTAGATTTTATTGATGTCCTCTGTTTATTAAATCTGCAGTAGCTCTCTCCCTCTTCCTCCTATGAGCCATCTCATATACCAGATAGTATTTTTGGTCAGCACAACTCATCAATCCATCGTAAAGACCTGAAAACATGTACAATGTCTAGCACCTGTTCACCTCCCACCTCCCCTGAAGGGGTGGTGGGTTGGGAGCATTTTCTCATATTTCTTGTTTGATTTTTGTAATTTTATTACATTCACTTTTGATTTTTTGTTTTATTTTGATTGTTGTTCTTTGCAGTTACTGCGCATATTGTTTTCTTGGCTCTGCTTTTTTCACTTTGTATCAGTTTATATAGATCTTTCCATGCATCTGTTTATCTCCCATATCATTTCTTAGAGCATAGTGATATTCTTTTACAGTAATGTACCACAGTTTGTTTCCCTTGTGAATAAATGTCTACTTTGTTTCCAATTCTTTGCTATTGCAAAAACTGTCGCTGTAAATATTTTATTATATATGGGGACTTTTTTCTTATTAATGACTTCCTTGGAGCATAAGAGCAATAATAGAGTCTCTAGTTCAAAATGAATGGAATTTTAGTTACTTATTTGCATAATTCCAAATTGCTTTCCAAAATGGTTGTACCCTTTCAGAGCTCCACCTACAACATATTAGTGTTCTTGTCTTTCTGTTTCTATAATCCCTTCAACATTGACTGTTGCCTTTTTTTTTTTTTTTTTTTTTTATCCTTGCCAATTTGCAGGTTGTGAGGTGAAACCTCTGGGTTGTTTAGATTTACATGATTTAGAGAATTCTTTCACGTCATTGTGAATACTTAGAAGTTCTTTTCAGAACTATTTGTTCATATACTTTGACCCCCCTTATCTTGGAAAGTGTGTAGATAGAATTTTCGCCCCAAAGCTCCAGCTTATCTTACCCAGCATCCCATTTGCATTGCTGCTTGAATGGACAGACACAGGATAAAAGTTTTGGTGTGGCAAAACCCTCCCTCTTTTCTTCCAGGTTTAGGAGGCTGACTGGGAGCCAGGCGAAAGAATCTACACACGTGGTCAGTTAGCTTAGATAATTAGGCTTTTTTCTACTTTAAGTGATTATTAACAAAATATGGAAATATAAGAACCTGAAGTTATTGATGTTAATTTAAATTTTACAAAATAATGGCTATTAGTCTTACACATTTTCATGAATTGTTTACATATCTTGGATATCAAATCAAACCCTTTTCAGAGAAATTTGATGCAAAGATTTTTTTTTTCTAGTTTTACCACTTCCCTTCCTGTCCTAGGTGCATTAATGTCTATGCTGAAGCTTTTCAGATTCATGTAATCAAAGTTATATGTTTTATATTTTTATAATTGTCTCTATCTCTTATTTGTTTAATAATGCACCTTCTAACTGTTGGAACTTGATTGCAGGTCAAAGCATGTCTTCTTTCACTTTCTTTCCTTCATGATTTTTTTATGCGTGATATGTGTCTTTTGTCACAGCATGGGGAATATGGAAATAGCTTTTGCATGAATCCATTGGTATAACTTATATCAGACCATTTGTTGCATCTAGGAGGGTAGGGAGCATTCAGTATTCAGAGAGAATCTGAATTGCAAAATGGCAGGACAATTCTGCACGAAACTGGAAAATGAATAAAAGAAAGTTAAAAACAAAAAAGAATACATTTCCTATCCATAGCTATGTGGTATATATGATATGCTTATCTTCTGATTTTTTAAAGTAGTATGATCTTTAATATTTAGGTCATCATCCATTTGAATGTATTTTAGAATATGGTGTAAGGTGTTGGACTAAGCCTAATTTCTACTAGACTGCTTTCTAGTTTCCCTAGTAATTCTTTTTTATCAAATAAAGGAGTTTTTCCCTGCGTAATTTATGCTTTCTGTTTTGTCAGCTTCTAAAGAGTTATTGAATTCCTTCATTACTGATTCTCCCTTGTCTAATCTGTTCCATTGAGCTGTCTCTTTTAACCAATACCAGATGGTTTTGATGATTTTATAATATAGTTTTTTAATGTATAATTTATAATATAACTGCTTTATGATATAGTTTGAGGTCTAGAAATGCTGTTCTCTTTTCACTTCTACTTCTTTTCATTATTTCCCTTGATATTCTAGATCTTTTGTTTTATTAAATGATTCTTATTATTTTATAGAGCTCTATAAAGAATCCCTTCAGTAATTTGATCGATATAGCATTAAAAATGAAAATTATCTTAGGTAATATTGTCATTATTATGGTATTGTGGGTTGGCCATGAGCAGTGAATGTTCCTTCAGCTATTTAACTTGTCCTTTGTTTCTTTAAGAAGCACTTTGTAACTGAATATATATGAGTATTTTGTGTACTTTAGTAGGTTGATCCATTTGGAATGAGATTTTCCTTTCTATTACTGCTTCTTGTGTTTTTGTTATTACTATGTAGACATACTGTTCATTTTTGAGAGTTTATGTCTTGCAACTTTGCTGGAGCTATTGATTTTTTTCAATTAGGAGGAAGAGTATGAGCATTTATGTAGCACCTAATATGTACCAGATATTGTGCTAAACACTTTTAATAAATATGATCTCATTTGATCATCACAACAACCCTGGGAGATAGGCACTATTAATTTGCCCATTTTACAGTTGAGAAAATTGGGCAAAACTGAGGTTAAGTGATTTGCCCAGGGTCATATAGCTATTAAGTGTCTGTGGTCTGATTTGAACTCAAGTCTCCGTGAGTCCAGTTCCAGCCTTCTACTCACTGCACTTTCTAGCTGCATCACTACCATTAGTGTTTTTGCTGATTCCTAAGGATTTTACAAATGAATACTTTGAAGTACATCATGTAGGATATGATATCATAGGGGTGATCTTATTTCATTATTAACTTACCTTTATTTTAAAATTTTCTTTCTATCATTTCTAAAACTATATCATACAGTAAAGAGAATAGATATTTTTCTTTCTTTCCTCTTTTTATTGTAAAAGGTTCTAGTGTATCCCTATTCCTTATAATACTTGGTTTTTATTTTAGATAGATAGTTTTTTATGTTCTGCCTATAATTTGTAGGGCTTTTAGCATAAAAGAGCCTATATTTTGTTAAAGATTTTTTCCTGCATCTGTTTGAGGTAATCATGTGGTTTAGGATACTTTAGATTTTAATATGATTCTTTATGTGGATTGTTTTCCTAACTATCCTCACATCCTATTATAAATCCCATTTGGTCATGATGAATAATTTCTTGTATTTGTTTGACAGTGTTGTATTTAAATTTTTGACTCAATATTCATTAATGATATTAGTTTATAGTTTTCCTTCTGTGTTTTATCTTTATTTGATTTGGATATCAGGACTATATTTGACTCATAAAAGGATTCTAGTAGTGTGCTTTTCAGTTTTTGAGAATATTTTGTAAAGTGTGATTATTATTAAAGTTTGATAGAGGGGGTGGAGCTAAAATGGTGGAAAAAAGACAAGGACCTGTATGATCTCTCCCAAATTTCCCTCCAAACAACTTCAATATAATAGCTTAAAAGGAATTCTGGAGTATCAGAACCCACAAAAAGACAGAGCAACTTATCACTGACTAAAAGAATTCAGACAAACATTTTCAGAACCTAAAACCCTGAGCTCGTAGAAATCCAACTCTAAACAGCATGTACCATTATCTCCCCCCCCCCCTCCCCAAATCTCCCAAAAACAATTCTGGAGAAGCAGAATTAACAAAAGAAAAGTAATCACTGTTCCAGCCCAAGGTAATGTAGATGGATAGCAGGACAGACCCAACAAGGATAAGAAAGGAGAGCAATCTGGCACCCCTGGAACCTGGGGAAACTGGCAGCAGGAATAGTAGTTCAGCACATATGGCACCCAAGTAATGAGAAGAAGGAGAATCAATCCAATGTACCTAGTACCTGCAGTGGAAGAAGCAGTCAGCACATTTGGCATCCAGGGGAACCAGCAGCAAGGGAAGAAGAATCCAGTTGAATCCAACACAGGTGGCATCTGGGCAAAACAACTACAAGCCTCTCCACAGCAAGTCAGCTAGGCTGTCCCGACAAAGCGAATATTGTAAGACTCAAAGGCAGCCAGGCCACCCCCCTCTAAGCACCACAGTAGAGTACAATACAAGTTTGGGATAATACTTTTCCTCCTCAAGAACAGAGCTGAACTTCAACATAGGCATGGTCATGGAAAAAGCTGGAAAAAATGAGCAAAAGATAAAGAAAAAATTTACCTTAGAAAGTTACTTTAGTGATAAAAAGACCAAAAAGTAAACTTAGAGGAGAACAACAATGTCAAATGGAAACATGTGAAGCTTCAAAGGAAAGTTTGAAAGGGTGTCAGGCTCACAAAGAACATGTTGAAAATCAAATAACAAGAGATGTAGAAAAATTGGGAAAAGAAATGAGAGTTAACAGCTTGGGCGTGGGGGTGGGGAGAGATCACTGAAGAAAATAACTCTAAAGAAACTAGAGTTGGCCAAATGAAAAAGGATGTACAAAAATCCATTGAAGATAAACTTCTTAAAAACTAAAATTAGCCAAATGGAAAAAGAAATGCAAGAGCTCAGTTAAGAAAATAACATCCTAAAAATTAGAACTGAGCAAATGGAATTTAATAACTGTAAGACATCAGGAAACAATAAAACAAATTCAAAAGAATGAAAAAAAAAACAGAAGAAAATCTGGAATATTGCCCTAGAAAAACAACAGACCTGGAAAATAGATCAAGGAGAGATAATCTAAAAATCACTGGACTACTTGAAATCTATGATAAAAAAAATAAAAGCCTGAACATTGCATGACAAGAAATCATCAGGGAAACTGCCTTGATATTCTTGAGCAATCAGGTAAAATAGAAGTTGAAAGAATCAACCAATTACTTCCTAAAGGAGATTCCAAAATAAAAACAGTACTATCATAAAACACCCAAGGAGAATATGCTATAAGGAGTCAGAAGGAATTTGTATATTGTGGAGCTGTAGTTAGGATTACACAGGGCCTAGCACGTTCTACATTAAAGGTCCTGAGGGCTTGAGATATATTCTGGAAGGAAAAGGTTTAGGATTACAACCAATAAATTATCTGCCCAGCAGAACTAAGAATAATCTTCAGGGGACTGGGCGGGGGAGGTAAATATTTAATGAAATTGAGGATTTTCAGGCAGTCCTGACAAAAAAAACCAGAGCTGAAAAGAAAATGCGTTATTTAATTTGACACCTAAGTGAAAAATAAAAAGGTAAAAGGACAAAAGAAATTTAAGAGATTCACTGGGGCTAAACTGATCATATTCCTACAAGGGAAGGTGATAAGATATTTAAGATATCTCTGAAACTTGATATATTAAGTACTTAAACTGCTTAAGATACTTAAGGTAATTAAGATACCAAGAACTTTATCACTATTAGGGCAGTGGGAAAGAGTATACATAGAAGACATGGTTTAGGTTGAAGATGATGGGATAATATTTAAAATAAAATAAAGGAATGAAAAGAGTAACACACTGGGAGAAGAGAAGAGATGGATAAGATAAATTATCTCACATATAAGAATTAATATAGTGTCAGAGAAGATGGGGGGATAGTGGACAGTGCTTGAACCCTCCTCTCACTGAATTTGGCTCATAGCAACAATAGCATCCACATTCAATTGGCTATAGCCACATATCATATGCCGTAGGGGGCCATATCATATGCCATAGGAAGTGGGAGGGGAAGGGGGGGAATAAGAGAAGAGTGCAACAGACAAAAGGAAGAGTGAATTGGGGGAGGCAGTGCTCAGGAGCAAAACTTTTATGGACAGGGAAAGGCTAAAAGAGGGAAAGAAGTATAAATAGAAAAATATGTTAGGGAAAACACATATTTAGCAATTATAACTGTGAATGGGTTGAACTCAGCCATATAAGGGAAGGGGATAACAGAGTGGTTTTTAAAATGCAGTCACAAGAAATTTTAAAGTAGGGAAACACATAGTATAAAGGTAAGGGGCTGGAGCAGACTCTATTTGCTTTAGTTGAGGTTTAAAAAAAAAGTGAGGGTAGCAAACATGATCTCAGATAAAGCAAAAGTAAAAACTGATCTTATGAAAAGAGATAAGGAAGGAAATTACATCTTGATAAAAGGTACAATAGACAATGAGTAATATCAGTAATAAATATTTACACACCAAATGGCATAGTATCCAAATTCTTAATGGAGAAGTTATAAGAATTGCTGGAGGAAATAGACAGTAAAACTGTAATGGGGGGGAGGGATTCAATCTTCCCCTCTCAGAACTAGATAAATCCAATCAAAAAAGCTAAGACTGGTTTTGTATTTGGGAAACTATCAGCATAATTGGCCATTTCAATAACAAAACCAATAGAAACCAAATGATTACATCAATAGATCGAGAAAACATTTTTGACAAAATACAACACCCATTCCTATTAAAAACACTACATTGGAATAAATGGAGTTTTCCTTAAAATGATAAATAGCATCTACATAAAACTATCAGCAAGCATTATCTCTAATGGAGATAAGCTAGAAGCTTTTCCAGTAAGATCAAGGGTGAAACTAGGATGCCTATAATTACAACTGTTATTCAGTATTGTACTAGGAATGCTAGCTATTAGCAGTAAGATAAGAAAAAGGAATTGAAGGGATTAGAAGAAGCAAGGAGCAGACAAAGATGGTATACTTAGAGAATCCTAGAGAATCAACTAAAAAAAAAAATTAACAACTTTAGTAATGCTACAGGATGTAAAACAACAAACCCACAGAAATCATCAGCATTTCTATATACTACCAACAAAGTCAAATAGCAAGAAACAGAAAGAGAATCCTATTTAAAATAACTTTTGGAGTATTCTAAATCCCTCCTCCTGGTTAGAGAAATGCAAATTAAAACAACATTGAGGTACCACCTCACACCTTGCAAACTGGCCAATATAGCAGCAAAGGAAAGTGATGAATGTTGGAGGGGATGTGGCAAAATTGGGACATTAATACACAGCTGGTGAAGTTGTTAATTGATCCAACCATTCTGGAGGGCAATTTGGAATTATGTGCAAAGGGTTTTAAAAGAATGCATGTCCTTTGATCCAGCCATACCACTACTGGGTTTGTACCACAAAGAGATAAGGAAAAAAGACTTGTACAAAAATATTCATAGCTGCGTTCTTTGTGATGACAAAAAAAAAATTAGGAAATGAGGGAGGTGTCCCTCAATTGGGGAATGGCTGAACAAATTATGATATCTGGTGGTGATGGAATACTGTTGTGTTGAAAGGAATAATGAACAGGATGATTTCAGAAGGAACTGGAAAGACCTACATGAAATGATGCAGAGTGAAAGGAGCAGAACCAGGAGAACCTTATACACAGAGATGGATACACTGTGGCACAATAAAATGTAATGGACTTCTCTACTAGCAGCAATGCAATGATCCAGGAAAATCAAGAGGAACTTACGAAAAAGAATGCTATCTACATCCAGAGAAAGAAGAACTGTGGGAACAGAAATGCAGAAGAAAAACATATGATTGATCACATGGTTCAATGGGGATGTGATTGGGGTTCTGATGTTAAAAGATCACTCTTTTGCAAATATGAATAACATGGAAATAGGTTTTGAACAATGATACACGTATAACCCAGTGGAATTGCTTGTCAGCTCTTGGGGTGGGGAGAGCAGGGAATCTTCAATCATGTAACCATGGAAAAATATTCTAAACAAAAATCTAAAAATCAATAAATAAAATAACTTTGGGGCTATATGAAATACCTAGGAGTGTATCTGACAAGACAAACCCAAGAACTATATGAACACAGTTATGAAATACTTTTCACACAAATAAAGTCAGATCTGAAGAATTAAAATAATATTAATTGTTCACTAGTAGGTCAAACTAATATAAAAAAGGACAATTCTACCCAAATTAATATGCTTATTCAGTGTCATACCAGTCAAACTATCTAAAAATTATTTCATAGAACTAAGAAAATTAATAGAAAATTAATCTGGAAGAACAAAAGGTCAAAAATATCAGTGGAATTAATGGAAAAAAATGAAGGATATCTATACCAGATCTCAAATGGTATTATAAAGCAGTAATCATTAAAATAATTTGGTACTGGCTAAGAAATCCAGTAATGAATTAGTTGGACAGGTTAGTTACTCAACACATAGTAGTAAATGATGGTAGTAACCTTGTGTTTAATAAATCCAAAAGTCACAGCTTTTGGGAGCAGAACTCATTATCTGAGAAAAACTGCTATAAAGAGTAGAAGAAAATATAACAGAAATTAGGCATAGACCAATATATCACGTCATTAACCAAGATAAAGTTAACATGAATTCATGATTTAGAGACAAAGGGAAATATGGACAAATTGGGGGAGCATGGAATTATTTGCCTGTAAGATTTGTGGAAAGGGAAGAATTTATGACCAAATAAGACAAAGAGAACATTACAAGATGTAAAATGGATAATTTCAGTTCCATGAAATTAAAAGATTTTTGTGCACACAAAATCAATGCAACCAAGATTAGAATGGAAATAAAACTGGGGTGGGGGGGTGTGGTTTATAACATGTGTCTTTGACAAAGGCCTCATTTCTCAATTATATAGAGAATTAAGTCAAATTTATAAGAATCCAAGTCATTCCCCAATTAATAAATGGCCAAAGGATATGAACAGGCAGTTCTCAGATGAACAAATTAAAACTATGCATAGTCATGTAAAAATACTCTAAATTACTATTGATTAGAGAAATGCAAAATTAAAACAACTGAGATACTACTTCACTCCTATCAGATTGTCTAATTTGACAAAAAAGAAAAATGTTAAATGCTGGAAATATGGGAAAATTTACTCACTAATACAGTCTTGGTGGAGGTGTGAACTGATACAATTATTCTGGAAAGCAATTTGGAACCATACTTAAAAGGACTATAAAACTGTAGATACTTTTTGACCCAGCAATCTCACTAGTAGGTCTATATCCCAAAGAGACCCAAAGAGACTAAAGAAAGGGGAAAGAATCTATTTGTGTACAAAAATATTTAGAACAGCTTTTTTTTTTTTTTTTTTTTTTTTTTTTTTTTTTTTTTTTTGTGGTAGCAAAGATTTAGAAACTTGGGCGATGCCTATCAACTGGGAAATGGCTGGACAAGTTGTGGTATATGATTGTAATGGAATACTGTTATGCCATAAGAAATTATAAACAGGATAATTTCAGAAAAACCTGGAAAGACGTATATAAAATGATAAAGTAAAGAAGCAGAGTCAGGAGAAAACTGTGCACAGTAACAGAAATATTGTTTGATGATCAACTTTGAATAACTTAACTGTTGTCAGCAATGCAAAGATCCAAGACAACTCCAAGAAACTCATGATAAAAAATGCTGTCCACCTCAAAAGGACCTAATAGAGTATGGATGAAGATTGAAGCATACCAGTTTTCACTTCATGGATTCTTACATGTGAGATTTGTGTCTTTCACATGATGAACATGGAAATATGTGTTGCAGGATAGCACGTTCATAACCCTCTATCAAATTGCTTGCTATCTCAGGGAGATAATGGGGAGGGAGGCACAGAGAAAATTTGAATCACAATGTCAGGAAAAATGTTTTAAATTGTTTCTACTGTATTTGGGGAAAATACAATAAAAGATCTTTAAAAATAATGAAAAGAATTCCTTGAAAATTAAAATTGGGCAAGTAGAAGCTAATAACTCCATAAAATCAAGAAACAACAAAGTCAAAAGAATGAAAAAATAGAAAATGTGAAATATCTCATTGAAAAAACAACTGACCTAGAAAATTTATCAAGGAGAGATAATTTAAGAATTATTCGACTACCTGAAAGCCATGATCCAAAAAAGGGACCTAGATATCATCGTTCAAGAAATTATCAAGGAAAATACTGCCGTGACATCCTAGAACCAGAGAGCAGAATAGAACCTGAAATAATCCATGTCTTTTCCTCAAGAGAACCCAAAATGAAAACACTCTGGAATATTATAGTCAAATTCCAGCTTTCCGAATCAATGAGAAAATATTGTGAAAAGCCAGAAAGAAGTAATTCAAATGTTCTGGAGCCACATTAAGGATAATATAAGATTTATCAGCTTCCACATTAAAAGTTTGAAGAGCTTGGCATATATTCTGGAAGACAAAGGAGCTAGGACTACAACCTGCCCAGAATACCTAAGCATAATCTCGGGGAAAATAAATGAGTAATCAGTGAAATGGAGGACTCACAAACATTCCTGATAAAATGACTTGGAGCTGAGGAGAAAATGTGACTCAATTTCAAGACTCAAGAGAAGCATAAAAAGGCAAACAGGAACGAGTGATCATAAGGGATTCACTAAGGTTCAACTGTTTACATCCCTAGATGGGAAAATTATACTTGTAATTCTGAAGAACTTTATTTTCATTAGGGCAGTTAGAATGATTATACAAAGAGGGCAGGGGTGAGAGTTGATTATGATGGGATGATATCTAAAAAAGGGGGGAGGTGAAAGAGGAATGCATTGGGATATGGGTTAAGGGAAAGGTAGAATTGGATAAATTATCTCACAAAAAGGAGGTTTGGAAGACCTTTTGTTTTTGGAAGGGGAGACACAGGAAGTGGGGAGGGGAGTGCTTGAACCTTATTGTCTGCATTGGCTCAAAGAGGGAAGAACATACATACTTAGTTGGATATAGAACTCTATATTACCCTACAGGAAAGTAGGAGGGGAAGAGGATAAGAAAGTGGGGATGCTGATAGAAGGAGGGGCAAATTGGGGAAAGCGAGATCACAAGCATAACATTTTTGAGAACACAGGTTGAAAGGAAAGAGTTGAATAAACAGGAGGAAAATAGGATGGTGGGTAATACATAGTAGTCATAATGATGGAAAAAAATTTACAACAAATTTCTCTTAATAAAAACCTCATTTCTCAAAGACATAGGAAAATAAGTCAAATATATAAGAATACAGATCATTCCCCCAATCAATAAATGGTCAAAGGATGTTTACAGTTTTCAGACAAAGTAATCAAGGCTATCTATAGTCATGTGAAGAAAATGCTCTAAATCACCATTAACTAGAGAAATGCAAATTAAAACTCTTGAAGTAGCATCTCACATCTATCAGATGGATTATTTTGACAGAAAAGGAAAATGTCAAAAGTTGGAGGGGATGTAGGCAATTTGAGACATTGATGCATTGTTTGGGAGAATTGTGAACTGATTAAACCATTCCAGAGAGCAATTGGGAACTAGGCACAAAAGGCTATAAAACCAAATATACCCTCTGGTCCAGCAATATCATTACTAGGTCTATATCCCAAAGAGATAACAGACCAAAAGGAGAAGGACCTATATATAAAACAATATTTATAGCAGCTCTTTTTGTGGTGGCAAAGAATTGGAAAGTGAGGGGATATCTATGTAAGTTGTAGTATATTATTGTGCTATAAGAAATGATGAGCAGAATGATTTCAGAAAAACCTGGAAAGATTTACACAAACTGATGCAACGTGAAGTAAGCAGAACCAGAAGAACATTGTACATAGTTACAGCAGTATTATACAATGAATAATTGCGAATGACTTAGCTGTTCTCAGCAATACAGTGATCCAAGAGAATCCCAAAGGATTCCTGATGAAAAATACCATCTGCCTCCAGAGTAAAAACTGCTGGAGTCTGAATCCTGACCCAAAATTTTATCAACTCCACATTTCTCTTTCTTCATTTTTTTGTTTTGAGTTTTCTTCCACAAAATGACTGCTACAGAAAAATATTTTACATGATTGCACATGTATAATCTATATCAGATTGCTTACGAGGGAAGGAATGATAGAAAGGTGAGAATTTGGGATGCAAATTTTTTAAAAATCAAATGTTAAAAATTGTTTTTACATGTAATTTGAGGGAAAGTAAAATATATTTAAAAAAAATAAGTTTGATAGAATTATCCTGGACCAGAATTCTTAGTACCAGTTTTTTTTTTTCCTTTGTTAATTCCTTTACAGCTAAATCTATTTCCTTTTCTGAGATTGGTTCAGAATCTCTCTGTGTTCTCCCCATAGTTTGGGCATATTATAATGTTTAACGTATTCTATTTCTTTTGTGTTCTCAATTTTGTTAGCATATAACTGTATACATAAATATACAGTGATCCTTCACCTATTGTAGGAGTTACATTCCAAAGATCCCCATGATAAGCGAAAATCCATGAAGTAGTGGTGTTGGTACTTGGTTTCATTACCAGAAGCCTTAGAAGGCACAGAATGTTTGGGTGGCATTAGAGCTTGAAATAAATTAAAACTTCTACAAAAATTTCACAAAAACACAACACCACAGAGCAACACTATACGCAGCAATCAGGCGTCGATATGAGTTGTATATAGTAGTATTAGTGCAGTTAAGCTGATAACTTAATAGTGAATACCATGTTACATGGTAGCTAAGGGAACCTACTTTGGCCACTTTGTAATATTCTGTATTCCCATCATAGGTCAGTATTCCCTATTTTCACATTTCATTCACTTAACAAGTTTGCATGTTTTTTGAATGTCCTCCTTTTAAGATATTTTATCAATGTTCTTCAGTTAATTTTCCCAACATATTTAAGAGCCTTAACCAGTTTTCACTTATCCTTATTGATCAGTTTAGTTGGGTAATAATGATCATTTAAAACCACAATTAGTCCAAAGCTTTGCTTTACCTCATAATGGCTACTTTTTCTTTCTTCTAACTTTTCAGAGCACCCATTGATTACTATTTATTAAATGCCATTAGGGCACATAGCATTTTATAATATTGGGTGGTAGAAAAGGAAATTCATTTTTAATTCTAAGTTAAAGGAGGTAAGGTCACTGTGGGAAAATTAAATTTTCCTTCAGTGTAGAATCCAGTGCTGTGGCTGAATTTTTTTGTCTTGTGGTATATTTAAGAGTTTGAGACTTCTACCAGGAATCAGAATGAGACTGCTCACGCCATTGCCCAGGAGATTTCCCATGTCCATAAGCTATACCAGGAAAAGGATTTTTCAGGATAGTTGCTTTTTGTTTTGTTTTGTCTATAATACTACTGGAAATATTTGCTGACATTTAGGAAAATCATCCTGGTAAAACCCATGGAGAGTCGTTCACCTGGACTAGATGTACTTCTAGTTCATTTCCAGGCTAATAATGCTGTTATTTCCTTAGACATGGTTCAGAAGTAACTTGTTGAAGTAAATAGAACAGCACATTATAGCATCTTACAATAAAAGCTTTTGCTACAATATAATAACAGGGAAGTTTGTTATAAAGGTATGAATCTTCTTGTTAGGGTAATTTGGTGGTGAGGAAGTAGAACACCTTGAATGTAGATAGCCAAAGCCAGATGTTGCATATTTCCCATGAGCTGTAGCTATCTATCTCTTTCTTGTGAAAGTAGTCAAGAGGGTTATTGATTTGTATTACTAGAGAAAACTTACTCTGCTTTGTAGTGCAGTGTCGGGCAATATTTTAAGTCTTTTTAAAGCCTTCTTGAATCTTCCTGATGTAAAGATGATTTCTTGATTTTTCCCCCCCTTCTTCTGTCTCTTCTTAACCTTCTTGCTTATTTATTGAGTCACCAATCCATGTTCCAGAAATGTATAGTATAGAAGGGAATGACTCAGAACCAGAGGAGGAGGGATGCTGATACCCATCCATAACTTTATCAATCCTACAAACATCCACAGCCTAGAAAAGAGATATGGAGAGACAGCTCAGTGCCTCTTTGGTTAGAGTCAGGCCTAGAGACAGGAGGTCCTGGATTCAGATCTGGTCTTAGAGACTTCCTAGCTGTGTGACCCTGGGCAAGTCACTTAACCCCAGTTGCCTAGCCCTTATTTGCTCTTCTGCTTTGGAATCAATATTTAGTCTCAAATCAAAGACAAAAAGTTAGGGGTTTTTTTTGAGATAGAGATAGAAACAGAGACACTTGCACACCCACCTCACAGAACATGAGTTTCAGGATGTGCATCTCAGTCCAATTGGGGAGCATGAAGTTTGGGTCTGGGAAGTCTTTCACAGCTGCCCACTTCATTCTGGCCCCACACACATTTTTGCCTCTACCTAATCTAGGTTTTCCCATCCTTCCTCTGGGATAATGGTGGTTATACTGAGTGAGATCCAGGAATGGTTTGCAAAGCCAGCATGTGGAAACTGGGGGCTCAGGGGAAAGACAGACACCAGAGCGGCTGCTCTTCCTGTTATCTCTTAGGCTTCAGCAAAAAAAAGGGATTATCACAAAGGCTTGGCCCAGAGCTATGGGAAATAAAAATGTTTCTTGAAGGAGAAGCAAATAAGGTTGTTTTTTGTTTTGTTTTTAAGAGAGAAGTTTTCTTCCTTTGTGAATCAGAAGGATTTGGCTGGAATATATTGTGTTAGATAATTCAGTCTTCATACCTTGTTAAGAAGAGCAATTGATTTTTCCACCAGAGAGATTGACTACAACAGATTTAAGGGATGTTTTGAAGTATGGAAGGCCTTTTTCTCCCCTTCCTTCCCCTCTTACCTGGATTTTACCACAGAAACATAACACAGAGAATCCAGTGATGATGCCTTGCTCTAGGCAACCACATTTTGACATTAAAAGTAGGAATCCCCTGATTTTGGATTCCCTCCACCCTCCTGCAGTTCTTTCATAGTTCACCCTTTCTTCACTTGGGATATAAAGCTGACATCTCATGAGAATCTATCCAGAGCTTCCTTGGCAAAGAGTGTATTGAACACCTGATCTCCCCATAAATTGTCCTTATCTTTAGAGAAGTCATGCAGGTTTGGTGTGAAGCTCCAGTCTCAGAGGAGAACTCAACCTTTAGGTCTTAGTGAGTTAAGATGGTAAGTGAGTAAAGGGAAGCATGCTTTTTACTTAAGAGAGAAAAATTAACTTTACCTTTTGTTTTCTCTGTAACAAGGGCAAGCAAAATTCCCAGCATTTGGACCAAAGGGCACAGCATCAGCATTTCTTCAGAGAATATAGCATATGTCCCCCACAACTCTGCCCATAGCTCCCCTCTTCTCTCAGGCATTTGGGACCCTCTGGAGCCAGGTTAAGGATTTTAATTAAATATTATAGTATGCTTGTGATGAGTCCCTATTGGCAGCAGAGATGATCTTAATAGTATTGTCTTTGCCCTTGGGAGGTGAAATGTCTGCCCCTCTTTTCCTTTGCTCTTGGTACCACATCCCATTCTCTTACACAGAGGCAGTCTCTTCTGATTGAGCCAAGGTATACTTTGCAGTTCTTAAATTTATTTCTACTTTTGTACTATTTTTTCTAGTCTTCCCCACCTCCTACTTTTGTACAGTTTCCCTAATGCATGGCAAAGCTATGAGCTCTGGTGTTAGATGGTATTCATGTCAAAATGTACATGTTAACTTGTCATTTCTCCATCCTGGAAATTGTTTTAGCCAAAATAAAGTTGCCTTCTGAAATCTTTTTGAAGTCTAAATCAGAATGCCCAGGACAGCTCTCAGCCAAGAGTATCTATGAGAGAATGTGGGCTTGGCTAGGTTGAGTTGTTTGTTGTCACATCATGATATTATTTTGTTTACTCTAGGACATGGCCCCCATTGAGAGTCTGTCTTTCTTTGTGTACTCAAAAGCCTCTTTGGTTACAGTATACAAATACTAGCCTGGATCTCCCAGGACTTCTAAGACCACAAAGAAGAAATATTGTGTCAGGAGAAATTTAATGTTAATTTTCTGGAAATTTTACTCTCGTCCCCATCTGCTATTGGATCAGTATAAGCAGAGAAGTCTTGTTCTTTCGTGTTTTCTCCCCTTCTCTATCCCTTCTTTTTTACTATTTTATTTTCCCCATTACATGTAATAACAATTTTCAGCATACGTTTTCCAAAATTATAAGATTGAAATTGTCACCCTAACTTCCTTTTCTCCCCCTTCCTTCCTTTTCTCCCCCTTCCCTGAGATGGTAAACACTTTGAGCTGGGGTTATACATATATGATTATGCAAAACTTTTAGTCATTGTTGTGAGAGAATACTCATATAAAGCCAAAACACAAAAAAAGTGAAAAACAGTATGCTTTGATCTGCATTCAGGCTCCAACAATTCTTTCCCTGGAGCTGGATAACATTCTTTGCCATAAGTCAGTGATTCCCAAAGTGGGCACCACCACCCCCTGGTGGGTGCTGCAACAATCCAGGGAAGTGGTGATGGCCACAGGTGCATTTATCTTTCCTATTAATTGCTATTAAAATTTTTAAAAAATTAATTTCCAGGGGCGCTAAGTAATTTTTTTCTGGAAAGGGGGCGGCAGGCCAAAAAAGTTTGGGAACCACTGTCATAAGTCCTTCACAATTATTCTGGCTAGTTGTGTTGCTGAGAGTAGTGAAGTCTTTCTCAGTTGATCATTGTACAATATTGTTGTTAACTGTACAATCCTTACTTCACTCTATATCAGTTCATATGGTCTTTCCAGGCTTTTCTGAATTCATGTTGCTCATCATTTCTTATAGCTTAATAGTATTGTTCCATCACAATCATATGCCACAATTTGTTTAGCCATTCCCCAATTGATAGATACCACCTCACTTTCCAATTCTTTGCCATCACAAAAAGGGCTGCTATAAATATTTTTGCGTAAATAGGTCCTTTCCCTTTTTTTGGATCTCTTTGGAATATAGACATAGTAGCAATATTACTGGATCAAAGGGTATGCAGTTTTATAGCCCTTTGAGCATAGTTCCAAATTGCCCTCCTAAACTGGTTGATTCAGTTCACAACTCCACCAACACTGCATTAGTGTCCCTTCCATCCCTTTCTAATTGACTTTTTTCACCAGTGCCTAGGGCCTGAACAAGTAGGCTTATTAAAAGAAGATAATGTGTTTTGGGGATAGTTTGAATTGTAGACCCCTGTCCTTCTAGAGTTGAATTGAAGCTATTATACAAAGTTTCATGGCTCCCACCCCCAAGCCTGCATTGTGTTTCTTCAGCAGCTGTAT
The DNA here is from genome assembly GCF_016433145.1 of Gracilinanus agilis. Classification (NCBI taxonomy): domain Eukaryota; kingdom Metazoa; phylum Chordata; class Mammalia; order Didelphimorphia; family Didelphidae; genus Gracilinanus; species Gracilinanus agilis. Next base: position 141,238,974 of record NC_058130.1, on the reverse strand, counting down.
TTCTGTGTTCCCAACCTTCTCACTGCCTCATAATCAAGATGTCTTTATAACCTCTTGGGCATTACTTCAAAGACCTGTGGAATTAGGAAAATATTGGTGAATCACTGACTTCTTGGGCCCTGGAAAATAGCTGACCTATAAGGTCAAGAGAGAACATTAACCACAAAGTGCTTATCCCAGTTCCTCCTTTCAAACTGAAATTTGTTTTGTGTGGATTATTGACTAATCTTATATCTAACTGTGGGGATCCTTTCATGGTCTGGAGCTCGATACCATCAGAGGAATATCATTTGCAAACAAGAAAATCTGAAGGTGCTTCAAAGGGAATTTCTTTTCCATTTCGATTTTCATAAAACATCATCCATAACAGAAGTAAACACTTTTGGTGAGCATACATAGCTCCATTTTAGGCCTTCTTAATATTAAAAAGTCACTGAACAGAGGTGCTTTTTGTTGTAAGATTTGAGGTAATATCTATCAAAATGCTTTGAAAAGTATAAAATGCTAAACAAATGCAAAGTTTTATTATGGTCTTCCTCTCTGTCCTAAACTAGTCAAAGTGTTCCAAGGACCTTGAGAGACTGGATAACCATTTTTTAAGAGTCTAGTAAGGGCACAAATTGTACTCTTCTTGAGTCCTTTCCAACTCTGAGATTCATGCTGCTAACCACTACTAGGTGAGAACTAGGCAAGTATCATTTGTCATATAGTAATTCTCATTTTTTATTTTTCAATGGATCTAATATCTCTAAGAGTTCCTGCCTCATATTTTTCTGAACTTCCATGTCTGTCTGCCCCCTTGTAGCCACTCCTTGACCTTATGACTATAATTGTCCCCCTACCCTTTCCCCATAGCTTTTTCAGCCCATTTCTCCATATCCTCAGCTCCACTGACCTTGTACTCCTTGCCAAACTTTTCTCTTCGTGTTCTCCTTCAGTCTCCTCTCTCGTGGGTGAGGTAGACAATGAGAGAAACTTTCTTTTCTTTATTTTTTTTTTAATTTTTATTTAGAATATTTTCCCCTAGTTACATATTTCATGTTCTTTCCCTCTCCCCCAAACTCCCCTAACCCCCCTTAGCCGACGCACAATTCCACTGGGTTTTACATGTATCATTGATCAAGACCTAATTTCTTATTATTGATAGTTGGACTAGAGTTATCATTTAATATCTACATCCCCAATGATATCCCCATCAGCCCATGTGTTCAAGCAGTTGTTTTTCTTCTNAATTTTTATTTAGAATATTTTCCCCTAGTTACATATTTCATGTTCTTTCCCTCTCCCCCAAACTCCCCTAACCCCCCTTAGCCGACGCACAATTCCACTGGGTTTTACATGTATCATTGATCAAGACCTAATTTCATATTATTGATAGTTGGACTAGAGTTATCATTTAGTGTCTACATTTCCTATAATATCCCCAACAGCCCATGTGTTCAAGCAGTTGTTTTTCCTCTGTGTTTCTCCTCCCACAGTTCTTCTTCTGAATGTGGCTAGTTTTCTTGAGAGAACCTTTTCTACTTCTTGGACAGTGGTAATTCTCCCACCCCAACAGCTTCATCAGGGCTCATTCATTTTTAACCTGGAGGAGTGATTTAAATGAGAATTTTTGCAGTAGACTGTGTATATTGCTGATTGTGTGCATGACCAATACTTCAAGTCCCATGGTATATAAAGATTAATCACAGTAATAACACTGGTCACTGGCCAGGAGATTTTCTTTACTTTGAATATTTGTGTCAAGTGCCAAGAAATAAAGAAAATTCCTTGGTTCCACAAACCAGAAGTACTCGAAGTGAGTAGCCTCCCTATGGGGTTGCTAAGCAGCAGATTTTGTGTTCTTGCAGAGAATAGAGGGTGAATTTTACTATCCTTCATTCTGTCATGAAGGGGGAAACTAATCAGTTTTTCCAAGTTCACCCAGTTGAGAAACACTCTTGAAATATGCTTCAGGAAATGGGCTCATATAAGAAACTGAGTCTTAAAGCATTTTTATTTTATATTTTCACAGGGATGTAACCTCATTTATATCTCCCCACCTCTCTCTCTAAAGAAAAACATATTACTTTAGAAGAATTAAAACTCCATGTTTGTTACTTCCCACCATTAAAGTCCTACACCATTGCTTTATCATGGTATAAAGAAGACCATGGGTTCTTGAATGCTATGCCAGTGGAACACAAGTTCTGGAAAAGCTTTTAGTATAAGTCTAGCAATAAAGGTGTGTCTGTCATTTGAATTTATTACCAAAAGTTTCACCAGCATGATGAGATTTTTCTGCCACAACAATTGTCAAAGAATATCTATAATATTATAGATAGCTTACGATCTCCACAAGTTCAGGCAAGACCTATAACCATGAAATTCTGAATCCCTAAATTATTGAACTGTTCACACTATGGTATGGGTCAAAATGGAACCATAAAAACTCCACTGTCTCTCCCTCCCAGGTTTGGAAAGAAGATATGATACAATTACATTTAACATTTCATATTTGAATCTTTTTGCTTATCATGATGTAACCAGTACTGTCCCACACTGGATATTTTTATCTTTGTCCAAATAGCCAGGCCACTTCATTAAGTCCTCTCCCTACTCCCATTCAGTTGTTGGTGGCCTCATAATATCCAGTCTGTAGGTTGAATATTCCATCATCCTTTTTACATATGGCACACAACCTCTTTCTGAATGAAAGGCTGCCTGAAATATATCTGACACTCCTGACCTATAATGTGCCTCATTTGCAGGTGGTCCTGTGCATTATTTTTTTTGTTGTGTGCTCCATGACTACAGGATTCTGCATTTTGAAAAAGTGGATATTGAAGAGGCAGCTAGGTAGTTCATTGTATAGTGACAGGCCTGGGGAGAGGAGGTCCTTAATTCAAATCTGGCTTCAGATACTTTCTAGCTGTGTGACCCTCGGTGTCACAACCCCAATTGCCTACCCTTTACCCCTCTTCTGCCTTGGATCTAATACTTAGTTATCCATTCTAAGACAGAAGATCAGGGTTTAAAAAAAAAAAAAGAAAGAAATGTGGCTATGGAGCAGAATACCTTAGAATCTAGATTTTTAGAGTTGGTCATGACCTTTGACCAAAGAATGTCAGAGCTGGCCGTGACCATGGAAGACCAGAGCTAGAAAGGACTTTAGAAATTATCTAGTTCAACTTACTTATTTTACAGACGAGAAAACTGAGGCACAGAGAGGGGAAAGAATTGTATTGAGAGCTGAGTTCTTTGGGGACAATGCAGTTACACTCAGGCTTTGTTTTCTTGGCTCAGCAGGAATATTACCCTGCCAAGAAACGCAGAACCACCCAGGAGGTCATTATTATTGCTGTTGTTTTATTATTTTTTATGGTTAAACATTTATCGAACATCACTTGTCAGCCAAATGCTGTGTAAAATATGTAGTCAGACATAGCCCCTCCTCAAGGGGGCTTTCATAAGACATATCATTGACGAGGACCTCGGAATTAATCTAGTCCAATATTCTCATTTTACAGATGGAGTGTAAGGCCCCAAAACATTAAGCGACTTGCCTACTGTCACACAGGCAGTAAGTAGTTGAGTCTGGATTTGAACCCACGTCCTTTGGCTCCAAATACAATGCTCCTTCCATTCTGCTGTGCCAGTGGGAAGATTGGGGAAAGAAAGGGGCTTCCACACAAAGAAAACCAAAGGAGGAAAAAATAGGCTAACTGAGGAACCAACAAAATCCCAGAAAAGAAGCATGATTAAATACAAAAAAGTATAGAATGTAGAGTTAGAACTCTGACAGAGGTTTGACCTCTGATTCTGCTACTTACTTGTTTTTCATCTCATTGAGGCTCATTTTCCTTATTTGTAAAATGAAGAAAATTACTTTGATTTGGCCTACATCATTGACTTGCTTTGAGGAAATCAGTTTATAAGTAATAAAATTGTTGAGATGATCTCTTGACTTTGGGATTGAATGTGACAGTGTAGTCATCCAGGTCACCCATGTAGCAACCTTGGAGCTGTCCCTTAGACCAAGGATTTGAGTAAGAAAGATCTGGGAAAGGCCAAGTTAGGCACCTCTTGGTCTTCTGTGGAGCATAAAGCAAGAAACTGTAAGAATGGGAACATATTGCCCTCGGCTTCTCCCCTAGCAGGGTGGCTGCTGGGACATATTTATCTCTTCCTCTGGCTCCTCTTTCTCCTTTTTTCCTCCATTTTCTGTTCCTCACTTTGAATTTCTCTAATTATATTCCTTTTTTCATGTCTCCATATCTCTTTGTTTCTTCCTACAAACTCACTATTTTTCTGCGTATTGATTCAACACTGATCTGTGAGTCAGTCACAGGACCTTCCTTTCTACCTATCTCTATCACCTCTAGAAAAACGTCCTAGGACCCATGGGTGAGGTGAATAAGAGGACAGAGAGAAGGAGCAAATAATAACCACCAGAGAGGCCTCTACTGCATCATATGGGAGTGTAGAAACTAATTCTTTGACTTCCAGAGTGGAAGAATTATAAGTTTATAGCTGGCAGGGACCATAGAGGCTGTCACGATTAACTTCCTCATTTTACAGATGAGGAAACTAAGGCACAAAGAGGCTATGGACTTGCTTCAGGATCAGACAGCTAGTAAGTGTCGGAGGCAGAGGAAAGTGAATAGTTGAAATAGTTCTTAGTAGAATCAAACAATTTAATCACAAAGTTGAAAGTAGTAGAAATCATTTAGTCAGTAATCTCCACTCCCTCCTCTTATATCATCCCCCCATAATGATTGTTCATCTTTTCAACAATCATGATGCATGGTATTCATTTAATAAATGCTTGCAAATTAACTGATTCTCAAAGACCTCCAGTGACCAGGGAAATTTCAGGCTCCTTGAAACAGCGTATTCTACTTTTGGTTCCCCACTTTCTACTTATTGATCTTAGAGTTTCCTGTGGTGCCTAGCAGCACCCAGGCAAACTTCCCCCAGGGCTGTAGTCTCTTCATCTTCTTGGTCCCTTTTATCCTCCCGCTGTGAATCTGGTTTCCGTTTTCCTGCCCCTGAAGCATGAATTGAGTTGGTGACGGTGTAGGTCAGGTGGGCAATCTGAACCCCCTTCCCTCAGAATGCTTGCTCGCGATCCATTCCCAGCAGACACTTGGGAGCCCATGATGACGCTTGTCCCTTCTTTTGCAGCCACACCCACTCGCCTGGTTCTATGGCCGCAGTCCGGGAGTGGTCCTGTACCCGGTGCACATTCCTGAACCCCGCCGGCCAACGCCAGTGCTCCATCTGCGAGGCCCCCCGACAGAAGCCCGACCTCAACCACATCCTGCGGCTCAGCGTGGAAGAGCAGAAATGGCCCTGTGCCCGCTGCACCTTCAGAAACTTTCTTGGCAAAGAGGCCTGCGAGGTGTGTGGCTTTACTCCAGACCCTCTGCCAGGGACATCCCCTCTGCCCATCATCAATGGGGTACTCCCTAAGCCCCCCACCATCTTAGTGGAGCCCAAAGGGAGCTGCAAAGAGGAGGCGGCGCTGAAGGTGGAGGCCGGGGAATCGGGAACCAAGAGCCCCAAGGAAGCGGAGCCAGAGAGCGGGTGGGCCTGCCAGCGATGCACCCTCCACAACACTCCCGTCGCCAACTCCTGCTCTGCCTGTGGGGGCCCTCGAAAGCTCTCGCTGCCCAAGATCCCCCCGGAGGCCCTGGTGGTCCCTGAGGTCATCACCCCTGCCGGCTTCCACGTGGCTCCTTCCACTCCACAACCCAGCTTGCCCCCAGATCTTCCCGAGGTTGACTCCACCTCAGCTACCCCAGATCCCTCCGCTCCGGAGCAAGAGCTCCCCAAAATGCCATCGTTCAGTCCTTTTTCCCCCACCCTGCAGAACAACCCAGTCCCTAGAAGCCGCCGGGAGGTACCTCCCCAGCTACAGCCGCCGGTGCCTGAGGCTTCCCAGCCCACAACGACCCCCCCCGGACCCAAGGGCTCCCCCCAGGGGCAGGGCCGAGCACCTGCCGCCGCCCGCTTCCAAGAAATCCTAGCCAGCAAGCGGCTGAGCGTGCTGGAGGAGGAGGCAGAAGCCAGCTCCCCTCTGTGGAGGTGCAGCTCCTGCTCCCTGGCTAATCCGTGCGGCACCTCGAGGTGTGAGAACTGCGGCGCCCCCCAAGGCAGCGACGTCATTGACCTCACTGGGGACACCGTCCGCTTCACCCCCGCCAGCCCCTCCAGCCCTGACTTCACCACCTGGTCGTGCGCCAGATGCACCCTCAAGAACCCCACCGTGGCCCAGAAGTGCAAAGTGTGCGGCTCATCCAAGCTGCACGGCTTCCAGGAGCACGGCGGTGGGGCCGCCCCGGGGGAGCCCGCCACCCGCTGCCCAGACTGCAGCGCCGACAAGCCCGGGGACTGCTGCTGCGGCCGGGCCCCCTCGGCCCGCAAGGCCGCCCGTCTCTTCCCCTCGCCGCCCGCCGCGCTGTCCGAGTGGGCCTGCCCGGCCTGCACCCTGCTTAATGAGCTGAAGGCCAAGAACTGTGCCGCCTGCCACACTCCGCAGGGCTGCGTGGCCCAGCGCAAAGGAGCCAGGCCGCTGACGCGCAGGGAGAGCATGCACGTGGAGAAGCGGAGGCAGACCGATGAAGGCGAGGCCAAGGCCCTGTGGGAGAACATCGTGAGCTTCTGCCGGGAGGCAAGTATGCAGGGCAGGGCCGGGACAGAGCCTCTCTGCTCTCCCCTCCTCCTCAGAGAGAGGCCCTGGTCTGGCCTGGCCTCCTCGCCAGTCTGTCTTCCTGGAGGTTTCTCACAGCTGGTGGCCTCTGCTCTTTCTCTCCGTCCTTCCCATTGGCCTGTCTCCTTCCTCCATCGTCCTGCTTGTTTCCTCCTTTGTCCTTCCTGCCCTCCTGTTTCTTCTTTCCTCGGTCCCTTCCCCTTTCCATCTTCCAACTCTTCTTTTCCTCTAGTTTCTTCTGGCCTTCAGCCTTCCCTCGCTTTCCTCTCGACTTCCTCAGCCTTGCTGCTTCTCTTCAGTGCCTCTGCCCCTTTCTCTGCTGTTGGAGGCCAGAGGCTGGGGCTTTGCCTTCGTATGGCGTCGCTTCCCTGGGTGCCTGTCTGTTCTTTCTTTGGCCCAGGGCTTTGACAGAGACACAGAGGTGGCTGAGGCCCCGAGCTTGGTCAGGTGCCGCTTTCCAAAAGGCAGAGTGACTGCGTGTCAGGGAAGCTGAGAGAGCTTCCTCGTGTCATAACAACAGACATGGGCACCGTGTTTACTTCTTCGCTGTCCGGCCATAGTTAATTTCCCTGTATGAACAGGAAGCTTCGAGTTTCTCTGGGGCTTTTCCCTTCAGGTGCCCACAGCTCACATCAGGCGTGTAATTTTCTCCCTCACCCCGGGGATAGTAAGGGAAAGCTGATTTAGCCCCCTAATCTTCCCCTGTCTTCAGTCACACAGAATCAGAGACAGAATCATGAAATCAAAGGACGTTTAGGATGTAGTAGCCTCAAGGTCATTTTAGCCAGCCAACCCTAAGCTTTCAGAGTGGGGGTGTTCAAATTCCCCCAAAAGTCAGCCCTTGTAACAATTTCCAAGCTCTGCCAATCATTCATTTTCCAGTCATGCAGCTGCAGCGGAGTTATTTGACTGCAAAGTCTTCATTGGATTCAGTCCTCCCCCTCCTGGTCCCCCACTGCCACCTCCTCTTACAGGGATGAGTCTAAGAGAACAGAAGCATCTGCTGGCAGTGCCCATGCTCAGAATCCCTCCCCACAGCCTGACTCACATTTCCATGGAAACTAAACCAAAAGAGATAAAAGAGAGATGCAGAGCATGTTTTTCATGAAGTCCAGTGTCTGATTTTTCATGAACCTGGCTGCTTAATTTCCACTGGGCTTAACTAGCTATCCCCTAGGCCCTGAGCATGTCTGCCAAAACCCAATGTGATGGCCGGCCTACTCTCCAGGTGAAGTCCCCTGTGAGTCCTCTCATGGTCTCTCCCAAAAGCATCCTGGAGAAGAAATGACCCGACTGCCCAAGCCACTGGGGAGTCAAGTTTAAAAATCTGCCCTGCTCCTGTGACTGGCCCGTTTCAATATTTGACAGGTGCAGTTTTACTCGTCTGCAACCTCAACATCATTCCCTAAAAAGTCCATCATATGACAGGGACTATATCCGGTATGGCTTGTTTCAGAGAGAACTGAGGGATTTAACACCAACAGCTGTTGGAGTCAGAATGATCCTCTAAACCCGGTTATTCTTTTTTCACCACCATTCAGACATCAAACGGTTTTTTTAGTTTTGTTTTGTTTTTGTCTTTTTCTCATGATACTTAATAAATTAATTGCCATTTAGTCACATTGCCACCCCTTTGGTACAAAATCATTGCCAAGAAAAAGAACTTTGAGGAATAAGGATACAGTCTGAGACAAGCCCAGGAGAGAGCATGGGCTCCTGGTATAACTGAAGGTCTTTGGACAAGATAAAAACCAGTTAGGAGGCCAGGCAGGAAAGCAATTAGAACCCTATTTGTTTCCCTGTGACTTTGTTGTGCTAAGGAGGAAGTCTGGGGCAATAACCTAAATTATGAGACATGCAAGTATGGACAGTTTTACTCTCCTCCTGACTCAAAATCGGTCTTATTTAGCTCTTGTTCATCTTGGGTACTCGTGGCGTGCTGCCTTGCAATGAGATCTGGAGTGGGTTCAGCTTTGACAAAAAGTGGAGTTTGTTTTTGCTTTGGTTTGTTTTAAGCTATGTTGGGGGGAAAAAATCAAAGAAAAGGATTCTGGTTCCATGTAGATAAGACCATGATAACAGAGAAAAAGCTGGTTTGTTCAGTTCTTACTTTCCTTGTGTATTCTATGCTAAGGAGATTGATCTCTGGACTGGAAAGATTAAAACAAAGATAGCTAATAGGAAGTTGATACCCAAAATAAGTATATAGAGATTAAGACCCAAATGAACTACATCTCAAGGGATTGAAAAAAACTGGAGGATGGGATTGCTGGCCTTCAGACTGTTTCTTAATGATACTGAGAAGGACTGAAGGAAGGCAAATACCAGTTTTCAAAAAAGGAAGGAGCTGCAAACTATAGGTTATTGAACCTGACTTTAATATCTGACAAAATTCTTTTATGTACTATTAAGGGGGGTTGGTTAATGAACTTGTGGAAAAGGAAACAGTGATTAGGTAGTCACCATAACTTCATTGATCATGTATCAAACATCTCATTTTCTTTTCTTTTTTCAAAACAAGGTTGTTACATTAGACTTTAGAAAAGAATTTGACAGTCTTCGGGGAAAAGCTGGAGAGATGTGGGTAAACTAGTACATTTAGATTGATTTGGAACTGGCTGAATGACTGGACCCAAAGACTAATTATTATTGAGCCAATGTCATCTTGAAAATGATGTATGTAGTAAAGTATCCCAGAGATCTATGGTTGGCCCCTGACGTTGAAAATATTTATCACTGATTTGGGTAAATGGATAACAACATGCTTACAAAATTCATAGAGTAATACTAAGTTGAGAATGAAAATTGTCTTATTGGATGGCAGAGTCAGAATCCAAAAATCTTTATAGACTAGAACATTGACATAAATTTGATAGAATAAAAGGTGATTAACTTAGACCAGGGGTCGGCAATGTATGGCTCTCGAGCCATATCTGGCTCTTTTGAGAGACAGATATGGCTCTTTCTGCAGGAGCCATAAAGTCCATTTTTTTTTTCAAGCGCTACAGGAGCGCGCACTGCGAGCACTGTATGGCTCTCACGAAATTACATTTTAAAAAATGTGGCGTTTATGGTTCTCACGGCCAAAAAGGTTGCCAACCCCTGACTTAGAGGATTCAAGAACACCAGTCCTGACCTCGAGTGAGCCAGACTCAGTTTCCTCTTATAAAACGGAAATAATAGTAAACACATATCACACAAGGTTGTTGTAAAGATCAAATAAAATATGTAAATTACTTTGCATTTTATAAATGTCAGCTATTTTAAATGAAGAGAAGTAAATATAAAGTCTTACACATAGGCTCAAAAGGGAAAAAAAAAGGAACTTCACAAGTATAGGATGGGAAAGCTTGGCTAGAAAACAGTCCATCTAAAAAAATCTGGGTTATTAGTTGACTATAAGCTTGATATAAGAAACAGTGTAATAAAGCATCCATAAAAGTGAATGCAATCTTAGGCTATATTGAGGAGGGGATAGTGGCCATCACTAGTGTCATAATCAAACTCTGGGAGTTGAGAGTCACACCTTGATTGACAGGTGAAGACAGTTGGACATTGGAATGTTCCCAGAGGCCAGGAGGACAGGAGGAAAGGCAGTTGGCCAGAAAGGATATAAATACCCTGGGAGCCCCCTGACAGAGACCCTTTAGACCCTTTGTCTTTTGGGACCTTGGCTTTTGCTTCGGCTGAGCCTTGCCTAAACTCTTGCCTTGGACATTTGTTCTTGAACATTGATTGACCCGTGGATCCTCTGATTCTCTCTGAATCCCTAGATGTTTAGGCACCTAAACCATCTCTAGATATTTAGGTATCCCAGGGCCCAGGGGGGATCTGGGAAGTGGGTAGGAGAAGAAAGAGGGTGGTAAAGGGTGGCATTTCCTGAAGGCTGTAGAACTGGCAAACAACGAGCAGTAAGAAGCTGAGAGAAATCATCAACATTTCTGTCATCCAATCAGTTGCTTACTCTGGTTTGGCTGTGGCCAGGCTGAGCCAGAGGAGGTAAAGAACAAGCCAGCATTACTGAACAGCCTACAGTCCTGAGGGATTATTGTCATAGATTTAGTGATTGGGTCACCTATTCCCCAACCCTTTCCTGATCATTCCTTTCCTTTGTTAAACAACATAGATAAAAGTTATTAAGTACCTTCCTGGAGTAGTTATTCCATCACCACTCTGGGGAGGGAGCAACGCAGTCAGATGAATGTTATCCAAGGCTGATAGAGCCCAATACCAATAATCAATCAACCCCAGGTGGGACCTTAAAGGGTTACCCATCCATTGACCTTTAGGGATCCTGCCTGGGCACTGTTATAAAGAAGGGCAGTTATTATAACATCCAGCTGGGTGGCAGGACTTGGGTGTCCCTGCACCAGCCATCAGGGAACCAAACCGAAGCTCCCTCAGATTAATATCTCAGATTACTCCTACTAATAACCAGCCTAATAGTGGTAGTATCAAGATTACCCTTTTCTTTTATAACAGTTTTTGGCTTAGCCAGACTAAAGAACCTAGCAAAAAGGAGAAAGAGAATTGAAACAACAAAAGGAAAATGGGACTAGCTAGAGCAACATTCATTTTAACCATCATCTCAATGTTCATGTACTCCTTTACCCAAGGAGTGATAAGGTTATGGTTCTATATAATTCCGGATTACTTTATGAAAATTTTGACCATCTATGACACTTACAAGTACTTGACAATAACAATGGCAGAGTTTTTATCATACTTACCAGCAATAGTAGTGGCTCTAGTAACAGTAATCCAAGGATTGATGGCATTAAGAAAACTAATCAACCTAATTTTTGGCAAAGGCAAGAATAACAATGGGGATGTGATCACACTGATGAAAGAACAAATGAGACTGATGACTGAAATAAATAACAAGATCAAACTAGGTCAGGCTCTAGATGACCATACCATCATGCAGCTAGAGATCATTAAAAGCACATACAAGCCAAAGACAAAACAGACTCCCAAAGCAAATATGATAGACGCTGGTACACAGACTGAATTTGAAATACATCAAGTTACACAGACAGAGAGTGGAGCAATGATACCTGCCACCGTGTCCTTGTTTCCAATAATTGACAAACACAATTTAGGGCTGATGGGGGAAGCTGTTAACATGAAAACATACAAAGCTTTCACGACACAAGATCTAGAAGTCTTAAAGAGGAGGTTCCCCAAGTTCTTTCTGTCCCCTTACAAAGCAACAAAAGAATTAAAACGCACATTCAGTCTTTTTAACCCCTCATACGCTGACGTGGAATTTCTACTTGGTGAATTTTTCATGCCAAGTGAAAAAGCTAGATTCATTGAAGAAACAAGAACCAATAGGAATTTAATGGACTGGCGAAGAGATCATGCAGAAATAAACTTGAGTTCACCAGAAAACATGAGAAAATTAATCAAATGAAGGACAGACTTACTAGAGGCGGTCAAAATACATGGGAAGAGACCAAATGGGTGGAACAAGTATGAAAGAGCCCAATAGTGAAACACACTTGTCACCGTTTGAACTATTGTACAGATAGCAACCGTGGGTAGGAAAAGCTCCAAGAGACACTAATTACCTATCACATCTAGGAATAGAGTGCAAAATCTATGAGTATGTCACCTTATTGAAAGAGAGATTAGATGAATTGCAAAAGTTATCTTTAATACAGCAAAGAGTTCCACTTGACTTTAGCCTACATGATTATCAGCCTGGAGATAAAGTCTATATCAGAAATTTCACAAAAAGATCAGTGTTAGAACCAAAATGTTGTGGACCACATGAAATAATCTTAGTTACACCTACATCTGTAAAAATCAAGGGAAAAAATTACTCCTATTAATAACCAGCCTAATAGTGGTAGTATCAAGATTACCCTTTTCTTTTATAACACTAGGGAGGTAATAGTTCTGTTATCTCTGGTCAGACTATATCTGGAATGTTGTGCTAAGTTCTCTGTACACAATTTGAGAAAGGATATTGGGAAACTGGAGAATGTCCAGAAGAAGGTGACCATGATGGTTAAGAAGCATTGAGATCTTGCCATATATGAATTCACTAAAGAAGTTAAAGATGATTTGCCTAGAAAAGAGAAAACTTAGCCAGGAATAGGATAACTTTCTTCAAGTGTCTGGAGGATGGGCTGTGATGTAGAAAAGGTATTAAATGTGTTCTGTTTGGCCCTAAAAGGCAGAACCAGGAGTATTAGTTGGAAATTACTAAGAGGCAAATTTAGGCTTGAAATGGCATAAAATTTCCCAACCATTAAACTTGATATAAAATGGAAAGGGCTGCTTTGGGGGATTGTGGGTTCCTTCTCATTAGAGGTCTTCAGATGGCCACTTATCAGATATTTTAAACAGAGGATCCATGTTTATTTATAGATTGAATTAGATTGCCTAGTGAGGTCACTTCTTACTCTGAAATTGTTTCTTTGACATCTGAGATTTTGTTCTTCTCAGAAGAAAGTAGATTGAGGTTTTGCTTTTTTTGAGTGTGGGGAAACCAGAACTTGTCAAGATGCAGAATATTGATGACCCAACTGTGGCAAGATCATTTGAATACTGAGGTTCATTGCTCAACCATAATGCAAGCGTGAAGTGCTGGATATATAAAGGGCCCATCACCTCTGGGATGATTTGCCTCTACCCTGAAAAGAACCTGTTGAAAGAGGATCTGCCATTATGAGTCTTGACTTTTGCTGAGGCAACATTTCCTCTGCTCCAAGGCAGTTGCCACTGGTGGCATGTATACTTGCTTTGGGTATTGGAAAGACAGTAAGTAATAAATCCCTTCAGCCATTCCATTCTGAAGTGGAGAAATGACATTTGCCTTGAGCAGTGGAACAAGGAGGATAGAGAATGGTTTGTAATGGCTAGCCAGTGGGAAGGAGATGCCTAAAAGATTTTTCAACTTCTTGTGTCTCATCAGTTGCTATTGACTTCTTATTGGAAGCATATTGGATTATTAGAATGATTATGATTATAACATTATACTTCTAGAACACCAGCAATGCATTAGCTCATCAACCTCTAGCTTTGAGAGCTTTGAGAGCTTTGAGGCTAAGCGGGACTCATGGGAATTAGTGTGATAAGTACATCCTAGGCAGTAAAAAAAAAGGGAACAGAGACAAAGGAGGGAGACAGACACAAAAACATGAGTAACAAAAGAGTCTGAGAGAGAAGGAGAGGAAAGTGGGAAAGGGGACAGAAGAAGCATATGGGAAGGGATAGAAGTGCCAATTGTCTCAGAAGCCCCTGGTGGGCTACTTATTCAGTCCATTAAACATTTATTAGATGCCTACTGTATTCCAGTTATTGTGCTAGGTTGGGCATAAAAAGACAAAAATGAAACAGTCTCTCCTTTCAAGGAACTTATTTTCTGCTGGCAATACTGTTGTTGTTCAGACATTTCAGACTCTTCATGGTCCTGTGGACCTTAGCAGCCAACACTATCCATACATGTTTCTTGTCAAAGATACTGGAGTGGTTTGCCATTTCCTTTTCCAATTAATTAAGGCAAACAGAGGTTAAATGACTTACCCAGGTTACAGCTAGTAAGCATCTGAGGCTAGATTTGAACTGAGGACTTCTTGACCCTACGTCTAGCATGGTATCCACTGAGCCACCTAGTTTCTTCCAGTGCAGAGGATCCTGTGCCTATAATGAGTAAATACAGATTAATTTCGAAAGAGGAGATTATGCTAATAAGGAAGGTTGAAGAGAGATTGGGTTCTTAAGAATTGGAAGTGAGAGGATGTGACTGCATTTTGCCTGGGGGACATCTATGTCCTAGATGAGGGAACTGAGCACCAAAGAAGTGAAGTGACTCACTCAAAGTCATTCAGAAAAGTAAGGGTAGAAGAACTAGCAGAGATCATGCTGCTCAGCAGCCCATCACTGAAGCACTGCTCTCCCCAATCTTGCAGCTTCCAAAGATCAAACTGGAGAAGAGCCTCAGAATCTAGAACTTGCAGTAACAGCTTGTGTCAGAGGGGGAAATGAGGGACCCCCTATTTGTGGTCTTATGCTATATGAATGCCAATAAAATGCTCCAGATAATAGAAAAAAATATATAAAGACTGTATCTAGGTGGTGGCACCTGATTTGTGCTTTGAAGGAAGCTAGAGATTTAAGAGGCGAGAAGAGAGGAAGGAGCACTTTCCAAACGGGGGGAACCATTTCTGCAAAAGGCATGAAGAAAAGAGATAGGCTGTTATATAAATTAGGAAACACTTAGCAGGAATATTTGACTAGAATAGAGAGTAAATTACTAATAATAATGATAAAAATGAAGATAATGATGATGATAGCTAACATTTATATAGCACACACTGTGTGCTAGGACAGTTATTATCCCATTTGACCCTCATAACAGCCCTGTAAAGTAGGTGCTGTTTCTTAACCCATTTTATAGATGAGGCAAACAGAGGTGATTTGCCCAGGATCACACAACTAGTAAGTGATTTAGGTCAGATTTGAACTCTGGTCTTCCTGATCTAGGCCCAGTACTCTATCCACTGTACCACCTAGCTGCCCCATAAAGAAGAATATGACATAAGACTGGAATGGTAAATGGGCACCAGATTATAAAGGGCTTTACATGCCAGGCTAAGATAGATGGGAGAGATAATAAGGTACCACTGAATATTTTTGTGTAGATAAAATGACATGTTCACATTTGAAATTTAAGAATATGGATTTGGCAGCTGTGTGAAGGATTAAGCAGAGATAGAAAAAACTAGGGAGGTCAGTCAATAGGCTATCACAGTAGTCCAAGCAAGAGGTAATGAGAGTCTGTACTTGGATGAATGGAGAGAAGGAGAATATAAGTGAGCAATGTTATGGATCATTAAGATTTGACAACTTATTGAATATGGGCTGTGAGATTGAAAGAAGAATCAGAGAGAACTCCAAGACTGGAATGAATAGAATCTCATGGTGGCACCATTAGTAGTAATAGAGATATTTGAAGGGATGGAAGGGTTTGGATAGAATTGTAAAGAGTATAGTTCTATACCTGCTAAGTTTGAGATGTCTGTGTGACATTTAGGTGGAGGTATCCATAAGGCAACTAGTAAGGAAACGTGTGAAGGACAACTAGTGTTCAGGGGTGACCTTAGGGCTAGATATCTGGTTTGGGAGTTGTCTGCATTGAGATGATAGTTGAATCCATGAAAGCTGATAAGGTCACCAAGTAAGAAGATGCAGAGAGAGAATTCCTAGGTCAGAGACTTGGGGGAAAACCTCAGTTTAGGAGGCGGGACACAATGATCCCACAAAGAAGATGGAATAGGAGTAGTTGGGTAAGTAGGAGAAGAACCAGTGCAGAACAGATATGACAAAAACTTAAAGAATAGGTTATTTAGGAGGAAGGTATAGTCAGCAATGTCAAATGCTACAGAAAGTTCAATAAGAATGAGGACGAGAAGTCATTGGATTTGACACTTAACATTGGGGGTCAGCTAGGTGGCTCAGTAGATAGAGAGGCAGGCCTGGAGATGGGAAGTCTTAGGTCAAATCTAGCCTTAGACATTTCCTAGCAGATGATCTTGGGCAAGTCACGTAACCCCAGTTGCCTTGTCCTTTCACCTCCTCTGCCTTGGAACTGTTCCTTAATATAGATTCTAAGACAGAAGGTAAGGATTTGAGAGAGAGAGAGAACATTGGTAACCTTGGGAAAAGTTATTTCAATTGAGTAGTGGACTTGGAAACTTGATTGCATGCTACTCAGAGAATAGGCAAACTATGTAAAAACAATTTTTGGCAAGTACAAAATTAAAGGGCAAAAACTGTGACAATATAGGTTTAAAACTGTTTTGGATACTTTGATAGATTTAATCAAAAGTATCTTCAGTGATAAAGTGAAGTGGAACTGATAGATGAACTTCCCTTCAGGGCCAAGCGCAAGGAACACTAAAGAGACTGTTGTTATAGAAAAATAAACTATTTATTTAAAATATATAAGGATAAAAGGATTTCTGATTCTAAGGGATTCTAATTCCACCCAAATAAAACTCTCTGGTTCCACAAGGAACTGCTTTTCCTGTGTTTTGCAAGGGGTAAAAAGGGGTTTTGGTCGGGTGAATATTAAAAGGTTTGGTCGCCAGGGAAAATTGAATAATTATCAATCCCCAATTAAAGAATAACCTCAAGTCAAAATGACTTTTATGGAAGTTTATTTACAAATGAGAAGAGGAAGAGAAAATAAGAAAATCAGAGAGAGGATAGGATAGGATAGGATAAGTGATCTAACACCTAAGTAATTTTCTCCGGCCTCCTTTTCCACCCAGGCAGATCTAATTAATCCTCAGTGGAAGGAGGCTCAGCCTTGGAGCCAAGGCCAAAGGGCTGGAGATGAATGAAGCAGAAGCTTCAGTCACAGGGTCTCTTTTGAAATAGCAATTTCTTTAGAGAAGTTCAGGAAGATTTAGTTTTTACATTCACCACATGTAATTCCAAGGGAAGAGATTAACAGCAGTCTCACTTAGTCTAAGGTCTCAGCCAGTAGTTGAAGCTCCTCCAGGTCCTAGTCACCCACCATAAGAAGAGAGCAGCCCAGAGCCAAAAAGGGTCAAGCCCCGGAGGTCATTTCTTTCATCACTTTCTGTGCCTCCCTTCCAGTTTACGTGTCCAATCACAACAGACATTTTTCTTAGAACTGCCTAGGGGGCAGTCAGTCAATTCTGATTCGTCACCCATTCTTGCACATGTGGGTCATAGACCTCCCCACTTGAGAGTTAAGTGGAGTTGTTTATACTTTTGGTGATTAGACTTGAGAATGGGCAAAGTAGATTTAATCTCATTATCACAGTTTCACAGGCTACACTATTCCTCCCTAATCTAACTAACCCAAATTTATACTATTCTAAATAAAACTACCACTACTATCCTTAGAATTCTTAACTTCGCCTTTAAGTTATAAAAATAACAAAGGCTAGCTGGTTGAGTCTCAACAAGAATCAAGTTAGGACTCTGAGCCTTAACAGTCTCAGAGTCCAAACCAAAGACCAGGGTTTCTTTGGTCTTCTCAGAGTTTGATCAATCTATAAACAGTAATAATAATCCTTAGTGTTTCCCAAGTTAGAAAAGAAAACACTAAGCTTCTTCAGGTCTTTCACTCAGACACAGAGAGAAAAAGGCAAAGATGTTACCTTCTCCAGCCCTGAGGGAGAGTCCCTATGTGTGACTCTGCCAACTGTCAGTGACCAACTCCCTGGGCCACACCCAGAGAGGGAGTAACTGTCAAGAAAGATGGTTAAACTGTCAGCATTTGTAATTAACATACTCTCCCAACTGCTTCAAACTCCAATTCTTTTTCAAGCCAGTTTCCTCACTTCTTATCTCTAAACTAATAAAACAATACTCATTTTCTAATATTCTTATAACTACTAGGCAAGGTCTGTGTTAAACAATTTCCTTATGCCTCTCCTATGGATGATAAATGTCAAACCTTTATTGAGGGTTTGTCCAGGTAGAGCATAGTTCAAGTAAGGGAGGAAGAGAGAAAGGGCTTTGTTAGGGACAGATATTTGGTGCCAGAAAAGGGCTTACCAAATATCCGGGCAACAAAGGATAGTGAAAAGACTAGCATTGTTGGAGCTACAGAACCTGGGTTCAAGCCCTGTTTTACTACTTAATATACTACTACTGCCTCTTGTAACCTAAAAACAAATCACTTTACTTTTCTGGGTCTCCTTTTCCTCACATCTAAATTATGGAAGATTGAACCAGATCATCTCTAGCTTGTGTAGCTTTAAATTCTATTAACAATCTTGAGGTTTGGGAGCCACACAGATTCATTCACTTATTGAAGTAGCATTATGAGGAGAACATGGAAGACCTTCATCAGACTTGCCCAAGAATCTTGAGTTTTATTTAAAGTGGAGAGAGAAATGATCTTCACTCTTGCTCCTTCTTTAATTTGCCCAGCTCCAGGGTTCCTTGGCCAGTGGTCCAGGCTTTCCTGATAACTTAGTCTCTTCCTTGTGGCTCATATTTTTTCTATTTGCAATACATAGGTGGTGGGGCACAAGAGGGTTGTGAGGAATTATCAATAAGAGGGCTAAAGCCCTTGCCAGTTACTGAGTGCTCTAGATGTGCCGAAAAATAACATCTTCGTGTTCAAGAGGCACTTCTGCAGAAGTGTCTCCTAGAGCCTGCATGAAGTGTTCCCTTGCAGGGTAGGGAAGAACTCCCTGCCAATATTTGGCCTACATAGGACAAACACAGACTCGCCCAAGGAGCTTCAGAAGCATGGCTCCATTGAAACTTGTCTCTTGGAGATGGTCTCTTGTGAAACAGAATCCTCCACCCTTGTTCACTCCCAGTATCCTAGCAGGAAGCTATTCATTCATCATCATACCCCTATGAGCCCACAGGTGACTCATGTTTCAGAAGCCTGTTTTATATGTAAGTAACCTGAAACCTGCTGAGGGAAGGTGACTGGCTCTGGAAGAGATGGTGACAGTATTTGAAATGGAACAGAAGTGTTCTGACTCAAAGACCTCAAAGTTACCCCTGGGGTCATCCCTCCACTTAGCGAGGGTGGCCCAACTAGTAAAGGTTCTTGATCAACTAATCACAAGCTAGAAAGATGGGTCACATTCTACCCTCTCTAGGATAACTAATTGTGGGGTTGATCTCCAAGACTCCCACACCTATTCTTTTATCCTCCAGCACTTCCTCACTTTGTCCCTTCCCTCCACAATTCAAGTTCTTAGGCTCCCCACTTAAGCATCAGTAGTTGGCCCCTCAGGACAGTTATGTTCTGACCATAACAGCAGCTGTTCAGATGCCATTAAGAAAATCTCTCCCTTCCCCCCCCCCCCCCACAACACGCCTTTCTTCAGTCTCCCAGATTACCTTGCTCATAACTTTTCAGAAGGCAATAGACTTTGGCTTCAGAGCAGTGACCAAAGAGCTTCAACTTCCTACTTTTGATTTTGATTGGGAAACTGAATTGTAGAGGATAAGAAAACATGGATATGTTACAGTATACATTGCAGCTCTAATTACATTTCTTTTTTTTATTCAGAGAGATTGTATTTTCCCAATTATATGTAATAAATTTTCAACATACATGTTCCAGAATTATAAGATCCAAATTGTCTCCATCTTTCTCTTCCCTCCTTCCTCCTCATATGCGTGTGTGCGTGTATGTGTGTATGTGTATATATATATATATATATATAATTGATAGACATGCTCTTGGTTTCCAGCTCTTTGTCATCACAAAAAGAGCTGCTATACATATTTTTGTACAGGTAGGTCCTTCCCCCTTTTTTAATGATCTCTTTGGGATACAGACCCAGGAGTGTAACTTCAGTATCAAAGGGTCTGGACAGTTTTATAGCCCTTTGGACATAGTTTCAAATTACACTCCAGAATCAGTTCACAACTCTATCAACAATGCATCAGTGTTCCAGTTTTGCCACATCCCCACCAACATTTGTCATTTTCCTTTCTTGTCATATTGGCCAATCTGATAAGTGTGAGGTGGAATTTCAGAGTAATTTTAATTTGCATTTCTCTAATCAAGAATGATTTAGAACATTTTTTCTTATAAAAGTTTGACTTAGTTCTCTATAAATTTGAGAGAT
Source organism: Gracilinanus agilis (assembly GCF_016433145.1). Classification (NCBI taxonomy): domain Eukaryota; kingdom Metazoa; phylum Chordata; class Mammalia; order Didelphimorphia; family Didelphidae; genus Gracilinanus; species Gracilinanus agilis. Next base: position 141,218,685 of record NC_058130.1, on the reverse strand, counting down.
TAGACCATTATCAGAATTTTTCCCAGCTGTTTCCCTCCTATCTTGGTTACATTGGTTTTGTTTGTACAGAAGCTGTTTAGTTTAATATAATCAAAATTATTTACTTTACATCTTAAAATTTTCTCTGTCTTGTTAGGGCATAAATTCTTCCCTTATCCATGGATCTGCCAGATAAACTATTCTACTTTCCCCAAAAGCTGGAGTCTTTGGGGTTATCAAACACTAGGTTGCTAAGGTCATTTACCCCTGTATATTGTAGATCTAATCTATTCTATTGAACCACTATTCTATTTCTTAGTCAATAGCAACTTGTTTTGATGATAACTGCTTTATAGTACAGTTTGAGATCTGGTACTGCTAGGACTCTCCTTCCTTCACATTTCTTTTCATTAGTTCCTTTGATACTCTTGACCTTTTTTTCTTACAGATGAATTTTCTTATTATTTTTTCTAGTTATAAAAATAATTATTTGATAGTTTGATTGGTATGGCACTGAATATGTAAATTAATTTAGATGGAATTGTGATTTTTATTATATTAATTTGGCCTACCCATGAGCAATTAATCTTTTTCTAATTGTGTAGATCTGACTTTATTTGTGTGAAAAATGTTTTGTAATTGTGTTCATATAAATTCCTGTCTTTGTCTTGGCAAATGGATTCCCAGGTATTTTATATTGTCTAGGGTTATTTTTAAGTGGATTTTTATTACATTTCTTTTATTTATTTATTTTTTAGGGCCTTGCCTTTCGTCTTATCAATACTGTGTATTGGTTCTAAGGCAGAAGAGCAGTAAGGGCTAGACAATGGGGGTTAAGTGACTTGCCCAGGGTCACACAGCTAGGAAGTATCTGAGGTCAGGTTTGAACCCAGGACTTCCATCTCTTATATTTCTTTCAAATTTTTCTTTCATACTTTTCTAATTCTGTGGAAGGCACAAATGACTTTCCAGGCACTCAGGTTTTCATGGTATTATCCTTGATACCTCACTTTCCTCAAGTGATTCTCTTGAAATCCACTTCTGTCTCTACTACTTTTGACTCCAGGATCAAATATTAAATAATATTTATCCCATCCCTTTCTAATTGTTTTTGTTGTTGTTGTTGTTTAATCTTATAATGCACATAATTACTAGAGTAGTAGTAAATGTATACAGTTTATAAAAAATATTCATGGGATGGGGCAGCTAGGTGACTCAGTGGATAGAGAGCCAGACTTGGAGTCAGGATGACGTGGGTTCAAATCTGGCCTCAGACATGTCCTAGCTGTGTGACCCTGGATAAGCCACTTAAAACCCTGTTGTCTAATCCATACTGTTCTTCTACCTTAGAACCAATACATAGTATTGATTCTAAGATGGAAAGTAAGGGCTTATTTAAACACAACAATGTATACATTGGGAATTTGTACTAAAAAATCTTTTTATCAATAAGAGTATGCAATCAAAAGTTTGGAGACCACTGTGCTAAAGCATTAGTTTAAGGTCGAGTGGCCATGATCTCTTGCACCAGATCCTTAAAAAAAATTTTTTCCCCATTTTCCCCCCATTACATTTAAAAACAATTTTAGTGTTCATTTTTTTAAAATTTTGAGTTCCAAATTCTCTCCCTTCTCAACCTCTCTCCCTTGCTCCTTCCCACTCTTCCCTCCTCTCTGAGAGAGTAAGAAATCGGATATAGATTTTTACATGTGAAATCATGTAAAACATTTTCCATATTAGTGTTTTTGTGGAAGAGATCTCAAACAACAAAAAAAGAAAGTGAAATATAGTATATTTTGGTATGCAATCAGTCTAGTCCCTTTTTGGTATAAAATAGATCTCCTCTAACTCTCTGTGGTTGCAGCAGCATGCTATTTCAAGGTTGGAGTGTGGTTAAGCAGCATGGTCTTAAAGAGTAAGTGCTGGTTTGGAGACATCTGTGATCACATCCTGTCACCATTCTTACCTCTAGGAATTAACCTCTCTGTATCATCATCATCATCTCTAAATTTGGAGTTGGATTAAATGATCTCTAAGTTCCCTTTGAGCTGTAAATGTATACACTTGTTTTAAGGATTTTGTTTGAAGTTTTTCAGCATTCTGATGACCATTATTTTCTTAATCATTACATATGAGAGAGCATACTTGACTTATAGGGTGACCAAGTCTATGGTTGTGATGTACTGAGGTTCTTTATTTTTGGTTGGGTCTCATCTCCCCACCAGGGAATAATGTATGTTTGTTTTTTTAAACCCTTACCTTCTGTCTTAGAATCAATACTGAGAATTGGTTCTAAGGCAGGAGAGTGGTAAAGGCTAGGCAATGGGGGTTAAGTGACTTGCCCAGGGTCACACAGCTAGGAAGTGTCTGAAGTCAAGTTTGAACCCAGGACCTCCCATCTCTAGGCCGGGCTCAGAGTCCACTGAGCTACCCAGCTGCTCCCACCCAGAGTATAATGTTAATAAAAATAGCCTTGGAATTGAAAGCATCTAGTAGTCAGCCAAGTCCACCCCTTCCTGGGTTACAGCAGAAGCATGTCCAGTGGCTCTGAGAATGTGTAACTTGAAGAAATATGCTCTAGTCCTGAGGGCTTTATTGCCCATTTTCATTCTGAGCATTGTTTTGCCTCAAACTGATACAATTTTAGCATCTCTGGCTCAGACTTGTCTTTGTATCACCACACTAAGTAAGCACTCTACCTCACACATGGTCAGTGCTTAATAAATGTTTAATGGCAGACTGTTCACTCCTTTGTACAGGAACAGAAAAGTGAAGAATCCAGTAAGGAGTCTTTATTGACAGCACTCTTTTGAGGAGACTTCAGAACAAGGGCTGATGCCTTTGTACCGAGGCATCAGCCATTTGGGGCCTTCTGGAGACAAGAACTTTCTCAGAATGCACCCATATGATCCACGAGGGCCCAAGTGTGAGAGACAGAGTGCCTGGCACTAACCCTTAAAACTAACACTAAAAACCAAAAAAAGGAAATGGTCCCTTAAGTCTACTTTGTATAAAGAAGAGTCTTTCTTTCTCCAATCCCCCAAGAAATTGTAAAGGTTTCTTAGGAGAGATGAGATTTGGATAATAGTTAGGTATGTTTGGGAGGGGTAGAGGCATGTGTGTTGTGCTCGCACATATACATATATGTATGTATGTATGTATGTATGTGTCACTGTTTGAATTGAGAAACTCTTTAGTTCCTGCAGACCCCAAAAAAACTCTGAAAAGCCTGAGAGAGGGGGAGAGATATTTCCTTTCAGTATTAAAAAAATTAATGTTGAAAACAGATTTGAAGGTTTGCTTTTCAGTGCCAAGTTCCTTCTAGTGTATTGGCAATAAGGGACAGTGAATTTTAAGAAAAATCAAGCAATGTAACTGTCCCCTAAGCCAAAAAAAATCTGGTTTCCAAACTACTGTGGTTTCTTTAGCTGTAAATGGACCCCATAGGCAGACCCTCAAGGGCAAGAGGAAAGAAGCAGTAGCTCTAAGCTATATCTTACTCCGTAGCTAGAATTTATATATACCTAATACTTAAATAGATAACACTTTTAAGATTTGCAAAACACTTTCCAATTATTTCATTTTATCCTCACAACAACCCTGGGAAGCAGGTGCTATTATATTATCCCTATTTTATAGATGAGGAAACTGAGGCAAATGGGGTTAAGTGACTTGCTCTGGAACACATAGCTGGTAAGTGTCTTAAGAGTGGATTTGAATTAGGGTTTTTCTGACTTCGGCTCCAGTGGTCTAACCACTGTGCCACCAACTGCCTTTATTTTAATGTGTTCTATACTCCTAGTAGAATGTAAATTCCTTGAGAGTGGAAACCATTCTATTTTTGTCTCTTATCCCCAGGGTCTAGCATAGTGCCCTCCATATACTAAGCATGGAACACATAGTTGCTAAGTTGAATTGGAAGGGATTATAACTGAAGTTTCTCCATTTGGACATACTTTTAAGTTATTGGGAATATTTGACCTGGTGAAGAGAAGATTTAAACAGTGAATGAGCAAATGAAAAAGCCCTTATTAAATACTTACCAACATATATGGAGGAGCAGTGGCCAGGGAATGGAGTTTTGATCTTAGGGAGTCACAGAAATGGTGAGTTTATATGATAAAAACGATGGCACTATTGATTTAATTAATATCCCCAGTTGTTTTTCAGTCATTTTTAAGTCATGTCCAACTCTTCATGACCCCATTTGGTGTTTTCTTTGCAAAAATACTAGAATGGTTTGCCATTTCCTTCCCTAGCTCATTTTTTTATCAATGAAGAACTGAGGCCAACAGGATCAAGTGATTTGTCCAGGGTCACACAGCTATTAAGTGCCTGAGGCTGGATTTGAGCTCGGGCTCCAGGCCTATCACTCTAGCCACCAAAGCCCACTATTCTCAGAGCATGAAGTAGAAGGGTGAGGAGTGACAAGATGGTACCTACATGGTGATGGGCAGATGGCGGAGCATCCTGGATTAGTTCTGGATAGCTGAATGGAATATAAAGATAAAATGTGGGGTTGATGTCCAAAGCTAACCATGAGATACAATGGGCTGAAAAGCTAACTAAATTTTTGCAGGGGTCTGCCAGGTGGGAACTCCAGAGGTGAATAGATTACTTCTCTAGGCCCTGGGGGCATGGATTCTGGAGAGTCCGTGTGGAAGAGACTGGTCCAGATAGGGAGGCTCTGAGGCAGGCAGATGGTCAGGTATTCTGGGTGGGAACTTGGTAAAAATTTATGTTCACTATCTTCAAATATCTGAAAAGTTATCATAATAGCTCACAGTTTTATCACACCTTTCTTATGGATTAAAATTCAGTTTAACTGGGCAGGGAGAAGTGCATATTAATTGGGAAGAAAAATTTTTTTTACCAAGGTGCTGTGCTCTTCACTAGAATTACCTGAACAAACAAAATAGTTCTTACCCTCAGGGAACTTCACTTTTACTGGGGTAATATATATGCTTAAAAGTAAATACAAAGTGATTTGAGGAGAATGGAAAAAGCCAAGAGGCAGTTCTTGTCCTGGTCCTTCTACATAGTGAGAGATTCCCAAAAAGAGATGGGGAGCAAGTGCATTCTGGGAATGGGGATAGCCCTGCAAAGTAGTTTGCTTATTTGGCAGAAGGATGACTCGTTCTTCTTTCTCCCCTAGAACAAAACTAGAGCCATAGTAGGAACAAGAAACTTTTTTTCTGCTTGATATAAGGAAGAACTTGGAGTGATATCCAAAAATAGAATGGCCTGCCTCAGAAGAACAGTGAGTTCCCTGTCTCTGGCTAGATGATCCCTTGTGTCTAGCTTTCAAGAGACTTTTTAGAGGGGCTTCCCTATTTGGTTTAGGTGACCTCTGACATCATCTGACAATTCTTAAGATTCAATGATCTTAAGTAAATGTTTGAATGTGTCTAGTTTTATAAGCAAACTCTTTTTTTTCCTCTCCTGAGGACAGAACAAGAGGACATGGTTAAAATTGTAGTAGTATAGGGATTAGAGTTAGACCTTAGAAATGTCATGAAGAGGCTCTAAGAGAGACATTAGTATATATTTCCCAAGGAAAGTTGGGGCATTTCCAGGAAATGATCAAGGCAGACTGTTTGCTTGAAGGGAAATTTTGAGTGGGCTTTTACTGTAAATTCGAGGAAAAGACTAGATGACCTCTGAAAATTTTACTTTATCCCTTTCTTCATTCCATGCCTTCAGGTGCTTAGGTTAACTAAGGGAAGATTCGAGTTTAGGCCTGATTCTCCAGGGAAGGCAAAGACTCTTGAAGCCCAGAATTCTATATTCTTGTCTGCCTCTCCCTGTGGAGTAGTCATCATCCATGCTGCAACTTTCACCCACCCCTCCCCTGGATGTGGGAAAACTCAGCAATGCTGAGAGTATTATTCTAACTTTATGAATCAGCTCTCACTAGGGAGCAGCCAACCCCTGTAATCTCAGAAAGGTCTCTTTGAAGAACATGAGGCAGCAATGGGAAGACTGTCCCAGAGTCAGGATGGTAGATGCTAGAGCCAAAGACCAAAGGAAGGTATTTAAGTCCCTCTGCAAATCTATACAAAACAAGAATCATTTTAATCTCTTTTAAGTATGGCCTTCCTAGGAAGCCTAGGAATATGAAATTACTTAAAAAGGACCTTCTAAGGATTTTGAATCTATGACCCTTATCCCTGAGTTCTTTGAGCCTGAAGCCTTCTTGAAAGCCAGCTTAGGGGACAAATGAGTAGAATGGGATGAGGCCAGGGATCCCTTCTTCCTTGTCAGCTTATTGTTGGAGTCCCCTAGCTCAGTGTAATAAAGTAGGATGTGTCCCCACTAGACTTTGGTTAGTCTAAGAACAATTCCTATAGTGACAGATTTGGAAATTTTCATTTGGATTTCACCCAGGAATATTCTCTTCCTTTTTCTCCCTGCCATTTGATTTCAGGCTCCTTTCTTTGCACTGATCGCCCCTTGAGTCACACATTTACAGCTGCAAAGAGAACTCATCTTTATCCAATCCCTTGTGTCCAAATTCTAACTTTCCATCTTATGATTGTGTAGTATAAAGGATAGAGGGCTGGCTTTGGACCTAAGAAATCCACAGTTCAAGTCAGACCTTAGGCAATTACTGGCTGTGTGACCCAAACAAGCCACTTAACCTCACAGTACTCTAGGCAACCCTTTGAATACTATTGGCTAGAGCAGCTAGGGAGCACAGTGGATAAAGCACCAGGCTTGGAGTTGGGGACCTGGGTTCAAATCTGGCCTCAAATATACCCTAGCTGCATGACCCTGGGCACGGCACTTAACTCTGATTGCCTAGCCTTTGCAGCTCTTATATCTTAGAATTGCTACAAAGACTGAAGGTAAGGGTTTAAAAACAAACAAACAGGTTGCAGAAAAGTTGCTGACCTGCCCTGGGAATTTCTTTGTTAGGCACTCCCTGTGTCAGTGAAACCACAGGTCCTGTCCCTATCCCTACTTCTCTTTCTGACATCCATTCTGTGGCCCAGGCTTTCCACTTGGCCCTTAGCACACAGGATGGGGAGTAGAATCTATAGCACTGAAAGGCAGGCCATATGGCTTAGTTAGTGGATGGAATGCTGGACAGGTAGATTCGTGTTTGCATTCTGCCCCCAACACTTATTAGTTGTATTAACTCAGGCAAATGACTTAATTCTCTGAGCCTCTGTTTCCTCAACTCTAAAGTGGAGGGCTAATAATATCTATAAAGCCTATCTCCTAGGGCTTTTAGGGGGTCAGATGAGATTGTGTATTTAAAGTACTTTGAAAATCTTAGGGGTCAGACAAATATCAGTTATTTCTGTAGTCTTTAAACACTCCTGGAGTAGTTTCTCAAACTCAGGATAGGTTTTGCCAGGACAGCTAAAACAGACTGTCCTCAAAGAGCTTATATTCCTTTTGGGAGAGGGCTATATATGGGGTATTCAAACTAGTACCTCTGTTGTGAAGGCTTGCCAAGCCCTTTTCAGGGCTGCTCATTTATCTTTGCTGTCTACTGTTCAACCAACTCTCACTTGTGGCTTCAAGAAGCTATAGCATTGTAGCAGCCACATCCCAGTAAAACTACCTCCAGAGACAGGCTAAACTAGACTGAAGGTAGCCAATAGGTCTCAAAACCATCAGTGATTTAGGGGAATGTCTGTCCCAAGCATATGAAGACTTTCCCCAACACAATGGGTAGATGGGAACACTTTGTTCCAACAGCCATGAAAGTGACTAAAGCAGGCTCTGTGGAGCACTTAGAACTTGGTCAGACATCGAAGATGCCAAGGTCATTAACTGTATCCCAAACCATCACCAATTTTCTTTGACTGGGGGAGAGTGAGACCGGTGACTAGGCAACTCTATCTTGCTTAAATGCAATTCACATGTAGTGTGACCTGTTCTCTAGGAATAAATTGGATAAAGGAGAAACTGGTGTAGGGAGACTAGTTTAGGAGAAGCTATTCTAATAGTCTAGGTGAGAGGTGATGAGGTCCTGAACTAGGGTGGTGGATATCAGTGGAAAGAAAGAGATAGATATGAGAGATTTTATAGAGCCAAAATTGACGTGATGTGGGAATTGATTGGATATGGGTAGTGAAGAGAGAGAATTGTTGATGATTTTGAGTTTGAATATCTTGATGAAGAGAAGGCTTTCACCAAATACAGGGAAATTAGAAAGAGGGGAAAGCAGAAAATGAGTTTAGTTTTGGACATGTTGCAATGCCTATGGAAGATCAATTGGAGGTATCCATCAGGCATTTGGTGATATAGGACTAAGGTTCAAGAAAGACTTGTACTGTTTAGATAGGCAGATAGATAGGTAGAGATAATTGATCCTTTGGAAGCTAATGAGATAACTAACAGGAAATATAGAGATGTCTTAAAGCAGAATGTTAGGGTACATCCATAGTTAGAAGGTTGGAATATAGATGGTATTCCAACAAAGAGACCAAAGGGAGTGTTCATTTAGATAGGAGAAGAACCCAGAGAGTAGTGTCATAAAAAACTAGGAAGAGAAGAGTATCCAAGAAAAAGAGGTAGTCAATAATTTCAGATGCTTCAGGAAGGTCAAGAAAGGTCAAGAGGAGGACTCAGAAAACATCAATAGGTTTTTAATCTTGGAGGGAGCAATTTTAATTTCTTGATGTAGGAAGCCAGGTTACAAGGAACTGAAGTTTGTGGAAAGTAAGAAAATGAGGTTAATGAGTGTATACAGTTGCTTCTAGAAGGTCTGTCCTAGATAAAGATGTTATAAGGCACCTTCCTCTTCAGCACCACTGCTGCTGCCTTTTCAATTTCTTGCATTGTGAAAAGAAGGAAAGGTTTCTAGGACAGTAACTTAAAGAGATGGTAAGAACAAGTGAATTTTTTTTTTTTTAAGAATATGGGAGATTGGAGCTTGTGTGTAAGCAGTGGGGAAGGAGCCACCAGATAAGTGAGAGACTGAAACTTAATTAATGAGAGGGGCAGCTAAGGTGGATCAGTGGATAGAGCATCAGGTCTGGAGTTGGGAAGACCTGGGTTCATATCTGGTCTCAGACACTTCCTCACTATGTGACCCTAGGCAAGTCACTTAACCCCATTTACCTAGCCTTTGCCCTTCTGTCTTAGATTTATTAGTAGGACAGAAAGTCAGGGTTTTTTAAAAAAGAAAAAGAAACTTAATGAAAGAGTAGATGGTTGATTGAAGTTGTCTGTTTGTGAGCTTATCAGCTTAGGGAGGAAGTGGAGGGGTATCAAAACAAGGACACTGGTGGAGGAGTTGGGTATTTGCAAAGAGAACTCCTCTAAACTTGGAGTAAAAGGGGAGAGTGAGAGTTGATGTAGAAGTGATTTGAAAGTGTAAAGTTAAGGAGGAAAATGAGCTTTCATTGGATGACCTCAGTCTTTTCAGGGAAATATAAGGCCTGTGGGCAGGGGTGCAGGCAGGGTTAAGGAGAGGAGTGGTTTAGTAGATTGAGAGAAGAAAATATCTGGAAGAAATGTCAAGGAAGATGGCAAAACATCTCAGTGTTTCTCTACCAACATTCACTCTATGGAATGGAGATGTAATCTCCATATGTAAGGAAAATTATACTTTAGGGCAGGGCCTTCTGGAATGTCTCCAGGATTACTCCCTTACCTGAGATGATAACTTAGCAAGTAGTATAATACCCATTTCTTCAGGCTGATGGAAGGGGAAGAATACTAAAGACCCATTATTAACTTTATGTGTAACTTCAGGCAAGTCATTTTAACACTTCCACATCTTAGTTCCCCATCTGAAAAATAGAAATAATTGCATTGTTGTGCTTAAATAGAATTTTGGATATGACTCTACTATGGAAAGTGTAAAGCTATATAAATGCAAGTGATCATTTTAAAACCATCCCACGGCCATTTTTTTGATTCAAAAAGTTTTTACTGAGTGATTATCAGGTGGTGAGGCCTAGCACCCTCCTCAGGACATCCATCAGCTCTGAGCTACAATGCCTGCTTCTTCCCTGCTACACTACACTCCCTAGAATCCCAGGGCATAGATAATTCCTAGATGATAGAAGAAATGTATTCAAGGTTCTGTTTAGCAGGGGCTGCTTTGTTTCCCAGTATATGTCAGGTCTTATTTAGGGTTCTGGTTCCCAAAACAGCCAGCCCCTGAGTATAGTTGTGATTTTGTTTTGTTTTTTCTCTTCTCAGAACAAAGTTAACTTTGTGGATGACAGCTTCCCCCCTGGTCCTGAGTCTGTGGGCTTCCCTGAAGGAGACAGTGTCCAACAGAGGGTAAAACAGTGGTTACGACCTCATGAAATCAACTGTAGCATTTTCAAAGAACAGACAGTTGGTTGGTCAGTGTTCCGGACACCCCGGCCCTCCGACATTCTGCAAGGACTCCTAGGAAACTGCTGGTAAGGGACCGTGTTCCCAGATAGTCTTAAATATTGGAGAGGATGTTAGTGGTATCTTTTCCCACTACTTGAGGCAAAACAAATCTTTCTTGCTACATTAGCCTCAAGGTTTGTCAGGGCCTGTGATCCTGTGAGGTGAATTATAAAATGTTAAAGAATCCAAGAAATTAAGATAGTTGTGGCTGGAAAGCTGGGATCTCCCATCTTTAGTAGTGATCTTCCTACTAGCACTCCAGAGTGAGGAATCCACTTTTTCTAATTATATCAAAGAAGGTTAAGGCAGGCTCCCCAGTAAGTTCAGCTCACCCAACAACATGCTCCTCTACAGAGGAGCCAACTTCTTAGTCTTGAAGTAGCATGGAATAAAGAGCATTTGGGAGACCTGGCTTCTGGTCCAGGCTCTGGAACCTTAAGCAAGTTATTTGACTACTTTAGGTCTTGGTTTTCCAGCCTTTAAAAGGAGAGGAATTGGATGGCCTTCAGGATCCCTTCTGCTCCTGGCATGTTATGATTCTGGTCTATAAACTGGGAGGCACTCTTTCCTAGAGCCTGTCATCCTCTCACCCCTAAAGATTTGCTTGAAAAAGACCCATAGACACTGACTTGGTTTGGAATGGCTATGTGTGCTCCCATAGTTTCTGGATTTCAATTGGCTCCTGAATCTGAAGAAGAGATTCTTAAAACCTATGGTCCATGAACTCAGGGGATCTGTGAATAAATAGATTTCAGGAGGTCCCTGAATTTGATTGGGAAACAATTCTGTCTCTTTTCCACTAGCCTCTAATTGAAATTTAGCACATCCTTCAGTTACAAATGTCTTTTAAAAAACCTTATTCTGGGGGCAGCCAAGTGGCTCAGTGGATTGAGAGTCAGGCCTAGAGACAGGAGGTCCTGGGTTCAAATTTGGCCTCAGACACTTCCTAGCTGCATGACTCTGGGCAAGTCACTTAAACCCTATTGCCTAGTCCTTACTGCTCTTCTACCTTGGAACCAATATACAATATTGATTCTAAGATGGAAGGTAAGGGTGTAAAAACAAACAAAAAAACTTTATTCAGAGTAGGGGTCTATTGGTTTCACAAGACAACCAGAGGGTTCATTACACAAAAATATTAAGAACTCTTGAACCCAAGAGTGAAATGGGAGATCCTGTGGTTTAGTCCAGAGAGCCCAGACCTCCCCTTGCTAGCATTATTCCCTTCTATGGTCTACCAGCAGCTCAGACACTGGACAGAACCTGCTCCTGCCCTTGAAGATAGAACTGGTTCAAGGTGGGGAAGTGGTATGTGCCTGAGACTGGAAGAGTCAGAATTCCTTATCTGCTCTGAGGGGACAGGGGAGTGAGTGGCTCAGGGGTGGTCTGGCTTGAGCCATCCCCTTTTGACAGGTTCCTCAGTGCCCTGGCAGTGTTGGCTGAGCGCCCGGAGCTGGTGGAACGGGTGATGATCACCCGTACTCTCTGTCCAGAAGGGGCATACCAGGTCCGGCTGTGCAAGGATGGCACATGGACCACAGTGCTGGTTGATGACATGCTGCCCTGTGACGAGTGTGGGTACCTTCTCTTCTCTCAGGTCAGTGCCCCTTCCTTCCCTATTCCTGCCAGTCCACTGAACTCCTGCAAGCAGAAAGAGTTTCTGAGGTCCAGACACTAAGCAGGAAGAAGCTCAAAGGGCCACCAAGAGGGCCCTGTCACTCCCTAGGCAGGAGGTAACAGAAAGAGCAGATGAATGAAACTCTTTGAGTTAAGTATGGGAGTCTGACTGCCCATTGGGGGTGGATTCTTTGCAATTAGGAGAGCATGTCTGATTGAGGGGAGCCAACACATTAGCCTCTGCTATGCCATTAAGGTGTCTTCACATTTACCTTTCTATTCAGGCCCAGCGGAAACAGCTGTGGGTTGCTCTCATGGAGAAGGCTCTGGCCAAGCTGCATGGTTCGTACTTTGCCCTCCAGGCTGGGCGTGCCATCGAAGGCCTGGCCACACTCACTGGTGCCCCCTGCGAGAGTCTGATGCTGCAGGTCAGCTCCACTAACCCCCGGGAGGAGCCCATTGACACTGACCTCATCTGGGCCAAAATGCTGAGTTCTAAGGAGGCTGGGTAAGAAGAGGTGGGAGGGGCTGGGTCTCGGCAGTCAGAAAAGTGGGGAGGAGAGGAAAGGGGACACGAGGATAGTGGGCCCTCCCTACTCAGATGGGACAAGAGAAGTGAGAGTGACCACTTCCCGGACCAGGAAATCCAGACTTGGAGGGCATTTTAGGAGCCTTGGCAAGATACCCCTTGGACCAAATGGTTTTTTTTAGTTACTTTGCTTGATTTGTGCTCTTGCCACATTAAGAATACATTTCTAACTATAGTGAAGAAACAGATCAAGGGGAGGTTTTATAAAGAACCAGCAGTCCAGACCCAGGAGTCAAAATGAGGGCTTCCCCAACTAGAGGATCCTCCTCCCACCTGAGTGTGAGCTGGGTCAAACCCCTAGAGTTGGGGTGGGAGGCAGGGAAACTGGCACTGCTTTAAAACCATCAATGGTGTGTGTGTCTTCCCCCCCCCCCCCAATAGACAGAAGTCAGATGTCTCACTGGGGACTACGGGCCCAGGATTTTGCCAGGACATAGGCTGATGCCTGTCATATGATAGTATCAACAGGAAGTAATAGGATTTCTCCCCTCCTCCAAGCAGCTTCTCTTCCAAGGAATAGTGAAGATTTTATCGTCTTTATATCCACTCCAGGCTGTGAAATCTCAAGATAAAATGCAGAAAGCTCCCACATGATGAGTTTGCAGAAAGCAGAAAGGGAAGAACAGAATCGTACATTCCCATAACAAGAGAGACTGCCTTTGGGCAGGCATCCACCTATTTTAGTAGGTACCCGGTGGAGGTCGCTGCCTAATTTGTCAGGGAGTTGAGACACTTGAGTTAGATTTAGTTCCCTTTCCTCCCAGTGATAGGTAGGGGACTAGTTCTCCTATCCCTCAACGCCTCAGTTCTGCCATCTGCAACATGTTGAGGGGAGTAATCTCTGCCATCTTGCTAGAGAAGTCCTGGGAGAATACAGCCCTTCCTGCTGCCTAGAAAAGAATTGAAAACTGGATTTCTAATCCTCCCTGTAATGTTTGCTGTGTGATCTAAAACAAATTACATAGTTTCTTCAGCATTTTCCTTTCTTTGGCTGTAAAATGAGAAGGAAATAACTAGCCTTTGTTGAAGTATTGAAGGCTTTCAGGGACGGGCATTTGGACCAGTCCACATAGAGTCAGAGAGGGACGTCTGGTAGGACGTCTTCTGCTTAAGTACCACCACTCCTGCCCTTTATTTCTTTTCTTTCTTACTTTATGCCCTTCCTAACCAGGCTTGAACTTGGAATTGTCTACCCTTGGGGAATGTCCTAGGCACACAACTAGCTTTATAGCTACAATATAACCAGTGCTTTCTTCTGGATTGAGAATAAGGGAGCTGAGCAATGATGCCTCTCTGGGAATCTTTGGGGAACACCTGTGGTGGTCCACTAGTTGGAGGCTGGATGAAAGGATTCCTGAGAATTCTTCTACCCGTGAGTCAGGGGGCTAGCAGGCTCTAATCTGGAAACTCTTTGGAGGTTAACAGTGAAACTTGGAAAATCATCTAAGAAGGATGGGAAAATGCCAGCTATTCCCATGGCCTGTTTGTCTCATAGAATAGAGGAGTGTGTATCAAATATCTAGATTGCATTTTTTGGAACTTGTGCCCTAAATGCCACCCATAGACCGCAGAATACTTTCTCAGTCTTGAGATTACTGTGCAAATGGATACGTCTTGTGAAGCGGTACAGCATCAGAAAGCCATTTTGGTGCCTTGTGAGGGTTCAGGAAAGGTGGAGCAATTCCCACTTAGGGGACAAGAGAGCACTTGGTCCAAGGCTCTATAGTTCCATCTATTCCCCGAAAGGTAGCTGTGAGGCAGGGGACTCAGCACTCTCAGCTGCCCTGCCCTGGCTGAACCTGGCACTGCCCCGTCAGCATGGGCTGTGCTATGTCCCTGCTTATAGGTTCCTTATGGGTGCTTCTTGCGGAGGAGGCAACATGAAGGTGGACGACGCAGCCTACGAGAGCATGGGCCTACGTCCCCGCCATGCCTACTCCATTCTGGATGTCCGGGATGTCCAGGGCTTCAGGTGAGCACATAAGGGGACCCTTACTCTGCCTCATGAGGAAACATGACAAAACCTTGGAGCTTAAGGCTCCAGAGAGTGCCTGAAGGGGCTAGAGCTTTTGGGGTACTGAAGGCATCCCAAATTATGCCTCAAAGGAGCAGGGAGTGAGAGGGGAGCTCACAATCCAACTGTCCTGAAGACCAGAGGGTACAAATGCTTTCTTGGAAATAGCCTGTCTCTAGAGGCCAGGACTTGAATAACTGACGATAGCTTTTCAAGGCCTGCTGCCAGGGGCCAAGTTTCTCGGGTGGGTAACAAACAACCCAGCAGTACTCATCTGTCACACTGACTGCTATAGGCTCCTCCGACTTCGGAACCCTTGGGGACGATTCTCCTGGAATGGCAACTGGTCAGATGAGTGGCCTCACTGGCCTGGGCACTTGCGCCATGAACTGATGCCCCATGGCAGCAGTGAGGGGGTCTTCTGGATGGAGTACAATGACTTCATGAGGTAAGTGAGTTTCTGGGATGGAGGAACTGAGCTTAGATGGCACTGGGGGTGTTATAGAGCTTGGGAATTGATACTAGACAGTAGCCAAGCAAATCTCCCTTACTTGTGCATCACCTACGATTTGGGGGCAGGGGATTAGTGTTGACTGAATAATTGGTGCTTAATAGTAAGTATTTTTATTAGGGACAGCGGGGTGGCTCAGTGGATTGAGAGCCAGGCCTAGAGACAGGAGGTCCTGGGTTCAAATTTGACCTTAGACACTTCCTAGCTGTGTGATTCTGGACAAATACCACCCCCCAGTTCCTAGTCTTTACTTCTCTAATGTCTTGGAACCAATACACAGTATTGATTCTAAAATGGAAGGTAACGGTTCAAAAATAATAATACATTTTTCATCAGGTTGGCCAAATTGAAACAAAACCCTAGGGAAGCCTAGTTGTCCAGTTCTTTGGAGCAGGTTAGGAGTAAGGGCCTACATGGCCCCAAAAGACTGCCTTGAATTTGAAATGGGCCTGAACAGTCAGCAGCAGCAGGTGAGCTCTTATGTAGCATCACATTGAGGTTCTGGATGGCTCTGGCTATCAGACTTCCCCTTTGCCCAAATTCTGCCTTTTCCCTTCTGCCAATCTTGTTAGGCTCATTCTTCTAGGAGTGGAGGCCTGGAGAATACAGAACCCTTTGTGCAGGGTTGTCTGTGCTGTAGGATACTGGGGAATGGATGTGCCCTTTTCCAAAGCTGAGCTGAAAATGGATTGCCCTTAGGTGGATTAGGACTGGAAACTGGGGGATCTTGTTTTTCTTCAAGGAGCATCTCGCAGTCAGAGCAGCAGGGCCTAGCCAGAGGTCCAAGGTTTGGGGGGAGTTCTGTGAATTCTGCCGGCCAAGCCATTGCCTCTGAGAGTTTATCCTTGCCCAGCATTCTAGTGCAAATATGAATGTTGAGTTGCTCAGAGGGAGGCCTTCCTCCAAGAGAACTAGGAAGGCCTGAGTACCACCCCTCTTTGTCATGGGCACGAGCCTCTGTCTAGAGGGGGAAGCCCCAGCTTTTAGGGTCTGGCACAAAGGAGAGAGCATGGGCACTGTGTGGTAGGAGAGGGTTCAAGGCCTCACAACCATGTGGAAGTGGTTCTCTGGCCAAAGTTCAGAGGATTGAGTTGGACCTGTCACACCCACACAGCTGGAGTGTTAAGGGGGGCTGAGACCCTGGATTCCAGCTTGAGGGAACTCTGAGACTCAGGCAACCTCGGCAGTGTAGAATGTGGAAGCTCCACACCCCCAGGGTGAGGGGAAGGAAAGTGGTCAGTCTGTTGGGGAGAAGCTCTGTTTCCCCTAGAGTAGGCAAATGCGGGCCTCGGAGCTGCAGGCCACTGGATGGGCACATGGAGAGAAAGAATGGGGGGGTGCCCCGTGCCCTGAGCCCACAGGAGGCTCATACATGGGGGCTTTGTGCCCCCTGGTGGTGAGTGGCGGCCTCTGCAAGAGGCAAGAGCAATGACCCAGATTGATTGGGCCGCATGGGTTCTGTCCAGGAGCCTGGGCCTGACAATGGTGGGCAGACAGAGGAGGAGGGGAGTTATCAGTTTGGCCTAGCCCAGTTCGTGGTCTGGGGGGAGGCACAAACTCCTCACGTGGTAGTTCATGCATGCTCTCATTCTTTCCACACTTACTTCATGTGATTCTTGTCCACATAATCCAGGTCCCAGCCACAGTGGTCTGCTTGCTTAACATTGCATCTTGTAGCCCCCGTGCCAGGGAAGTTCTCCTTTCTCCACCTCTTGGGATCTCTGGATTCCATTCAAGGATCAGCTCTTGAGACATCCTAACACCTTGCCAGCCTAGCCTCCCAGTTGTCAGTGTAATTGCCCTCCTCCCCATGACTTTCTTGTACTTCTCTGTGTGTGGGTGAGAGGCCCCATTATAATGTGTGTAAGCTCCTCAAGGCCAAGGGCTGGTTTCCCTTTTTGTGTGGAGAGTCCATACTTATTAAATTGGGTTGAGAACGAGAGTTCTAGGACTAGCTTCAGGATTAGGTGCTTTGGGGAAGACAGGAAGGAGGAAAGGGGTGCCATGAGAAAGCTGAGAAACCTATTTGGGGAGTGGGAGCAAAAGCACTGAACAGAAATTAGCCTGGCATATTTAAGATGCTGGATAGGGAGTGGATAGGTGGTACAGTGGATAGAGTACCAGGCCTGAAGTTGGAAGCGTTTGCTTCAAATTTGGTTTCAGACACTTCCTGGCTTTGTGACTACAGGCAAATCACTTAATCCCATTTGCCTAGCCTTACCCATCTGTCTTAGAGTTGTTACTAAGACAAAAAGTAAGAGGTTTTAAAAAAAAGAGGGCAGGAAATGAGAGATGGGGGTGGGCAGAGAGAAGGTTCCTGCCAACTTTGAAATTCTAGAGGGAAAAATTCTTATTCTTTAACTAGTAATCATTTAACTTCCTTGTGCCTCAGTTTCTTCATCCGCAGGTTATACTACTTAATTCATAGGGTTATAGAGGGGAAAGTGCTTTGTAAACCTATAGAAACATGAGCTAGGACAGGTAGGTAGGGCTAAGTCACAAAGGGTCTTGAAGCTAGGCTGAGGAGTTTGCTCTAGGAAAGTCGTGAAGGCTTGAGTTAAATGAACAAGTGAGTGAATGAATGAAGAAGCATTTAGTATGTGTTTACCATGGACTAAGTACCAGGTATATAAATATAAAAACAAGGCAGCTCAGCCCTCAAGATCCTTCATTTCTGATAGGAAGAGACAACACTATATGAAAGTGCTATCCTATGAGGGTTTTTTCATTTGGAAAGTCACCAAAATGGTGAGCAGTGCCTTTGGGGAGTAGATTGACATACCCTTTCTAGTAGCAAGAGCAGTATTGATTTGATTCCTTACAGAACTAGAAGGGGGACCCAGGGGGTGCAGGAACTGAAGCTACATATAAGAAATTAAATTGGCAATGTACAGAGGATTGAGCGTAGGCCTGTTCACTAGCTATGAGGTTGTTGTTATCCTGGTGTGAAGTGATAAAGGCATGGATTAGATAGAGCAGCCGGAATAGAAAAGAAAGAGCAGATCTAAGTAGAATCGGGGCTCCTGCTTCCCAGGAATAAGGGATCTCTGTGGATGGCACTGTCAAGAGCCTGAGCTGAGATGGGGAGCATGGAACCCAGAGAAGTGAACTGAAGGCATCCCTTATGGAGGAAGGGTCAAGGATCTTTGTGGTTTTAGTCTCAAGGCTTGTACAGTGTGAGTTGTATAGTCAACAGATTAACTTCCAGGAGGTTTTTGTCTTTCCCTGTTCTCGCCCTCCCTTCTGCAGGTACTTTGATTCTGTTGATATTTGCAAAATCCACTCAGACTGGCATGAAGTGCGGGTGCAGGGTGCCTTCCCCAATAAGGCAAGCGGGCCCATCATGGTGACCTCCCTGACTGTGCTAGAACGAGCCACCCTGGAGTTTGCTCTCTTCCAGGAGGGGAGCAGGTAGGTGCCAAGCCATGTAGGGGGAGTTGGAGGGTCCCCACAGAACTGCTCTGGAGTATTCTGTACTCCTGCTTCTGTTCACTCTACCTATCCCTCCCTAGGGATGGTATTATGCTCCTGAGACTAAGGGCTTAAGAGTAGAGTAAGAATATAGGAAAGTAGAAAGACTCCACGCCTTGGGCACCTTTGATTTGATAAGACTTAGGGTAACTCAGAAGACTTCAGGATAGGCGAGAGTATTGAGAGTAGCCAGTGGAAAGAAGAAAGAGCTCTGCTCTGGGCTCCTGGAACATGCCTCTGAGGCACAATCCCTGCTTGGTGAGACACTCTGGGTGGATTTGCCTGCAAGATTTCTTCCTCAGTGTGGGTGGCATCCCTGCACCCATCCTTACGTTATAA
This sequence comes from Gracilinanus agilis, assembly GCF_016433145.1. Classification (NCBI taxonomy): domain Eukaryota; kingdom Metazoa; phylum Chordata; class Mammalia; order Didelphimorphia; family Didelphidae; genus Gracilinanus; species Gracilinanus agilis. The sequence goes on along the minus strand of NC_058130.1, from coordinate 141,199,815 downwards.
CCATTTAGTCAGCCTCGGTTTGCCTCTCCCTAAACCCTCTAGAATGGCATTCTCCCCAGGGCAGATGGGGTTTGGGATCCTGGCCAGGGATCCTGACCCTCCCTACCCCACTCCAGACGGTCAGACACCGTTGACAGCCATCTCCTGGACCTTTGCATCATGGTGTTCCGAGCGACCTTCAGCAGTGGGAATAAGCTGAGCCTGGGCCGACTCCTGGCCCACAGTAAGCGAGCGGTGAAGAAGTTTGTGAACTGCGACGTGATGCTGGAGCCGGGGGAGTATGCAGTCGTGTGCTGTGCCTTCAACCACTGGAGCCCCACCACAACAGCTCAGGGTAAGGACTGGCCATCAAGGGCAGCATTTTCTGCAGTGACCTGAGCAAGCTCAGAGGTCAGGCAGCTGGAGAGAGGGACTGAGTGACCTTGGTCAAATTATTTCATTCATTGGGACTCTGTTTCCTCTCTTCAGAAATAAAATAGTTAGGCTAGTTGATCTCTTATGGTCCTTTCTGTTTGAAAATTCTGTGATTTTTGAGTCAGTCCCCCGGGTTTGAATCTATCTATGCTTCTCATCAGCTTTATGCCCTTGGGCAAGTCACATCCTCCTGAGTCTGTAAAACAGGACTATAAACACCTTTACTACCTCTCTCGATCTGCAAACCATAAAATGCTCTGTAAGGGTGAGCTGAAGCCGTGACGATGTAATGAGCATCTCCTGGGGGGGGGGGGGGCCCTGTGGCTATGCTGTGGGAGGATGGTGGAGGCCCATCTCACCCTGCAGCAGGAACCTGCTCAGACCATCATGGGATGTTGGATGTGGGACGTCCAGTGGCCCAAATAACAGCATTTGGAACCTGCCACATTGCCAGCCATCCTTGTATATATGTGCTTAGAAGCGGCTAGAGCGATCAAAGCCGAGGACCCGGGGTAGGGCCTCCACATGGACAGTCTTCCTTGAGGAAATGCAGGTGGCTTCAGGGCTCCTTTCTAGGTCTTAACCTGTGCTTCTAGTTTGTAAGGGGTTATCCAGGATGCCCGAGACGTTTCAGGGAAAGGGAAGTGAGGTGACTCCTGCTGTGTAGGAAGGACTAGGCTCACAGTCCCTTCTGAGATGGGCTGAGGTGGGAAGAAGTCCTTTGGGAGAGACCCTGCTCTCCTCGCAGAGATGCCAGCCCCTTAGCTTCCCCTTTTCTGCAGCAGAGCAGGGGACATTGTCCCCCATAGTGCAGGGGAACGCAGCCACGGAGCCCTCGACCGAGAGAACCGGCTCCGTGCGCAGCAGGAGATGGGAGGGTGCGCAGGCTCTGGGGAGGCTGCAATGCCCCCCTCACTCAGGCCTTTCCCGTCGCTCCTTTGCCCTGCCCAGTTTCCAGCCCCACAGGAGGAGTAGGGCGCTCTGCCCCAGAGCCTCCTGGGCACATATTGGCTATCTACAGCTCGAGACTGGTCATGGTGGAACAGATCGAAGCCCAGCCCACCACTCTGGCCGACGCCATCATCCTCCTGACCGAGAACAAGGGTGAGAGGCATGAGGTAGGTCTGGGCCTGCACTGGGGAGAGGAGGGAGCTGGCTTCAGATCCAGGCTCTGCTCCCTCTACGCTGGGTCACCGGTGGCACCTCCCTCCCTTTCTTGGGCCGGGCCAGCGGCTCCATCCTTTCCTGGTCCTTCCTCTCCGCCTCTGCTCTCCCTGCATGCGGCTCTCCAGAAGGCCAGCAGAGGGCACTGGGCGAGCAGCTGAGGACTTCGGGTGCTCCTTGCTGAGCCAGAGCTGCCCAGGCACGGGCTTTCACGGCCCCCACGCTCCTCGCGCTCCCCCTGGGAATACGAGGAACGGTGGCCGCCCCTGCCTCCCCTTCAGAAAAGCACTTAATAAGCTCTGTCGGGGGGCGGGCACGGGGGCGGGCACGGGGTGCAGGAGGAGAGGAGGAATGGCCCTGCGGAGCCATGCCACGCACCTTTGCCCTAGGGCCGGGAGGGCATGACCTGCTACTACCTGACACACGGCTGGGCAGGCCTGATCGTGGTCGTAGAGAACCGGCATCCCAAGTCCTATCTGCACGTGCAGTGTGACTGTACCGACAGCTTCAATGTAGTCTCTACTCGAGGCAGCCTCAAGACCCAGGACAGCGTGCCCCCCCTGCACAGGTGAGGCCCTGCGCGCTCCCCATCCCAGGCTTAAACCCCAACCCCTTCCCCCAACAGGAGACCTCACGGGGCAAAGGTTAGAGGGACCACAGAGGGCCCCAGCCAGGCACGTCCTAGGACCCTCCTTGTCTTCAAAGCAAGCCGTGGGCAGTGCCAGCCCCCGGTGCCAATGCGGCGTGGACGAGGCAGGGCTCTCTTTCCTCTGAATGGTCCATCACCGCCCTGGTCCTTCTCCTTCAGGCAGGTGCTGGTGATCCTATCTCAGCTGGAGGGAAATGCGGGCTTCTCCATCACACACCGCCTGGCTCATCGAAAGGCTGCCCAGGCCTTCCTCAACGATTGGATGTCCACCAAAGGGACCCACAATCCTCATCTCACAGCTGAGGTGGCTGGGCTCCATGGACCCCGGCCCCTATGACCCACGTTCTGCCCTTCCAGGGCACCCCACTCCCCCCGCCCATCTCCTTGCTTCATGCCTTCTGTTTGGGTTCCCAGCCCCTTCTGCTCCTCACTGCAGCAGAACCCATTGATCTCCCGACCTCTGTCGGCTCCCATTCCCTCACCCACAGTCACACCTTCTTCTTGATTACTCTAAGGGTTCTTCTGGAGTCTCTGCCTTGGAGCCAGCACACCTGAAGTGAAGAGAAGGCCCAGGCCCTGGCTGTCTGTCTTGGGTCTGCCCTAGGGCTGATCGAGAGAGATCAGACCAGGTTTGGGATTGCTATCACTTCCCCTCCCCCTAGTTGCATGCACTTTATAAGGGAGACTTGGAGGATGTAGGGGGCAGGGACTTAACAATGCTTGAACCTTAGAAATCTCAGGATCCCCACCCAAGGGACACAGACCTGTAGCCTGAAGTGGGCATTACCAACCTCCTGATTATGACATCCTCCTTTTTACCGAGTGGAGAGCTGAATGGTGGCTGCCCAGAGGTGGGACATGGTGGTGAGCCCGCATGGTCCAGGACCCAGCCATGGCATCCGCTTCTTGCAAAACTAAATACCTCTAAAGAAGACACTGGTTGTCTCCACTGTGGCCAGTCCCCTGGGAAGCTGCTAGAGATCTAGCTGAGTGGAGAAAAAAGGCTATGAGGGCTGGGGTTCAAGGGTGGGTTGGAGGAGATATCCCTCTGAGCCCCTTTTCTGGTTTCTTCTGTCACGGGAATTTGGGGGCCTTCCCCTGGAAAATTTTAGCCAGGATCTCAACCACAAAACCAAAATACTCCTGGGGGCAGGATTGGAAGTATTTCAGTGTTTTTGGAAGGAAGGCTTCCATCAGAGGTCCCTGGCTCAGAGCTTTCAGGTCTAAGCTCATCTCTTCCTTCCCCTTCCCTGATTCATCTCCTTTCAGGGATACAGCAGCCATCTCTCTCTCCCCATTTCCTAACCTCACCCCCCGGGTAATGGGGACCTACTACCCCAGTTGAAGGGACTAAAGTCCTGAAGGCAGCTGGGTACCCCCTGGCTTTTTACCTGCTCTGTGGGGAGGGTTTGTCAGCAGCTGAGCAGGAAGACAGGTGAGGCCCAGAAGGATGTTGTAAAACAGAATGAAGTGATGTCTAAAGGAGATGGAAATAAAAGTGGGGAGTCCAAAGGCCTGGATTCAAACAGAAGGTCCTTTCTTGCCTCTCCTCATGAGCCCTTCCCTTCCCACCCCCACTAATGATACTATGCAACTCCTGGAGAGAGCAGTGCTAGGATAGAAGCCATGACCCTGAGGATGGAGAGACAGAGATCGAACCCAGGGCTGCCCTGGGGTGGGAAGAGGCTGCCGTGGCAGGGAATTTCACTTAGGCCCCTTCGTGGTCATTTATTCTATGTCCAGCTAGGCCTAGGATAGGGGTGGGAGGGAAAATATCCGTAAGATCCCCAAGTGGCCGTGTTGCCAAACGGGAATCTTCATTTTTCATGGAATTCCTTCTCAAACCTTTAGACGAACCCTTCTGCCTGTGAGGCCAGGGTGTCAGGGTTGACCAGGTTGTTCTGAACCCCTGGCGAAAGGGGTGGGATAGAGTAGGAGGTCTGCCTCACCTGGGGAGGGGGCCAGTAGGCTCACTTCTCTGGCCGCAGAGGCTCTTGATGTGACAGATATCTGTTCCCAGTTAAGTTCCAACCCCTCCCAGGCTCTCCCCCGCTGCCCAAGGCTACAGCCACTTGGGCTAGGCTTGTCTCCAGCTCAGAACAACCTGCCACCCCAGACTATCGGCCATCTTAGCCCCAACCCTCACTCGGGCTCCTGGAAGGTGTGGAGGGCCCTAGAACCTGTCTCCCTTTTGGAACCACAAAACCAGGTAGGGTGTTCCCCCCCCCCCCCCCAGGTGCCCCAAGGTTTGAAGTTTTGTACTAAGTAAAACAGGCACTTAGGAAACCCAGGATTCCTCCCCTCCGTGACTCCTTAGGTGCTACGTTTTTAAACCCAGGGCCCTCTCTGCGAGTCGTACCCCCAGCAGCAGGGGGAAGGGGAGGGCCAGTTGGAGTCATTGTTCCCACTTGGCTCTGGCTCCAGCTGAGACCAGCCAGCTTGCCGTCCATTTGGGCAGCCTGGCTCAGCAAAGACTTCGGAATAATAATTCAGGTTTCAGAAAAGTACTCAATAGAAGCATGTCACAGTGTAGCGTAGCTCACAACTCGCATTTGGATATCCCCCAGGTCAAATGACATCCTCCAGACCCAGCAGCTCCCAGCAGCCACCCCCAGTGCCAGGCAGTTCGCCTAGTACACGTTAGTCTTGTCCCCAGCATCCCTTTTGCAGAGGGCCTTTTGCTATCATTAAGTTACCAAATCCCCTCTCATATTCCCAAGCCCCAGCTCTTTTTTCGGAAGCCCAGGGTGAAAAATCCAGCCTCCGGGGTGGGAGTGGGGATAGTCTCAGCCTTGGGGCCCAAGTGGCTGGTAGAGCCCCAGCGATTGCTTTCCCCACCACCTTCCCTATCCCTGCCCCCCACTGATGTACCCCTTTCCCCCAGCATTCCCCATGCCCCCACCACCAGAGTGGGGGCGGCCGGGGGATGTTTAATTCTTTGGTGTCTGTTTTGTGAATGTCTGAGCCCGGGCTCCCTGCAGGAGGGAGGAATGGGAAGGAGGCTCCCCAGTCCTTGGCCCTCCTGCAGGACCCCACCTCTGCACTGCCTCATCAGACCTGCTGCCCCCCCTCCCCTGGCAGCGGGGAGCCAAGCTCATCCAGCCCTTTGTTTCTGTGGTTCCCTTTTTTTAAAAAAAAAATCTGTCAAAAAATACCTAAAACACTATAATCTTCCCTTCTTTTTATTTCCTTTTATTCTCTTTGAGCTGTGAATATTTTTAACCCTGTAAATACTGTCCAGCTCTTATGAAACATAGGCTATTTTATCAATTGTAAATCAGAACTGTAATCCCTGTATGATACGAATTCTCCATGGGTGGTTTTCAGACTCAGGCTCCAATGGACCAAATAAAAAGTTTTGTTTTTTAATGAACTTCTAGAGTCTGTTCTTCTCTTCCTCTCTCCGGCCCAACTCAAGGCTCCGTCCCCTGACTCGCTCTGGGCAGACAGCCCGTAGGGTGGTTCAGAAGGCAGGAACGGCTCGCTAGGCTCTCCCAGGTTCCTGTAGCGCTCTCTGGGAGCCCATTTCTGCCCAGGACATCCCCAGCCCCTCCGACAAAGCTCCCCGAGGCAGTCATCCTGATCCAGAGACTGGGTCTGAGAACCTTGAATCTGGAAAGGGGCCTCCAGGCCTTCTAGCCGCCTCAGCTTGGTGTCAGGAAGCCTGGATTGGAATCCCACCTGGGACACCAGCCGGCTGGCCGTAGGACCCTGGGCAAGTCACCGCCTTTCTCCATCTCCATTTTCTCACCAGGGGCACTTCCCAGGCTTACTGCGAGGCTCCTTGGAGCACTCCATAAATGTCAGCAGCGATTAATATCACCAGCCTGGCCTGGCGGAAGCTCCAGCTGGGAGGAGTGACCCTGCAGCGAGCAGCCCCAAGCTAAGCTCGGGGTGCTTTCTGTACCCGGGAACGCCTCTCCCCCTTTCTGCGGGATCGGCCAGGTCAAAGAAGCAGCATCAGGGTCCTGTGGGAAGCCCCGGGCCTGACACAAGCCGACTTTCACACCTCGTGTCTGTGGGCCTCAGTTTCCTCATCTGTAAAATGAGGGGCCTGGGCCAGGCCAAGAGCCCTTCCGGCTCCAAATCTGTGATCCTCTGATTCCCGAGTTGTAGGGGCCATGTGTGCCCCCCCCAGCCTTAGTTTCCCCCTCTCTAAACTACTCGCCCATTCGTACTAATACTCATGCTTGGATGGGACAGGAGCTGCCATTGTGCCCGAGGGCAGAGGGGCTCTGGGGAGGGAATTGGGGAGAAGGAAGGGGAGACCCGAGGTGTTAAGGGTCCCAGGGGCCAAGACCTTTGGGGCTGCTGGAGCCAGAGCCCCAGCCTTTGCCTAGGGAGGCCGGACATCCGGGCACGGCTGAGAAGTGGCCGGGCCATTTGGGGATTAGCCCAGGTATCCTGTGGGAAGCCGCTCACCCTTCCTTCCTAGAAGCTGTGCTGTGGAGGCAGGGAACCAGCAGCCAACACCAAGGGGACCCCTGGCAGGCCTCAGGGGACTGTTCTTCCCAGCTGGGAGCGAAGGCGAGGAAAAGGGGGCCACCTCCGTGTCCCGTGGCAGCACGAGAGAATTCTGCCCATTCCGTGGCAGGCGGGGTGGGGGGGTGGGGGCAGAACAAAGCCTGCCCAGGCCATGCTGGCTTCAGTGACCCAGCAGACTGGCAGAAGAATGCAGGAATTGGGGGGGGGGGGCATCAGAGGGGCTGGCCTTGGCCTGCCCCTTCACTGGCCTGGGGCAGGAACCTCAAGAGACCAGCGCAAGGAGACAGAAGGAGAACATTTCTGTCTTTCTCATAGCAACTTGTAATAGATTTTTCCAGGCAAAACATCTTTGCATTCAGGAGGCCTTGTCTAAACCTATCAGAGTCACCCAGGAAGGAACAGATGGAGGGGTTGGGGGGGCGGCGGGGGTGGAGAAAAGTTTTCCTCTTTCTCTCCACCCCTGTTCCCCCACTCCCTCCAGCCCTGTTTTCTTTGGGAATTCAATATTACTTCTCTAGTGGAAGAAACATGGCAACAGAAGAATCTACCCAACCTCCCCCTTCTTCCCCCTCTCCCCATTTATTAGAGGTGGGAGACTTAACCAGAGAGCCTCCCATTTGGGGTCACGGCCTCCTTCTGTTGGGGGCCGGGATGTCTCCATCCAGTGGGCTGCCCCCGCAGGATCCTCCCCTCCTGGTGCCTTTCCTCTTTGGCCCTCCCCTGCATCTGCATGGTTCTGGGGCCTCCCCTGTAACCCTAGGCTCTGAGCAGGGCCCAGATCCGGGATACCCACCGCACTCCCCAATTCTCCGCAAGTCATTCCATTGGTCTGAGCTTCCTTCCCCGAGTCTCAAAGGCAAACTTGGACCTCCTCTCCATGGAGGTGGGGACTTCAGGCTTGGGATGGGGAGAGCCAGTGCCAGGGCAGCTCCCCCTTCTTCCACCCCCCAACTCCTGCCATCATCCATAGAACTGGGAGACTTCTGCCATAGCTCCCCATGATCCTGAGGTGCCTTCGGCTCCCAGCCTGTCAGCAAGGGCTGAACAACCTGAAGAAGGATGAGTGATGAGAGCTCCCAGGTGGGTGCTGAGAGGGCCTGGGCAGGGGCCTGGGTCCCCGGAGACGGGGAGAGGGGCGCGTCGATGCCGGGCTTGGGCCATGCTTGCTGGGCGAGGGGAGGCAGGGGGCCTGGACTCTTAAGGAAGAAGCGAGCTGTGTAGGGGGAGCCGGGCAGAGAGCGAGGGGAAAGGCAGAAGGAAGGTGCCTGGGCCGGGAGGGGACGGGAAGTGGGCTCGGGGCTCTGGCAGGAGAGGGGGTTCAGGGTGCAGGTGAGGAAGGGAGGGGGCTGAAGGCCAGTGGGCTCCTCTGCAGCTGCTCAGCGGGTGGCACCGCGGAGCCTGTCACGGGCTGGGCTATCGAATCTGAAAGCAATTAAAGCCATCAGCAGTGTTCGCTCCGGGCTGGCTCCAGGCAGCGGGGGACCTGCCATAACATATCAGGCCCTGTCTGCTCCCCTCCCGAGGACCCAGGCACAACCACGCGCCCCGACTTCCCCCCTCCCCCGGCCCCGGCTTCCAGGGCCACCTGGACTTCTGCGGCCCTGCCTCCCTCCTCTCCTCCTGACACCTGGCGGCACCCACTTCCCCCGTGAAGAGGCAGGAAATCCCTGGGGACACTGAGGCCGGGCGGCACTCCCAGAGCTTTCGGGCTCTGCAGGGGCCTTTCACCCCTTAGTTCCCAGGGTGCCTCAGGCTTACTCTCTGCCCACGTGTCTCCCCTGGGGCAGCCACTAAGCCCCTTTAGCTTGGTCTGCCCTGGAAGTTCCCTTCGCTCCCCAACAAGTCCCACGAGCCTCTAGTGCTCCCTTGGTGCCCCTTCATTTTCCATCCTTCTGTATCTGCCTTCCCCCACCCCCGGGTCTGCCCTGTTTAGAGGCCTCCTTGGCCAGCCTGTTCTGAACGCAGCAGGCTCCAGGCTTTGGAACACCAGGCCCTTAAGTGATTCCTGAATGGAGATCATCCAGCCTCCCCCTTGGAAAAGGGATTCGGTGCATCCCAAGAGTCCTCCGCAGCTTCAGACCCCCTAAGGAGGTTGGGGTGGATGCCTCGCTGGGTGGCCTTGGGCAAGTCGCTTAGCCCCAATTACCTACCCCTTGCTGCTCTTCTGCCTTTTTTTAAAAATAAAGATATTTTACTTTACCAATTACACGTAATAAATTTCAATATACATTTTCTGAAGTTATACGATCCAAACGTCCATCTTCCTCCTTTCCCTCCCACCTCCTGGAGCTAACAAGCAATTCCATCTCTGTTATACACAGTGTTATCATGCAAAACACATTTCCATATTGTTCATTTTTGTAAGAGGATAATTATATAAAACCCAAACCTCAAAATAAAAACTAAAATAAACTAAAGTGGAAAATCATAGGCTTTGATCTGCATTCTGACTCCCACAGTTCTTTCTCTGGAGCTGGATAGCATTCTTTGTCCTCAGTCCCTCAGAATTGTCCTGGATCATTGCATTGCTGAGAGTAGCAAAGTCTGTCACTTTCGATCGCCAACATTGCTGTTCCTGGGTACAGTTGCTGTCCTGGTTCTACTCATTTCACTCTGCATCAGTTCATGAAAGTCCTTCCAGCTCTTTCTCACATCATCCTGTTCATCATTCCTTACAGCACAATAGTGTTCCATCACCTTCATGTAACCACTCTTTAGTCAGCTATTCCCCAATTAAAGGACATCCCCTCAATTTCCAATTCTTTGACACCATAAAAAGAGCAGCTATAAATATTTTTGTATAAGTAGGTTCTTCCCCACCCCCTTTTTTAAAAATCTCTTTGGAATGCAGACCTAATAGTGGTACTACTGGATCAAAATTTGTAGCCCTTTGGGCTTCCAGAATGGTTGGATCAGTTCACAACTCCACCAACAATGTATTAGTGTCCCAATTTTGCCACATCCCCTCTAACATTTACCATTTTCTTTTACCATCATATTGACCCATTTGATAGATGTGAGGTGGTACCTTAGCATTTGATAGATGTGAGGTGGTACCTTAGCATTATTTTAATTTACATTTTTCTTATCAAGAGGAATTTTGAACATTTTTTCATGTAATTATTGATAGCCTGCTCTTTCATCTTAAAACAAATACTAAGAGGGACCACAAGGTAGCTCAGTGAATAGTGAGCCAAGCCTATAAATGAGACGTTCTGGATTCAAATTTGACCTCAGATGCATCTTAGCTGTGTGGCCCTGGGCAAGTCACTTAACCTCAGTTGCCTACCCCCTTATCATTCTTCTGCCTTGCAACCAATAGTATCAATTCTAAGACAGAAGTAAACAGTTTAAAAAAAAAAAGAACTGATACTAAGAAAGAAAGATTTTTTTTAAACCCTTACCTTCTATCTTGGAATCAGTACTTGGTTCCAAGGCAGAAGAGTGGTAAGGGCTAGGCAATGGGAGTTAAGTGACTTGCCCAGGGTCACACAGTGAGGAAGTGTCTAAGGCCAGATTTTAACCTAGGACATCCCATCTCTAGGTCTGATTCTCAATCCACTGAGACACCCAGCTGCCCCAAAGATTTTTTTTTTAATCAGATCCAATTCTAATACTGTATAGAAAAACTAGAAATTCAGAGAAGAAGCTACAATAACAGGAGAGTTTCATGTGAAAAACCTGGTGGAATAGCCAGTTAAATTTTAAAAGACTTGGAGATTTAAATGGATTCCAAAGCCAATAATGCACTATGGCAACCAAAAATGCTAAGCATGATCTTAGGGGATTAGGAAAAGGAACAGTGATTTCACTGGAATAGAGAATTCTCCGATGCAGAAGCTCCCTCGGCCAAGGCAAGCAGGCTCCCTTCTCTACAATTCTCTGTAATCTGATGTGTTTCCCTGAGCACTGAGGGGTTAAGGGATTTGTCCAGGGGTCAAAGAGCCAGTATGTGTCTGGGGCAGGACTTGAACCAAGGACTTCTTGGCTCCAAGGCTAAAACCCTATCAGCTTTGTGATGCCATGCTCAGCTATATTCAGGGAAACAGGACATCCAAAATTAAGCAGGTTAGTCAGTGCCACTGTCCTCTGTCTTGACTGGACCACATCTGGAGTATTGTGAAATGAGTTCTGAGTACCACATTTTGTAAGGAATGTTGATAAATTGGGGCATGTCCCAAGGCAGAGGACCAGGAAGGAAGATGGGAGACTAGGCTAAAAGGTCATATGGTAAACAGTTAAAGAAACTAGAATTGTTTGGCTCAGAGAAAAGACTTAGGGGAAACAGTCATTATTTTCAAGAATTTGGATGATGGTCAGGTGTAAGAGAGAACAGATTTTTCTACCTACAGTCATAGGATTGTGAAGAATTTGCTTCATAAACCTTAACACACCATGTAAATGTGGGCTATTAGTATTATTAATTGCTAGAATTCATAACACTGTAAAGTCTGCAAAGAACTTTCCAAATATTATCTTTCATTATGTCCTCCTAGCAACCCTGAGAGGTGCTCTTGTTATGCCCATTTAATAGAGGAGGAGACTGAGGCAAGCGAGATTAAATGACTTCCTCAGGGTCACATCCCTAAATAAGTGTGTCAAAGACCAGATTTGATCCCAGGTCTTCCTGACTCCAAGTTCAACATTCTGTCCAATGCACTGCCTAACATGGCTCCAGTGGGAAAACCAGAACCAGGAGATGGATTTTATTATAAGGAATTGAATTTTGGTTTGATGTAAGGAAATACTTTAACAGTTAAAGCTAAGCAGTGGGGAAGTGGACTTCTTCACAAGATAACGAGCTCCCCTTTTCTGGAAGTGTTCAAGTACTTTGTCAAGGACAATGTCGGAGAGATTCCAGTGTGCTTTAGGTGAAGTCTGGACTAGATGACCTCAAAGGATCCTTCCAACCCAGGGGTTCCATGATTCTTTGAGGCAGGACTTGAATCCTAGAGGATGAGCAGAGTTTGAAGAGGTAGAAAGAAGAAGATGAGCCTTTCCAGGCTAAGGAAACAGTCTGAGCAAAGGGATGGAAGCAGAAGTGAGTACTGCATTTGGAAAGAGCAAGCACCACTGGTCTCCTTGGCTTGCACAGTTCTCGCTAGAGAAAGGCACTATGGTATAATAATAGCTGGCATTCGAGGAGTTCTTTTAAGTTTGCAAAGCATTTTACATACATAATTTCATTAGATCAGGAATTCCCAGGGAGCATGTACAGAAGGGGAGCAATTTCCTTAGAAGAGGAGCAATCTTGGCTACAGAGAAGAGATACCACCTAGGCCTGGAAGCACTAAGCCTCAGGTGGGAGTAGTCTTGAAAGAGAGACATTAAGCAGCAAAAAGATCCGGGGAAAGGCCTGCAGTGGCCTGTGAAGGGAAAGACCGGGCACCATATTGGAACTCTTTGCTCCACAGTGTTCTGGAGTGGGGCTCGCACTGAATATCATCGCATCCAGGCATCACCCCTATCCCCACCCCAGAAAGAAGCCACTGTGCCCAAATGGGACACTGAAGAGGTATGTGCGGACAGAACTATTGGTGCAAATCAGAATCTCAGAACTAAGGGTCTGAGGAAGGATTGGGACCAAGAAACAATGGTGGAGAGGGCTACAACATGGAAGACCAAACCAGGTTCTTGCCCTTCTCTCATATGGTGAATCATCTGGATTGTGTAGCTTTGGGAGGGGTTCTTCAGAACACTGCAGAAGGGAGAAGTTCACGATGTTCTTGCATGAAACTTCTCTGAAGACTTGGCTCATTGTGACACCTTCTTCTCACTAGGGCTTCATTCCCTAGCAGAGAGCATTTCAGAGAGCTCTGGAGCAATGGTGTCTTAGGGACCAGTGTGGCTCAGATATTTTGGAGGAAGGGATAGAAATTGTGTTTCAGTGAGTCTAATTGGTTTTCCACCTCTAAGGTCATGGGGCCAATGATCTAGGAAATAGAAAATTTCTCTACTGGAAGCTTCTAAGCCTAGAAGACCTAGACCTGAGAGTTCTAAAAAGAATCAAGGAAGAAGAGAGAAGGTGGCTAAAAGGAGATGAGGAAGTGGTGTAGAACTCACTGGAAAAAGAAAAGACGGAGCCAAAAAAACCATTTTTCCCCCTGGGCTACACTAAATAGTACAACCCAGAAGAACTGGCTATGTTGTTTTTTAGAAAAATTTTCCATTTTTACATGATTCATGTTCTTACTTTCCCCTTCAACTCCTCAAACACCTCCCCCCATAGCCAACACACATTTCCACTGGTTTTAACATATGTCATCAATCAAGACTTATTTACATATTATTGATAGTTACATTGGTGTAGTCGTTTGGAGTCTACATCCCTAACCATGTCCGCATCAACCAATGTGTTCAAGCAGTTGTTTTTCTTCTGTGTTTCCACTTCTGTAGTTCTTTCTCTGAATGTGGGTAGGGTTCTTTTCCATAAATCCCTCAGAATTGGCCTGGGTCATTTCATTGCTGCTAGTATAGAAGTCCATTACATTCAATTTTACCACAGTGTATCAGTCTCTGTGTACAATGTTCTTCTGGTTCTGCTCCTTTCACTCTGCATCAATTCCTGGAGGTCATTCCAGTTCACATGGAATTCCTCCAGTTTATTATTCCTTTGAACACAGTAGTATTCCATCACCAGCATATGCCACAATTTGCTTAGCCAGTCCCCAATTGAAGGGCATATCCTCGTTTTCCAGTTTTTTGCTACCACAAAAAGCAGTTTTCCACCTCTAAGATTATGGGGCCAATGATCTAGGAAATAGAAAATTTCTCTACTAGAAGTTTCTAAGCCTAGAAGACCTAGACCTGAGAATTCTAAAAAGAATCAAGGAAGAAGAGAGGTGACCAAAAGCAGATGAGGAAGTGGTGTAGAACTCACTAGAAAAAGAAAAGACCAAGCCAAAAAAAAACATGTTTTTTCTGGGCTACATTAAATAGTATAACCCAGAAGAACTGGCTATGTACCAGAAGGAAATAGTTTTCTTGGTTGTCTGTGAATTTAGATGAATCCCTTCTAAAGCCACTGTAGAGTAGTTTCCTGATTATCTATGGGATTGTGGTAGGAGTCCTTTCTTATATAATGAGATCCTTTACTTTAGAGTAAGGGCAGTCACCTCTCCTGGTGACCATTTTGGTGAAAGCTCAGGCTGAGCCCATCTCACTGAGTCATGCATGGCTCAGGCACTTGCAGTAAGAGATGATGGAGAATCCCCTAACTGACTACTGTGCCAGGACAGCCAATAGCTCTTGTTGTTCAGTCGTGTTCAATTCTTCATCACCCCATTTTGGGGTTTTCTTGGCAAAGATAACAGAATGGTTTGCCATTTCCTTCTCTAGTTGATCTTACAAATGAGGAAACTGAGGCAAACTGGGTTAAGTGACTTGCCTAGGGTCACACAGCTGATCTGAAGCCAGATCTGAACCCCTGCAGATGCGCCCTCCTGATTCCAAGCCTAGTGCTCATCTACGCTACCTCACTGCCATAAGGTAGTTAAAATTATAATTATTATTACTGAAATTCATTCTATATCCAAGGACAGAAACGCCTCTAAAACCCAGGAACTCAGATATCTATATTCAAATGGTACCAGGTATTGGCAAGGAATAGGATGAACCAAAGATTCTAATACAAGAAAAAAAACTGACCTTAGAAGTATCACTGAGACTTGGCAGGAAGAAACTAATAACTCAAATTTGGCTCAGAAAAGGGAGAACTAATTAAAAAGGAATAGGAAGCAATTAAGTGGTAAAAGCCCTGAGTTTGAGAGTCAAGAAGACGTGAGTTCAAATCCTGCCTCAAGTACTGTCTGACCCTAAACAAATCAATCTTTTAGCCTAAGTTTCCTCAGCTATAAAATCAGAATAATGATCACAGATCATGAGAGTTACATGTACAGAACTTCATAAACTTTAAGATGCTATACATAAGGACTCATGATGAAAAATGCCATCCACAGCCATAGAAGTCAGAGTCTGAATGCAGATGGGAGCATTCCATTTTTAACTTTATTTCCTTCATGAGTTTTTTCTTGTATGTGTGATATATGTCATCTTTCATGGTATGGGGAATAGGGAAATATGTACTGCATGACAACACTGATATAACCTCTATCAGATTATTTACCATCTTGGGGAGGAGAGAAGGGAGAAACAGGGAGAACTGGGATTGCAGAATGTCAGAAAACAATTGTTAGAAACTGTTCCTACATGTAATTGAAAAAGTTAAACTTAATTAAAAAGTAAATGTTTTTAAAAAGATTCTATATTTAAGGCATTCGCTATTAAAAGGAATAGAACATATAAATGGATGGAGTGGCATCGTATATCAAGAATACATACACACACACTCACATGTGCGCGCGCACACACACACACACAAATTTAGGTGACTGAAGTCTCCATACACTTTGATCCAGAAAACCCACTGCTAGGCATCTACCACAAAAGAGTTCAAGGCTCTTTTATACATCAAAATATTTTTGGTGGCACTTTTTATAGCAATAATGACCTAGGAACAAAACTCAATGTCCGTTGCCCAGAGGCCAATTGTGGTATGTGAATATACTGGAACAGAACTGTGCCATAAGAAATTCTGAATATGAAAAGTTCAGAGAAGTATGAGAAAATTATATGAACTGATAAAGGGCAAAGTATGTAGGACCATGAAAACAACATACACAATAACTAAAACAATTTAAGTATAAATAACAAAAAAGGAAATTGGATGCTGCTTGATGCACTTCTTGTACTTATAGTTGATGTATTAATTTTGCTGAACTGCAGAATTTCTCACTTTTTTCCTTCCTTCCTTCCTTCCTTCCTTCCTTCCTTCCTTCCTTCCTTCCTTCCTTCCTTCCTTCCTTCCTTCCTTCCTTCCTTCCTTCCTTCCTTTCTACTTTATCACAAAGGATGGTTTGTTGGGGAAGGGAAAGAAGGAATATATTTATAAATGAATGTGATGTAAAAAATGTCATCAGTAAAAATAAGATTATATATTAATGATAACTAGCTAGAGTCACATAGCTAGTAAATGCCTGAGGCAGGATCTGAACTGAGGTCTTCCTGACTCAAGGTTCAGTATTCTAAACACTGTACCATCTAGCTGACTGTATATTCATGAAGGTAAATACAGGAACCTGGGAGAGGAGAAGAAATAAGGAAGACTAATAGAGGTAGAAACAGAAGTAATACTGTTTAGGAATAGTTTGGAAACCACCTGGTCAAAATGAGGGGCAATTAGGTGGTACAGAAGATAGAGTGCTAATCAAGGGAGGGGATAAGGGATACCGGCTCAAAGCAAACCACTGGTGTAAAAGAAAATAGTGCAATAAGAAGGAGTGGGTCTAGGGGAGGATACAAAAATGTCAGTGAATACACAACTAACAATTGTAACTCTGAATGTGAATGGGATGAACTCGCTCATAAAACGGAAGCAAATAGCAGAGTGGATCAGAAACCAAAATCCTACCATAGGTTGTCTACAAGAAACACATATGAGGTGGGTAGACACACACAAGTTCAAGGTTAAGGGTATGAGCAAAATCTTTTGGGCATCAAATGAGAAAAAGAAGGCAGGAGTGGCTATCATGATCTCTGACAAAGCCAAAGTAAAAATAGATATGATTAAAAAAGACAGGGAAGGCCATTACATCCTGATTAAAGGCAGTATAAACAATGAGGAAATAACACTGCTCAATATATATGCACCAAGTGGTATAGCATCCAAATTCATAAAGGAGAAACTGGCAGAGCTCAAGAAGGAAATAGATAGTAAAACCATAATAGTGGGAGATCTAAATATTCCTCTTTCAGATCTAGATAAATCAAACCAAAAATAAATAAGAAAGAGGTAAGAGAGATGAATGAAGTCCTAGAAAAATTAGATTTAATTGATATGTAGAGAAAAATAAAGAGGGACAAAAAGGAATACACCTTCTTTTCAGCTGCACATGGTACATTTACAAAGATTGACCATGTAATAGGGCATAGAATCATGGCAAACAAATGCAAAAGAGCAGATATAATAAATGTAACCTTCTCGGATCATAATGCGATAAAAATAATAATCAGTAAGGGCACCTGGACAGGCAAATCAAAAACCACTTGGAAATTAAACAATATGATTCTCCAAAACCAAATTGTCAAAGAAGAAATCATAGAAACAATCAACAATTTCATTGAAGAGAATGACAATGATGAGACATCCCACCAAACTCTGTGGGATGCAGCCAAAGCAGTACTCAGGGGGAAATTTATATCCTTGAGTGCATATATTAACAAATTAAGGAGGGCAGAGATTAATGAATTGGGCATGCAACTCAAAAAATTAGAAAGTGAGCAAATAAAAAACCCCCAGATGAAAACTAAATTAGAAATACTAAAAATAAAGGGAGAAATTAATAAAATCGAAAGTAAAAGAACTATTGAATTAATAAATAAGACTAGAAGCTGGTATTTTGAAAAAACAGATAAAATAGATAAAGTACTAGTCAATCTAATAAGAAAAAGGAAAGAAGAAAACCAAATTGACAGTATTAGAGATGAAAAGGGAGACCTCACCTATAATGAAGGGGAAATTAAGGCAATCATTAAGAACTATTTCACCCAATTATATGGCAACAAATATAACAATTTAGGAGATATGGATGAATATTTACAAAAATATAAATTGCCTAGATTAACAGCAGAAGAAATAGAATACCTAAATAATCCCATATCAGAAATAGAAATTGAACAAGCCATTAAAGAACTCCCTAAGAAAAAATCACCAGGACAGGAGGTCCTAGGTTCAAACCCGGCCTCAGCCACTTCCCAGCTGTGTGACCCTGGGCAAGTCATTTGACCCCCATTGCCCACCCTTACCAATCTTCCACCTATGAGACAATACACCGAAGTACAAGGGTTTAAAAAAAAAAATCACCAGGACCTGATGGATTCACAAGTGAATTCTATCAGACATTCAAAGAGCAACTAATCCCAATACTATACAAATTATTTGATATGATAAGCAAAGAAGGAGTCCTACCAAATTCCTTTTATGACACAAATATGGTACTGATTCCAAAGCCAGGGAGACCAAAAACAGAGAAAGAAAACTATAGACCAATCTCCCTAATGAACATAGATGCAAAAATCTTAAATAGAATATTAGCAAAGAGACTCCAGCAAGTAATTAAGAAGGTCATCCACCATGATCAGGTGGGATTTATACCAGGAATGCAAGGATGGTTCAGCATTAGGAAAACCATCCACATAATTGACCATATCAACAGTCTAACAAACAAAAATCACATGATTATCTCAATAGATGCTGAAAAAGCCTTTGACAAAATACAGCATCCATTCCTATTGAAAACATTGAAAAGTATAGGAATAGAAGGACCCTTCCTAAAAATAATAAACAATATATACCTAAAACCATCAACAAGCATTATATGCAATGGGGATAAATTAGAAGCCTTCCCAATAAGATCAGGAGTGAAACAAGGATGCCCATTATCACCTCTATTATTCAACATAGTACTAGAAACACTAGCAATAGCAATTAGAGAAGAAAAAGAAATTGAAGGTATCAAAATAGGCAATGAGGAGATTAAGCTATCACTCTTTGCAGATGATATGATGATATACTTAAAAAATCCTAGAGAATCAACTAAGAGGCTGGTAGAAATAATCAACAACTTTAGCAAAGTGGCAGGATACAAAATAAATGCACATAAATCATCAGCATTTCTATACATTTCCAACACACTAGAGCAGCAAGAGGTAGAAAGAGAAACACCATTCAAAATCACCCTAGACAATATAAAATACTTGGGAATCAATCTAACAAAACAAACACAGCAATTATACGAAAACAACTACAAAACACTTTCCAAACAAATAAAACTGGACCTCAACAATTGGAAAGCCATTAACTGTTCATGGGTAGGATGAGCTAACATAATAAAAATGAACATCCTACCCAAGTTAATTTACCTATTTAGCGCCATACCTATCAAATTACCAAAAAACTATGAGCTAACATAATAAAAATGAACATCCTACCCAAATTAATTTACCTATTTAGCACCATACCTATCAAATTACCAAAAAACTTCTTTACTGAATTAGGAAAAACTATAACAAATTTCATCTGGAATAACAAAAGATCAAGAATATCAAAGGAAATAATGAAAAAAAAAATGTGAAGGAAGGGGGCCTAGCAGTACCAGATATCAAACTATACTATAAAGCAGCAGTCATTAAATCAATATGGTACTGGCTAAGAGATAGAAGGGAGGATCAGTGGAATAGACTCGGGGTTAATGATGTCAGCAAGACAGTGTATGATAAACCCAAAGAGCCCAACTTTTGGGACATGAATCCACTATTTGACAAAAACTGCTGGGAAATTTGGAAAACAATATGGGAGAGATTAGGTTTAGATCAACATCTCACACCCTACACCAAGATAAATTCAGAATGGGTGAATGACTTGAATATAAAGAGGGAAACTATAAATAAATTAAGTGAACACAAAATAGTATACCTGTCAGATCTCTGGGAAAGGAAAGATTTTAAAACCAAGCAAGAGTTAGAGAAAATTACAAAATGTAAATTTAATAGTTTTGATTATATTAAGCTAAAAAGCTTTTGTACAAACAAAAACAATGTAGTCAAAATCAGAAGGGAAACAACAAATTGGGAAAAAATCTTTATAACAAAAAACTCTGACAGGGGTCTAATCACGCAAATATACAAGGAGTTAAAGCAATTGTATAAAAACTCAAGCCATTCCCCAATTGATAAATGGGCAAGAGACATGAATAGGCAATTTTCAGGTAAAGAAATCAAAAGTATCAATAAGCACATGAGAAAGTGTTCTAAATCTCTAATAATTAGAGAAATGCAAATCAAAACAACTCTGAGGTATCACCTCACAACTAGCAGATTGGCTAAAATGAAAGAAGGGGAGAGTAATGAATGCTGGAGGGGATGTGGCAAAATTGGGACATCAATGCATTGCTGGTGGAGTTGTGAACTGATCTGGCTGGCAATTTGGAACTATGCCCAAAGGGCTATAAAAGACTGCCTGCCCTTTGATCCAGCCATACCATTGCTGGGTTTGTACCCCAAAGAGATCATAGATAAACAGACTTGTACGAAAATATTTATAGCTGTGCTTTTTGTAGTGGCAAAAAACTGGAAAAGGAGGGAATGTCCTTCAATTGGGGAATGGCTGAACAAATTGTGGTATATGCGGGTGATGGAATACTATTGTGCTAAAAGGAATAATAAACTGGAGGAATTCCATGCAAATTGGAGAGACCTCCAGGAAGTGATGCAGAGTGAAAGGAGCAGAGCCAGAAGAACATTGTACACAGAGACTGATATACTATGGTAAAATCAAATGTAATGGGCTCCTGTACCAGCAGCACTGCAATAACACAAGACAGCTCTGAGGGATTTATGGTAAAGATGCTACCCACATTCAGAGGAAGGACTGCAGAAGAGGAAACATATAAGATAAACAATTGCTTGAATGCATGGGCTGAGGCGGACATGAATGGGAAATAGACCCCGAACAAAGACACATGTTACAACCAGTGGAAATGTGCATTGGCCATGGGTGGGAGGAGAGTGGGGGGGGGGGGAGGGTGAAGGGAAAAGTAGGGGCATAAAGTATGTAAACAGGTTAAAAACAAATATTAATAAATGTCTAAAAAAAAAAAGAAGAAGAAGATAGAGTGCTGGGCCTAAAGTCAGAAGATTCATCTTCCTGAGTTCAAATCTGGCCTCAGATACTTCCTAGCTGGGTGACCCTGGGCAAGTCACTTAACCCTGTTTGCCTCAGTTTCCTTATCTGTAAAATGAGCTGGAGAAGGAAATGGCAAACCACTCCAGCATCTTTGTCAAGAAAACTCCAAATGAAGTCACAAAGAGTAAGATATGACTGAATAACAAAAGAGTCAGGAATGAAGAATCAGATTAAACATTTTTAAAACAGATCACAAAACTGCTTAGAGAATGATATTGTAGAGACTTCAACTATCCAGACAATTGCTGGGGCTTGCTCTACAAAAACTGGAGAAGCTGTTAGATCATGTGATAGATTGTGATATTTCATCCTTTAAGGGATGGAGAAAGCAACAAAAGAAATGGTTATTCTGGACTTAATTCTGGCCAACAAAGAGGGCCTTGCTGCTGAAGTAAAAACAATAGAACCCTTAGGGGCAAATGACTGTTTCATCAAATATGGCCTCAGACACTTCCCAACTGTGTGGACCTGAGAAAGTCAATTAACCCCAACTGCCTAGTCCTTTGCCCTTCTGTCTTTGAGTTGTTACTAAGACAGAAAACAAGAGTTTAATCATTAAAATGAAGGCTTGCTTGTAGATTGAATTAATTGATAATTGCAACTTATGCTCCAAAGTCTATTGAAAAGGATAAGGAGACAAAGGTATTTTTATGAAGAATTCAATAAGACTCTGACATGTACTTTAGAACTTGGTGATTCTAATGAATAGATGGGAATAGGAGAATATACTATATATGTATGTGTGGGTGCATAAGTGACACAGTGAAGGGAATGCTGGACCTAGAGTCAGGAACATTCATCTTCCAGAGTTCAAATCTGGCCTCAGACACTTCCTAGCTGGGTGACTCTGGACAAGTCACTTAATCCTGTTTGCCTCCATTCCTCATCTGTAAAATGACCTGGAGAAGAAAATGACAAACTACTTCAGTATGTTTGCTAAGAAAATAGGATAGATAGATAGATAGATAGATAGATAGATAGATAGATAGATAGATATGGAAGGATAGATTGATAGATTGATAGATAGATAGATAGATAGATAAATAGATAGATAGATAATAGATAGATAAATAGATAGATAGATAGATAGATAATAGATAGATAATAGATAGATAGATAGATAGATAGATAGATAGATAGATAGATAGATAGATAGATAGATAGATAGATAGATAGATAGATAGTGTAATATAGGATTTTAACCTTGCCATGTTGGCTTAGAGCAAACCTGTCAGTTGCCCTGGATGGAATGTTGAAGGTGGCATGAGCCACAGGACAGACTTCAACTGCCAGAGGGACCAAGAGTATAAAAAGCCCTGGAGACCCAGGGCTGGGTTCTGTTTTTCCCCTGACTTCGCCCTGACTACTCACTTACCCACTACCCCCACCTTGGGCCCTGGGTGGTGGGAGTGAGAACATGGGTAGCTAGGCCTTAGAGTAGTGTAGGGTTTTAAGACCTAATATTCTAGAGCAACTCAATATATTTATCACCACTGGAAAGTTTTAGTCCAAGAACAACTTTTTAGCAACCAGTGACTGCATCACTCTGACCCAGGGCT
Source organism: Gracilinanus agilis (assembly GCF_016433145.1). Classification (NCBI taxonomy): domain Eukaryota; kingdom Metazoa; phylum Chordata; class Mammalia; order Didelphimorphia; family Didelphidae; genus Gracilinanus; species Gracilinanus agilis. The sequence continues at coordinate 141,177,743 of NC_058130.1, read as the reverse complement.
GCCTGCCCTGAGTCAGCAAAGACCTTCCCATCAGGATTTCTACCAACCTAAGTCAGACAATCTTTCACCATCAGATCTCAATATTTCCTGACCCTCTTACCGCTGCCTTATTCCTTTACTCGGTTATCAATAAACCCTTTAGCCTTAACCAGAGAATTCTGTGGTTATTTGCCTACCATCACAGGCCAAGGAGAACAGGCAACAGGAAGGGATTCTGAGCAGTTTGGGTTGGAACAAACTCCATTGCTGAGGGGCAGGAAGTTCAACATCCACTTCCTGCCAGCCTGCCATTAACCAATAGGGAGCTGCTTCCTCGGCAGGAAGGGGCTAGTTACCAGATATCTTAAAGGAGCCTGGTGGCAAGCAGTGAGGTTTCTCTGGATACTCAGTTACCTGGGTTGGGTCCTTGTTACATTAATAAACAAGTTTCAAGCCCAGCCGGGGTACAAACACTCCATCTTTACAATCAGCACTATCCTCCTGCTAGCCTTATTACCAGCATAAGGCCCCTGTTTGACCCACTTATTAATTACAATAGATAGATAAATAAAATGGATGAAAGGATAGATAGATAGATAGATAGATAGATAGATAGATAGATAGATAGATAGATATGGATGGATGGATAGGTAGATAGATGAATGGATGAAAGGATAGATAGATAGATAGATAGATGATAGATAGATAGATAGATAGATAGATAGATAGATAGATAGATAGATACATAGATACATAGATAGATACATAGATACATAGATACATAGATAGATAGATGGAAGGACAGATGGATAGATAAGTAGATAGGTAGATAGATAATAGATAGATGAATGGATGAAGGAATAGATGGAAGGATAGATAGATAGATAGATAGATAGATAGATAGATAGATAGATAGATAGATAGATAGATATGGATGGATGGATAGGTAGATAGATGAATGGATGAAAGGATAGATAGATAGATAGATAGATGATAGATAGATAGATAGATAGATAGATAGATAGATAGATAGATAGATATAGATATAGATATAGATATGAAATGAAAGAGACCAAAGGTTTTTTACACCATCAGAAGCTATAGTCTTAATATGTCAAAGATACTTTCTTCAAAAAGAGAGTCAAAAGGCATTATGGTGACCACTGAATGGCAGTCAAAACAACAAATTTGATTATATTTTGACCAGAAGATGACTGTTACTGTTTCTGAATGAGCTGTCTATGTAGAGTCAGAGGTTATTAGAGCAAAAATCAAAGTAAATACCCAATTAGAAGGCAGAATTAAATGAGATCATATAGAGCAGTGGTTCCCAAACTTTTTTGGCCTACCACCCCCTTTCCAGAAAAAATATTACTTTGCCCCCTGGAAATTAATTTTTTAAATTTTAATAGCAATTAATAGGAAAGATAACTGCACCTGTGGCCATCACCACTCCCCCCCACCCCGATCGCTGAAACACCCACCAGGGGGCCGTAGCGCCCACTTTGGGAATCACTGATCTAGAGAATCATTAAGGCAACTCCAATTTGTCCTTTTTAAACAATGATATTGATACTGAAAAATGGGAAATGGGTAAAAGAGAAGTCATCAATAAAGACTACCACCATTTCCTATGGAAGTTTAACCAATGTAAACCAATCAATACTATAAAAATATCCAAGGAGTCTAGAAACTGCCTTAGACAGCAAAAGTTTGGTTTCTTTGTCAAATGGAGAGATATGGTAACCAAGTGCAATACCCAGTTAGGCTATAAACTTGTCTATAAAACCTTATGGAGTAGGATAGTGGAAAATTATCAAAAACAAATTTGCAGGAAAAGACCCAATTAAATCAGATCCTCCTGAAAGCATTTAAGGATGAAACTGGAGGAAGGACAACAAGCAGGTAGAAAATAGAAACAATCTGTCAAGATTATTATAACAAACTATTCTCTCCCCCAGTGACAGCAGAGCCATCATATTTGGACTCTTCACAACTCTGTCCCTAGTGTACTGCATGAGGAAGTTGAGATGACACTAATGAAAACAAAGATAAAAAGTCAGCCAGTCAACAAGCTTTGGTTAATAATCACTTACTATGTGCCAGGCGCTATCCCAAGGTCTGAGACTACAAAGAAAAGCAAGAAACAGTCATTGCTCTCTAGGAGTTTACATTCTAAAAAGAGAGACAACATATAAGTAATTTGGTAAATGCAAGAAGTAGGCAAGAGTGGATGGAAGGTTCATCCAGGGGCACCTAAGTGGCTCAGTGGATAGAGCCCCAAACCTGGAGATGGGAAGGGATGAGTTCAAATCTGGCCTCAAATATTTCCTAGCTGTATGACCCTGAACAAGTCACTTAACTCCAGCTACCTAGCCCTTGCCACTCTTCTGCCTTAAAACCAATACTTAGTAGTAATTCTAGGATAGATAGTAAGGGTTTAAAAACAAAAAAGAGAGGATGGAAGGTGTTATATTGAATCTCTGGGAGCCAGGAGTTCACTTGGTGATTGACAGGTGGATCAGTTGGATGTCGGAATGTTCCCAGAGAGGCATGCAGACACAGGAGAGGGCAGTTGGTAGCCCTGGCAGAGGTTCTTGGGTCTTTACCTGTCCCTGAGACTGGAGATCAGTGGATCCTGGTCTTTGGGGAAATTGAGACTTGCAAACTCAACCCTGCAAGCTCCTCCTGTGTTTCCTGTACCGTCATCAACCTGTATCAGACCACCATCTCTGATTCTACTGCCCCTAGATATTAGGAAGTCAATCATCTTAGTCATCTGGGTTTCCCAGGGCCCAGGAGGGATCTGGGAAATGGGCAGGAGAAGAAGAAGAGGGTGGTAAAAGGGTGGATATCTCAACTGATTAGGTTTAACATCTACTGAAGAAGTAACTGAAAGTTATACAGCAGTTTGCCTGCTCTGGTTTGGCCCTGGCCAGGCTGTACCAGAGAGAAGCTATCATCTTGATTCCTTCATTTGCCTGCAGTTTAGAGACTCGTTACTATCATTTAATTTAGGGTCTCCCAATACCTCTATCCCATACCATTATCCTTCTTTGCCAAATACATTCAAAGTTTTAAAGTACCTTCCTGAACTGGTTATTCAAAGCTTATTTGGGAAGGGAGTCACGCAGGCAGATTACAACGTTACCCAGCTGAAGAGCCCAGTAAATAATATCAATTAACCCCAGGTGGGTCCTGAAGGGATAATATCCATTGACCTAAAGGATCCTACCTGGGCAACTGTTATAGGAGAGAGAGGTGTCATCCTATCCTCTCTCTGTACTCCATCTACATATCTACATCTAATAGATAGGAGTATCAGAAGGGGGTTCTCTTTTTTATTATAACAAAGGTCATCTGAGAGGGGAAGGCACTAGCAATTAGGGTGACCAGAGAAGACCTTCTGTAGAAGGGGAGATTTGAGCAGGGTCTTGAAGGAAGCCACAGAAACCAAGAAACATAAGTGAGGGGAGCAGAGCTTTCCAGGCATGGGCAACAGCCAGAGGAACAGCTAGACCAGACTGGATCAGCTAGGCTAGACTAGACTCATGGAGGAGATCTATGGTGAAGGGACAATCATTTTTAGACTATTGAGAGACTGTCTCAAACTCTCTTAAAGAGGAGAGTAGATCAAATGCTTGAGAAAGGGATCAAAGGCTATCATTACCAAAATAGGGCAATCAAGAAAACATCAGTAAGTAACGACCTTTAGGCCTACTTTTTCATCTCTAGAAAAAATCTTATGAGAATAGCCCATGTATATCCCGAGGTATCCCTGATGAAAGTCTGAGAAAGGAACAGGCAGGCTTTTTATAAACAATACTCAATAATAAATCACATCTTTTCTTGTTGTTTAATTGTGTTTTTTTTAGTCACTCTTTGTGACCCCATTGGGGTTTTTCTTGGCAAAGATATTGGAGCGGTTTGCCATTTTCTTCTCCAGTTTATTTTACAGATGAAGAACTGAGGCAAACAGGGTTAAGTGACTTGTCCAGAATCACATAGCTAGTAAGTGTCTGAGGCCAGACTTGAACTCAGGAAGAGAAGCCTTTTTTTAATACAATTTATACAATTTTAATCATGATTTTCTGACATTTTGTGATCTGATTTCTCTCTCAACTTTCTACCCTTCTTCCCTCCCCAAGATGATAGGTAATATGAAAAAGGCTGTACATGAGTTATCATGCAATACATAATTCCATGTTCAGCATGTTGTGAAAGAAGACAAATATCACTTAAGAGGAACCTGACTCTAGGCCTGGCACTCTATTCATTGCACCACCTAAAGACCACATCTTTACATTTATATCTTTATTGTCAGAAAATTACAGAGAATACTAGATCCTACCATGTCTGTTGTTTGTTAACTATAAAGAGGCATTTGATTCAATCGGACCAACACCATCTTTGAGGTTCTCATCCAACAAAGTTGTCTACCACAAAGATGGACAAATAACACTAGAAACCTAAAAAGAAAAGAAATCACAACAGAGTTTATAGACCCACCAAAGACAACTATATCAAGCAAAGCAATCTTAGAGGAGAAGGCAATAGCCTGGGGGACCAGGAAAGGCTTCCTGTAAGATGATATGTTTGAACTGAATCTTGAAAGAAACCAAGGATTCTAATAGGCTGAGGTAAGGAGGAGAGCATCCTAGGTATGAGGGACCACCAGGACAAAGTCATGGAGGTGGGAGACAGAACAATGGCTGTGAGGAACAGCAGGTAGGCTAGTTGGGCCAAACTGTAGAGTGCATGGAGATAAAGTTATGTGAAAGAATACCAGAAATAATGGAAGAGTCCAGCCTTAAATGTTAAAAAGAAGAGTTTCTACTTTATACGAGAGGTAATAGAGAGCCACTGGGCAGCTAGGTGGCACAGGGGATAGAGCGCCAGGACTGAAGTCAGGAAAATTCATCTTCCCGAATTCAAATCTGGCCTCAGACATTTGCTAGTTGTGTGACCCTGGACAAGTCACTTCACCCTGTTTGCCTCTGTTTTCTCATCTATCAAATGAGCTGGAGAAGGAAATGGCAAACCACTCCAGTATTTTTGCCAAGAAAACCCCAAATGAGGTCATGAAGAATCGGACATGACTGGACAACAAGGCAATAGAAGACATTGGACTTTACTGAGGAAGTGGGTGACACAGTCAGACCTATGCTTTAGGAAAGTCACTTTGGCAGCTGTACAGAGAATGGTTTGGAGAACTCAAGACAAGGAAAACAATCGCAATAGTTCAAAGAAGAGATAATGAGGATCTGATCTAGGATGATGGCTATGTGAGTGGAGAAGGGGGAATGTGTGAAGAGATAGAGCTAAGAATAACAAGAATATGTGGGGTGAGAGTGTGGAGTCAAGGATGACCCCAAGGTTGCAAACCTGAGTGGCTGGAAGGATCTAGCCTTGAGAGAAATGGGAAGATTTTGGGGAAAAGATAATAATATCTGTTTTGGACATGTTAAGTTTGAGATGCCCAGGAGATATAGTTTGAAATGTCCAAAAGGAGTCAATCAATAAATATCTATTAAACATCTGCTATGTGCCAGGCACTGTGCTAAGAGCTGGAGATATAAAGAAAGGTAAAAAAAAATCAATTAAATAAAAAATGAGAAAAGCAAAAGATAGTCCCTGCCCTCAAGGACCTCACAGTCTAATGGGAGAGCTTTCTGTGTATAAAACAAACTACATATAGGATAAGTAAGAAATGAACAAAGGGAAGGCGCTAGAAATAAGGGAGGTTGGAGGAGAGGGGGCACAGTTAGGTGGCTCAGTGGACAGAAAACCAGGCCTGGAGACAAGAGGTCTGGAGTTTAAAAAAAATCTGATTTCAGACACTTTTCCCTAGGAGGATGGGTTGGAGCGGGGAGACCTGGGGCAGGCCAACCAACTAGCAGGCAATTGTAGTAGTCCAGGAATGAGGTGATGAGGACCTGTACCAGGGTGGTGGCAATATCAGAGGAGAGAAGAGGGAATATTTAAGATATGTTTCAAAGGTGAAATCAATAAACGAACTGTGACAACAGTTGAATATGGGGAGTGAGAGTGGATGGCACCTAGGTTGAGAGCCTGGAGGACTTGGAATGTAAAGGTGCCCTTAACAGTGACAGGAAAGTTTAGGAGAGAGGGGCTTTGTGGGGAAAGATTTTGAGTTTGGTTTTGGACATGTTAAGTTTAAGATGTCTACTGGGAATACTGAATAGTTTACCCAGTGGATCTTTGGAGGAGGGAAGAATTTATGATCAAATAAGAAACAGAGAGTATTATAATATATAAAATGAATATTTGTGATTATATTACATTAAAAAGCTTTTGTACAGGGGGCAGCTGGGTAGCTCAGTGGATTGAGAGCCAGGCCTAGAGACGGGAGGTCCTAGGTTCAAATCCGGCCTCAGACACTTCCCAGCTGTGTGACCCTGGGCAAGTCACTTGACCCCCATTGCCTACCCTTACCACTCTTCCACCTATAAGTCAATACACAGAAGTTAAGGGTTTAAAAAAAAAACAATTAAAAAAAAAAGCTTTTGTACAAACAAAACTAATGTAGTCACTTAGAAAGGAAACAACAAACTAGGAAAAAAATTTTATAACAAATTTCTCTGATAAAGGTCTCATTTCTCAAATTTGTAGAGAATTAAGTTAAATTATAAGAACACAAGCCATTCCTCTATTGACAAATGGTCAAAAGATATGAGCAAGCAATTTTCAGATGAAGAAATCAAAGCCATCAATAATCATAAGAAAAAAATGTTCTAAATTACTCATGATTAGAGAAATGCAAATTAAAACAACCTGAGGTAATGCCTCACATCCATCAGACTGGCCAATATGACAGTAAAGGAAAGTGGTAAATGTTGAAGAGGATGTAACAAAATTGGGACACTAATATATTGTTGGTGGAGTTATGAACTGATCCAACCATTCTGGAGGGCAATTTAGAACAATGTCAAAAGGGCTATAAAACTATGCATACTCTTTGATCTGGTAATACCACTACTGGGTCTTTATCCCAAAGAGATAATAAAAAAGGGGAAAGGGCCTACTTGTACAAAAATATTTATAGCAGTTCTTTTTGTAGTGGCCAAGAATTGGGCATTGGGGGGATGTCCATCATTTGGGGAATGGCTGAACAAATTGTAGTACATGTTGGTGATGGAATACTATTGAGCTATAAGAAATGATAAGCAAAATGATGTCAGAAAAAGCTGTAAAGATCTGCAGGAACTGATGCAGAGTGAAACAAGCAGAACTGGGAGAACATGGTACACAGTAACAGCAATATTGGACAATGATCTGTGAAAACTTGGCTACTCTCAGAAATGCAATGATCTGGGAGAGTTCTGAAAGATTTATGATGGGAAATGCTACTTCCAGAGAAAGAACTATTGAAGCCATCTTTCACATAAGTTATTTATGGGTTTTTTGGAGGGGTTTTGGTTATGTATGAGTATGCTCTTACGACAATGACCAATATAGAAGTATATTTTGCATGATCATAAAAATAAAATTTAAAAAAAGATGTCCACTGGATATCCAGGTTGAGGTATTCAATAGGCAGTTGGAGATGTAAGACTGGGGGTAGGGGATCAGTGGAGAAGTTATGGCTGGAGGAGGCAGCTACATGACTCAGTGGATGGAGTGCAGGACTTGGTATCAGGAAGATCAGAGTTCATATCCAGCCTCAGTTCCCTATTATGGATCTGAGAACCATCAGCATAGTGATGTGGGAGTCAAGCTGAGGAGGGAAACTAAGGATGGATATGTAGATCTGGGAGCCATCAACATAGAGATGATAATTGAACCCATGGGAATTTATTAGATCACTTAGTGAGATGGTAGGGAGAAAAAAAGAAGGCCTGGGGCAGAGCCTTGGAGGATCCCCATGATTAGTGGAAGAAATCTATCAAAAGATATTGAGGAGGGGGCAGCTGGGTAGCTCAGTGGATTGAGAGCCAGGCCTAGGGACAGGAGGTCTTAGGTTCAAATCTAGCCTCAGACACTTCCCAGCTGTGTGACCCTGGGCAAGTCACTTGACCCCCATTGCCTACCCTTACCACTCTTCCACCTATAAGTCAATACACAGAAGTTAAGGGTTTAAAAAAAAAAAAGATATTGAGGAGGGGGAAGCTGGGTAGCTCAGTGGATTGAGAGCCAGGCCTAGAGGCGGGAGGTCCTAGGTTCAAATCTGACCTCAGACACTTCACAGCTGTGTGACCCTGGACAAGACACTTGACCCCCATTGCCTACCCTTACCACTCTTCTGCCTTGGAGACAATACACAGTATTGACTCCAAGATGGAAGGTAAGGGTTTAAAAAAAAAAAAGATATTGAGGAGGCAGCTACATGACTTAGTGGATGGAGTGCAGGACTTGGTATCAGGAAGATCAGAGTTCATATCCAGCCTCAGTTCCCTATTAGCTGTGTAACTGTGGGCAAGTTGCTTAACCCTGTTTGCCTAAAAAAGGGGGAAAAAACTACTGAGGAGTTGTCAGAAAAAAGGCAGGGGTGGGGGGAAGGGGAGAGAGAGAGAGAGCGAGAGACAGAGAGAGACAGAGAGAGAGAGACAGAGAGAGACAGAGAGAGAGAGACAGAGAGAGAGACAGAGAGAGACAGAGAGAGAGAGACAGAGACAGAGAGAGAGAGAGAGAGACAGAGAGAGAGAGAGACAGAGAGAGAGACAGAGAGAGACAGAGAGAGACAGAGAGAGACAGAGAGAGACAGAGAGACAGAGAGAGCACATAATGCCATAAAATCCAAAAAGGAAGGGGCAACTAGGTGGCTCAGTGGATTGAAAGCCAGACCTAGAGATAAGATCCTGGGTACAAATCTGATCTCAGACTCTTCCTAGCTACGTGTCCCTGGGCAAGTCACTTAACCCTCATTGTCTAACCCTTACCACTATTCTGCCTTGGAACCAGTACACATTATTGATTCTTAGATGGAAGGTAAGGGTTTGTTTGTTTGTTTGTTTGTTCTTAATTCAAAAAGGAGGGAATTTTCTAGAAGAAACAGTAGTTAATAAGTCAAAAGTTATGGAGAGGTAAAAAATGATAAAGATTGAAAAAAGGCCATTTGATTTGGCAATTAAGAGATCACTGGTAACTTGGGAGAGGTCACTTTCAGATGAATGACAAGGTCAGGAGCCCAAATGCAAAAGAAGGTTTAGAAGTGAGTGAGATGATAGGACAAGAAATGGAGATATAGTGTAGATATCTTTTTCAAGTTCAGCAGAAGAGAGGAGAGAGACAGAAGGTGATAGCTAGTGGACTACAGTGCAGGTTTTTTTTTAAGGATGATGAAGACTTGGACAAGTCTGTAGGCATCAGGGATGGAACAAATGAAGGCTGAAGATTACAGAGAGAATGGGAGTGGAAAGGAGGCAATTCTTCTGGAGAAGAGTTAGCAATGAGATCATGGATCCAGTGGCACTCCAGTAGATCAGGAGGATGTGATAGATATAGCATATATGCTTTGATTCCAACACTGCATTTGACAGGGTCTCTTGTGCTGGGCTTAAGAATAAGATAGGGCTGAGGGCTAGCTAATGGTACAGTTAGGTGCCTTTGGAAATGGTAAAATGACCAAACTTAAAGAATTGTCCCTAATAGGTTCTTGCCAACTTAGTCTCAGGGGCAATTTCTCAAGAATCAATCTTTGGCATTGTTTTTCAAGAATAAATTTTTATTGATAACTTTTATTTCCCAATGGCATACATTCTCCTATTCCTTCCAGAGAGCCATCCTTTAGAACAAAGAAGAAAAAAAGAGTAAAAACAGTTCAACAAAACTAGCCAAAGTATCAAAAACATCTGGTATAGCCCTAGTCTCCCACCTAGTGTACCTAGGTGGCACAATGGATAGAGTCCCAGGCCTGGCATCAAGAAGGCTGCTCTTCCTAAGTTTGAATCTGACCTCAGATACTTACTGGCTATATGCCCTTGAGCAAATCACTTACCCCTGTTTACCTCAGTGTCCTCATCTGTCAAATGAGCTGGAGAAGGAAATGGCACACTATACCAGGATCTTTGCCAAGAAAACTCCAAATGGGATCACAAAGAGACTTTTGCACTGAAAAATGACTAAACAACAATCTCCTGCTTCTAGAAAGAGGCATGGGAGATACCTTATGTACGGCATTTCTTTTTTGGAGTCAAGCTTAGTCATTGTAATGTCATGTTCAGCTTTGATCATTTTGTTGTAGTGGCTGTTCATAGAACTTCCCATTCTTCTTTGTATTCATCATATTTGTTTCTTACCACACAATAACACTCCATTACATTCATGTCCAACAACTTTTTTAGCCATTTCCCCAACTGGCAGGCATCTATTTTGTTTCTTTTTCTTTGGTATTACAAAGAGTATGGCTATAAATATTTTGGTATATATGGGGCCTTTCCTTTTTGTCACTGACCAGAGTATATGCCTAGTGGATATCTAAGGCAAACTATGTGAACATTTCAATCAATTCCCTTGCATAATTCTAGATTATTTCACAAAATGGTTGAACCAATTCACAGCTCCACCAACAGTACATCAATTTGCCTCTGTTCCCGCAACCCCTCCAACATTGACTATTTCTGTCTTTTGCCATCTTTGCCAGGAAATTTTTTGATTTGCAATTTGCTAATTATGTGTCCTTTGGAACAGAGGTGTCAAACTCAGATGGAAGGTCAACAAAACTCTCTAGTTGGGAGTGGGAGGAGGGTCAGCTACTTAGTGGAGAACTAGGCCCAGAGATCTTGGGTTCAAATCTGACCTTGGACACTTTCTAGCTGTGTGACCCTTGGCAAGTTATTTGCTCCTCATTGCCTAGCCTTTACCACTCCTCTGCCTTGGAACCAATACACAGTATTGATTCTAAGATGAAAGGTAAGGGTTTAAAAAAATAATAGCAACTCTCTAGTGGGGCCAGAACCAGATTAGATGAAACTGGAAGGTGTTTAATAAAATAATATTTTATTTAAAAATAATAATTTTATTTTTAAAATAAAAAAATAGTAAAATATATTACAACATAGTAATTGCCCATTTGTGGTTTTCTAAGTCAAATGGAAGAGGGAGAGCATGGATCCACTTCTATTTGAGTTTGATACCACTGTTTTAGAATACTCTTTCATATTGTTTTTGACGGTTTGTAGTTCTTTTGAGAACTATTTGTTCATATTCCTTATCCTCTGACCACTTATTTTTTTTTAATGGCTTTTTTTTTCAGATGAAGATCCACTCCTCCCTCTTATCCCCTTCCCTTATTCCTACTGAGAAAGCAGGAAAAATAAATTATCTGCTACAAATGTGTGCAAGCAAAGCAAAACAAATTCTCATATTGCTTGTGTCCAAAAAAAAAATTTATATCTCAATCTGCACCCTATGCCTGAACTTAAAGAAATTGCTCAAGGGCTTATTGGAAGAAGTAGAATATTAGCTAGGCCCAGACACTTACTAGCTGTGTGCCCCTGGGCAAGTCATTTAACCCTCCTTATCTCAGTTTCCTCATCTGTAAAATGGAAGGAGAGGAATTATTTGAGGTCAAGAATTGATAATTGAGAGTCAAAGAGAATTTCCAATCCTCTTAAAGCTATCCTACTTATCCTGTGGAACAAAGAAGGAACCCAAATCTGGAAGAACAGCCCAACCAGCCAAATAATTCTGATTTTGCTCTTGCCATCTGCTTGACAATTCTTAATTTTGGGGTCAAATCAACAAGCATTTATTAAATGCTTACTATGTACAGGACACTGTGATACAGAGAAAGACAAAAATGGTTCCTGACCTCAAAGAGCTCCCGATCCAATGGAGGAGATGAAATACCAACAATTATGTGCAAACAAGACATGTATGAGCAAAATTGGGGGATCATCCCAGAGGGAAGGTGCCAGCATCAAGGAGAAGTACGACAGGCTTTTTGAAGAAGGTGAGATATTAGCTAAGACAGGAAAGAAGCCAGAAGGGAGAGACAAAGAGGGAGAGAATTCCAAACATGGGGGACAGCAGGTGAAAATGCGTGGAATCGGGAAATGGAGTGCTTTGTAAAATGAGGTCACTGGGTCAGAGTACATAGAGGGGACTGAAGTGCAAGAAGACTGGAAAGGGAGGAAGTAGGCTGGGTTATAAAGGGCCTGAAAAGCCAAACATGGGATTTTCCATTTGATTACAGAGATTACAGAGAGCCACCGGAGTTTACTGAATAGGAGTTTGGGGGTTCGGACAGAGCCATGGTCAGACTGTGCTTTAGGAAGGTCACTTTGATAGCTGAGAGGAGGGATAAATTTGGGGCAAGAGAATCGACCTGAAAGACCAGACTGCAATAATCTAAACATGAGATGCACTAGGGTCATGGAGGTAGCAGAGAAGGGGGTGTAGACATGAACTATTGCAAAACAAAATTAATAGAATTTGGCAATAGGTTGAATATAAGGCATTAAAAATAGTGATGACTGAGGATGACAACTAGGTCTCAAGCCTGGGTGACCAGGATGGCACGGCAGTGCTCTCCATGGCAACAAGGAAGCAGGAAGAGGGCATGGTTTGGGGGGGGGGGGATGAATCATGAGTCCAGTTTTGGACGCATTTGATTTAAAACGTCTTTGGGTTCAAGATGTCCAACAGGTAGATGGAGATACAAGACTGAAAGTCAGGAGAGAGGTTAGGGCTGGATAAACAGATCTTAGAGTTATCTGCATAGAGGTGATGATGGAATTGATGAAATCAGCAAGCAAAACGGTGGAAGGAGAGAAGAAAAGAGGGTTCAAGAGAGCCTCAGGAGATAGCCAAGGTTAGTGGCCATGACCAAGATGAAGATCCGTAGCTCTCTTTTTGTGTGCCAAAGAGGTCTGCAACCTTTGTGGTCCCCATCCGGGGATGTAGGACAGAGGAGGAGGGAACAGAGATAGAAGATGGGGAAAGTGAGGGAGATGGGTGAAAGCCAAGCTTCCCTGGGGGATCACCGTCATGCCACTGCCTCATCTCTTATCTTGTACTGGTAACAGGGATAATAATAGCTGACATATGTATGTCCATTGAAACTGAATTGGCAATGGGAATAATAATAGCTGGCATAAGTATATACATGTATACAGATATGTATGGAGAGGGGGTTAATAAATAGAGAGCCAAGCCTGGAGTCATGAAGACTGTTCTTCTTGAATTCAAATCTGACCTTATATACTTACTAGCTGTGTGACCCTGGGCAGTCACTTAACCCTGTTTACCTCAGTTTCCTCAGCTGTAAAAATGAGCTGGAAAAGAAAATGGAAAATCATTCCAGGATCCAAATGCGGTCACAAGACAGACATGATTGAAAAATGACTGAGAAAACCATATGTGTATGTGTGTGTGTTTTTGTATATATTGTCCTCTAAAGTTTACAAAGTGATTTACAAGCACCATCTCATTTGTCTCATGATGATCATAAACATTAATAATGATGATGATGATAACTAACATTTATCTAGCACTTTAAGGTTTGCAAAGCACTTTACATGAGTTATTTCATTATTATCCCTGTTTTCCAGATGAGGAACTTGAGGCTGAGGAGATAAGAGACTTGCCCAGGATCACACAGCTGGGGAGTAGCTGAAGCAGGATTTAAACTCAAGTTTGAACCATCCAGCCACCACAGTGCTCACCATGTGCCAGGCACTGGGCTAAGAGCTAGGGATGCAAAAATTAAAATGAAATCATTTCTGCCTTCAAGGAGCTAACAACATCCTAACAATCTTGTGGTGTAAGGACCTTCACTCTGACTGGGGAGAAATCCCTCCCCCTGTACCATCCTTTGAGGCAGCTAGATGACACTGTGAAAAGATAGCCCTGGTCCTAGAGTCAGGAAGATCTGAGTTCAAATCCAACTTCATGCACTTACTATTAGTTGTGCAGCCTTGGGCAAGTAACTATATCTTTGTCTGCCTCGTTTGCCTCAACTATAAAAATGGGGTGAGGGGGAATAATAGCACCTACCTCTAGGGGTTATTATAAAGATCAAATAAGAAAATATTTGTAAAGCCTGGCATTTAGTAGGTACTTAATAAATGCTTACTCCTCTTCCCTGATCCCTTTCTCACTCCCTTCTTCCCTTTAAACCAAGCCTAGCTAGAAAATGACTTTTGGGACTGCTAGGTGGCTCAGCCAGGCTTGGAAAAAGGAGGTCCTGGGTTCTGATTTGGCCTCAGATATTTCTAGCAGTGTGACCTTGGACAAGGCACTTGACCCCAAATTGCCTAGCCTTTACAGCCCTTCTGCCTTGGAAGATACTTAGTATTGCTTCTAAGAAAGAAAGTAAGAGTTTTTGTTGTTGAAGGAAGGAAGGAAGGAAGAAAGGGAGGGAGGGAGGGAGGGAGGAAGGAAGGAAGGAAGGAA
>NC_058130.1:141124407-141163072 GCF_016433145.1 Gracilinanus agilis | reverse complement strand
CCAAATCTCTTTCCCTTATCTTTTTTTCTATCTTCCCCTCCCTATCCCTTTGGAGTTGTTCCCTCACCTCATCTCTCTTCCCTATATTTCTCCATTTTTCTTTCTCTCCTTCATCTCTTATTTCTTTCTCTGTCTTCCTTTCCCGATCTCTCATACTCATCTCTTTCCCTAGCTCTTTTCTTCCACATCTTTTTCCATGTCTCCTCATCTTGCTGTCTCTATTCTCTCCTCCATCCTTCTGTTTCCCCATTTCTTTGTCTCCCCTAAGACTTTCCCCATCTCTCTTTTTGTCTTTCTTCCCACTTCCTTCTCACTTTTCTCTCCTGTCTCTCATTCTGATCTCTCTGAGATCCCCCATTTCTCTCCCTCCCCATCTCTCATTGCCCTCTTTCTCCTTTTCTCTCTTTATTCCTCTCTCCATTTTTCCTCCTCCACTTCACTCCATTTTCCCTCTTCATTTCTCCTCCATCTCTCATTTCCCCATCTCTTTTCTCCACTCTCTCTCCCCATTTCCCTTCACCCGTCTCTTTCACTCAGCCATCTCTCCTGTCCTTCTCCCACATCTCTCTTTCCCTCAGCCCCATGTTTCTCCCCTCTATTCCTCTCCCCATCTTCTTGTCTTTCCCTCTGTCTCCCGCCCCATCTCTCTCCCTCCGTCTCCCTCATGCCCTCCCTCCCCCACATTTCCCCCTGCTCACTGTCGCTAGGTCTCTCCCCTGTCTCCGCCTTTCTTCCCCACACAGTGACACACCAGTTGGGCGGCCTGGTTGCTGAGTGTTTTCTCCAGGCGCAGTTTCTGTGTTTTCACTTGTGAAATATTTCTGTCAGAACCAGTTAATGTACAAATTAGCCGCGGTGGCCTCCCTTACAGCTCTGGGCTCGCTAATTTGACAGGGGCGGTGTGTCTGGGTAGCAAACTCTTGACAGGCAAATAGCCGGTTGGTCATCGGCTTTCACCAGTCGGGCCGCGGGTTAGAAGCACTGGAGGCTGCCGAGGGGCTGCAGGGGCACTCTCCGGTCTTCTAGTCCAGCCAGGACAATTAAGGAACCTGCCCTGAGGGTGGGGGTAGGGAGAGAATTCTAGGCGCGAGGGACTCTGGGGGGATGGGCAAATTTGCCATCTCCAGGTCAGCAAGGACTGACCTTTGAGAGACTCCAGCCTAGAGTGTCACATCCCCCTCCTCACTGGAACACGCATTCCCCCTGCCTCACTGGCCCTCTCAGGATGAGGGCAGAAGGGAATGGGTGACTGACAGGGATCATCCGAGAGTGTCAGAGAAAGAAGGAGACAGCCATGGAAAGGAGAGGGAGGCAGAGAGAGCCCCAACATAGTCCTTGGCATGGCCAAGCCAAACAGCCATTTGACTGATGGCCTGATAGAGACAGCATTGACTTTTACGGGGTGGGGGGCTGGGGGACTGAGGCCTGAAGGAAGCTGGATAACCATCTGCTCGTGCCGTCTTTGCTTTGTTCCCCCAAAGATACTACTGAGTCCTTGCTTTGGTTGGATTGGGGGGAGAAGGCCTGGGACAGAGAGGACAGTGAGGAAGGTTAAGGAGAAAGCTTGGGGGAATGAGAAGAGGAAAAATTTGTGGGGATGAGGAGTTTGGGAGGCTTGACAGGAGGTCGTGCCTGGGAAGATCTGGGGGGGGGTCAGAAATAAGGAGAATTCTTTGAGATGGTCTAATGAGAGAGATAGTGTCGGGGTTCTGAGGGGAGGGGGAATTGAGGAAGTCTGAGGAGATATGAAGGGAAGGAGTTCAGAGAGTCTGGAGAGAGGGGCAGTTGGGAGGCCAGATGGGGGGCTGAATTTGAGCGCTTGTGAGGTGAGGGGAAGTTTGCCGGGGAGTTTGGGAGATCTTAAGGAAGGGTGGGTTTGGTGAGGGCTAAGGCTAAGTTGAGGAGTATGCAGGGGGCAGCAGCGATGCCCCCTCCCCTCCCAACTGCCCACCCGCCCATGAGAAGGGCCTTGGAGCTGGGCGGGCCTGCCACTCAGGCAGGGAAAATCATCTGTGACAGGCCCAGGAAGGCTGGGCCCCGGGGGCCGCAAAACGACAAGTGAGTTTCCTCTTCCCGAACATATGGTCCCCGTCAGCTGGGAGCAAAGCAGCGATTGCTGCCTAGGCTGATTCACCACCCTCCCCACCCCCCTGCCTGAGCCCCAGAAATGGGGGCCAGGAGGGAAGCCTGATTCTGATGGGAGCATCTTTCTAAATTCCACTCCCTACTTTGGGGCTCAGAGCCCCCCATCTCAGATCTTGCCAGTCAAGGAGGCAGGAAGACTCCGTGTGGATGGACCTCGAAAATTGTGGAGTAGTCTGTAGTGCTCACATCCCCCTCCCCATCCCCTCCTGTAGACCCAAGAGCCCCTGCACCAAGGCACACGCGTGTGCTCACAAGCGCATACACCCAATGCAATACCCTTACCCTCTCCCATCCATCTGGCCAGCATCACACCTCCCTTCTACTAATTTGGCAAGCGAATCCCTCCTAATGGTTCACTTAATATGTGTCCATATGAGAAGCCATTTCAATAGTGTGCCAATAGTTTACCATGCAAAGTTAGCAAACCGCTTTACATGGATGATTTCTTTTGAGTCTTACAACAATTCTAGGAAGAAAGTATTAGAGATAATATTGTTGTCAGTCATTTCAATACTATATATATCTGTTTGTGAACCCACTTGGGGTTTTCTGGGCAAAGATACTGGAGCGGTTTGCCATTTCTTTCTCCAGCTCATTTTATGGATGAGAAAACTGAGGCAAACAGGGTTAAGTGACTTGCCCAGAGACATATAGGTAGTAAGTGTCTGGAGCAGGATTTGAACTCAGGAAGTCGAGTTTTTCTGTGTCCTGGCTCAGCACTCTATCCAGTGTACCCCCAGCTGCCCGAGAATTATTGTACAGATAAGGAAACTGAGGTCGAAAACAGAGCTAGGAAGTATTAGAGGTGGGATTCAAGTCCAGCATCTCTTGACTCCTATCTCCCAAACTATTCACCATAGCCAGTTGAGTGTGCAGTGGTTTACTGTATGTCAGTGGTTTCATTTGTGAATTGATGGCTATAATAAAGATATAGGATATGCTCACTTTGGTTCTTTGATGGATCTGTAATATCACTGGTTGAGTTCTCTCCCCATAATTAAAGACACAATTTTCTCTCTGCCTTTTTATCCAGAGCATACTGTAATGTGGGCAACATGTATGTTTTATCTGCATTGTTTGTCCAGTGTGGACGGAATATACTGCTATGGACTTCACTAAGAGCTACATTCCATTCCAGGCCACAATACGATGACTTTAATGCCTTTACAAACAGGAGCATTTAGAGAAGCCCACCCATCAATTAGGGACCCATCTTTGGTTTGGAGTCTGGGCAGGACATCTACCATTATATTGGTACATGCTTTAGGTGAGCAGGTGTTCCACTTTACCTGATGTCACTTATTAGTGGTTTGCTAAACAGACATCTCTAGTTGCATCCATCACAGGAACAAATAATTTTAAAATATGTATACAAGTTATCTTAACTAAGGATAGCCTTCAAGATTATATATTGTTCTTTTAAGTCAAATGCTTTTTAAAAAAAATCAAAATATTAACAGCAGAATCTGGTACTTTGTATTTTCAATCATTTTTGTGACTATAAAGATTACGATCTGCTGTAGAAAATCTTCTTGTTCTCTTCTTGTGTTTCTTTTTAAGATACCCTTAATGAGGATGAATAGGGTAACTATATTATGTTGAGGGGTACTAGGGACAGTGAAGCATTATCAATATTGAACCAATACACCAAGAGTTATAGCATTCAGATTTTTAAAGGAAAAACTAAATAAGATACAGCTGGAAATAGATAACAAAATAATAATAGTGGCAGACTTTAATTTTCCCCTCTCAGAACTAGATAAATATAAGAAATAAATTAAGGAGCTGAATAGAACTTTAGATACATTAAATATGATAGATATATGGAGAATCCCCATACATCTGCAAAAGGCTAGCAGAAGATCTAAGCCTGAGCATACACGTAATCCAAACATAGTCTCTGGTGGAATAAAAATGATTTAGAGAGCATAAATATTCTGCAAAAGTCTTATTTTAACATTCATCATACCATAGAAGTAATCCTGCATTCCTGAGGGATTGTGGCATGTTCCACCGAGTATGTCCAACGTGGAAAGACTTGGTTTTGGAAAGAGTATGGTCCTAGTAACAGATTGTGTCTGCTGCTCAAGGAGCAGCAGTTGGTGGTAGTTACTAAGTATATAATTTTTTTTAATTAAAAAAAACAAACAAATAAAATAAAAAGAGTTCAGAAGCTTTTTTTTATGTCCTTAATGTGTATGCAGGCCATTCTAATGGAGAGTTTATGCTTCTTATTCAATACTTCAGAAAATTGAGAATCTCATTAATGTGGTGGGTATTCTATCTATTTGTGTAGGCAACAACATTCTTATTCTGATTCTTGTTAATGCTCTCCCATACATCATCTACACAGGCTCTACCCAAATAAAAATGAAAATTTTGTGGTAATGAAAATGAGGCATACAGGTCAGTTGTTGATTATGTCTTCCAGTTTACTTTTTTTACTCAAAAAAAGTTCCATCTATAATTATTTCCATTTTTAAACTCTTCTCTTCTTTGAAATTACCTTGATGATCTGGAGCTCTCCATGCCAAATGGAGAGATATGGCAGCCATTATCAATAATGGTTTAGAATATAAGCTAATTTGAAAAACATCACAGGTAGGATACCAACATTGATGAATGTTCCCATATAAAACAACAAAAAGCACTAGAGGGGAAAATGACCCTGACAGAGGGCTTAGTGGAAGGTCAGGGTAAACCAGATTGTCTTGGAAGTAGTTGTAGATGGAACTGGAAGGAAAATAAACAAATGTGAAATGGAATAGATATGCTAGCAATTGTATAAGTGATATATTTATTCTCCTTAGCAAAGATAGCAGACCCATCTCTTTTGGATTCCACCATCTCAAAGCCTGATTATGTGATGAAGGTACAATTGAACAAATGACTTCAGGGATTCAGAAATAAAATCTTGAATTTTTAAAAAACCCTTACCTTCTATCTTAGAATCAATACTGTATATTAGTTCCAAGGCAGAAGAGTGGTTAAGGGGTAGGCAATGGGGGTTAAGTGACTTGCCTGTGGTCACAGAGCTAGGATGAAATCTTGCTTTATCATGGACTAATTCACCCCAAAGTATCTGGGAGTCTTGTGGCTTGAAGCAGAAAAATTTGTCTGAAAATGTCTTAGGTTTAGGGGGGGGGAAATATTCTTTGATCTGGGTCACTCTACTACTTTCTACTTATATGACTTGGGGAATGATATTTTGTTTGTGGGTATCACATCCTTATAGAGGGCCTGCCTATAAATGAAGGGATGGAACTGATTGTCTAAGATCTTCCCCAGCCCTAAACTCTATGAAATGACAGTCCCTTAAGAAGATGAAATCAGAAGATCCCAGCTTTTAGGGCAAGAACTCACTATTTGACAAAAACTGCAGGGAAAACTAGAAAACAGTTTGGCAGAAATTGGGTATAGACCAACATCTCACACCGCATACCAAGATAATATCAAAATGGGTACAGGATGACACCATAAGCAAGTTAGGGGAGCACGGAATAGTTTATCTGTCAGATCAATAGATAAGGGAAGAATTTATGACCAAACGAGAGAGAGCATTAGAGGATATAAAATAAGTCATTTTGATTACATTACATTAAAAAAGTTTTGCAGAAACAAAACCAATACAGCTAAGATGAAAAGGAAAGCAGGGAACTGGGAGAAAAAAATTACAACAAGTTTCTCTGTTGAAGGCTTCATTTCTAAAATATATGGAGAACTGAGTCAAATTTATAAGAATATGTCATTCCCCAGTTGATAAATGGTCAAAGGATATGAATAGGCAGTATTCAGATGAAGAAATAAAAGCTACCTATGGTCATTTAAAAATGTTCTAAATCACTATTGAAGAAATTCAAATTAAAACAATGCTGAGGTGCTACTTCACACCTATCAGAGTAGCTAATATGACAAAAAAAAAAAGAGTGACAAATGTTGGAGGGGATGTGGGAAAATTGGGACATTAATGCATTATTAATGGAGTTGTGATCTGGAGACCAATTTGGAATTATGCCCGAAGGGCCATAAAACTGTATTCTCTTTGACCCAAAAATACCACTACTAGGTCTATATTCCAAAGAGATCAAAGAAAAATGAAAAAGACCCATATGTGAAAAAAATTTATAGCAGTTCTTTTTGTGGTACAAAGTTTAGAAACTGATGGGTGTCCAACAATTGAGAAAAAGCTGAACAAGCTGTGGTATATGATTATGATGGAATACTAAATGAATGACTTAGCTGTTCCCAGTGATACAAAGATCCAAGAAAATTCTGGACTTATGGTGATAAATGCTATCCACTTCGAGAAGAAGAATTGATGGAGTCTGATTACAGATCAAAGCATCATATTTTTTATTTTCTTTATTTTTTTCTCATTTTGTCTGTGGTCTCCCCGACCCAAAACATGACTAATGTGGAAATATGATTTGCATGACTACAAACTCCCCACCTTCTCAATAAGAAGGGAAGGGAGGAAGAAAGAGAAATTGGAACAAAAAAATGTTATATGTAATTGGAAAAAAAATTTTTTTAAAGAAGACAGTGAAATCAGAAAGAGTGACCAGATTTTATTAAATCTGTATGGAATAAGGACAAACTTGATGCTGCATAATTTTGTATGTGATAATTGGATTATTAGTGTAGCCCAGAACTCCAAATTCTGGACTTGAACAGACCAGGTCCAATCTTGGTGACCATCCCAAAAATCACTCTTTTGCTTAATTTGTCCCTGCACAAAATTTACCCTGAGAAAATCTCCAAATATAGTTCATATATAGATTGTGTTTATGTCTACATAGATGTGAGTGAAAGGATCTCCAGGTTCTGTACAAACATTTAAGCTAATAATGTATATTGGATACAGGAAAGTTTTTATTCTACTCCACAGAAAATGTAGACTATCCAAAGAACTCACAAGAAACCATGAACAATGCAAATAACAATTAAAGGACTCACAGTAGTCCCCAAATAATGTAATTTGGTTCCCTTTCCTAAGAGTCCCACTTTTCCTCAGGATCTTATCATACACCAGACTCACAAGGTCATGATTATAAAACTGGGGTTGCTAGCAGAACAGTTCCCTGGAATTCTGGCAAGTCCTTTCACCCCAAAGACCCATACAAACCTCCAACGTGAAGGTTTGTACTCCCTTTGGAAGAAAAACACACTTGGAATTGCCAGAGAAACAACCCCCTTCACATCAAACCAGAATGTCCAAATAATTCATAGTAATAGCAGCAAGCAAGTCTTTTCATCTTTCAAAATGCAATTTGCTGATACTCCAGCTTTAGCAATCTCATGTATAATCCTTTTTTCCTTCCAACAAACTGGCTTGGTCGAGGACCTCCCCTTTTCTCTCAAGTAGGCTGGATCCTAGAATTGCTATGCCCAGGAAATCCCCCTTCACTTAGTCTCTTCAGGAGGTTGAGGTTCAGTAACTACCACCACTTGGTTACATGGCTCACCTCCTCTTCATAGCTACCATCTCTCAGGCTGGAAAATTACATAACTAGCTCTCCAAGGCTGGTGCAAGGAAATTAGGGCAAGAACACAAGCAACTCCCATGTTCCTCTGAACCAAAGTAACCCAGGTAGGTGGAATAATTACTCTGGGGTCTAGGTCTACTTATAGCTCTGTCGGGTTGTTTTTTTTTTTTTGCAAGATCTCACAAATAAGCAAAAATGAGCAAAATGGCCAACTCTTTGTACCACCTCTTCTGACATTACTACCCCCCAAGAGTCATTCTCTTGTGGGTTGACTCCCTGGATTGTGGTTAGTAACTTAAGAGTTTGAAAGGTATTCTACAATTCAGTTCATGAGCCTCCATTGGTGCACTTCCCTTTAATAGTCAGCCAGCAGATGTAATTTGGAAAAGGAAATGGCAAACTGCTTCATTATCTTTGCAAAGAAAACCTCAAATGGGGTCAGAGAGGCAGACATGACTGAAATGACTCAACAACAATAACAAAGACATAATTAGCTCAAAACAAAGGCATCTACTAACATAGCATAAAAATATTATTATTAATTTATATATTCTCTCCATAAACCTGGGGATACATTCTTCCACAGACAGTGTCTATGAGAAGAATATAACAAGGCATACACATAGGAAAAATGTGTGACTAAGGCAATTCCTGCTTCTGGTACTGCAGGAACCCAATGTCCTTTCTCCTCTCATGGAGTCCTCACCTGCTCCCCACCTTGAGGACAGCATCTTTGTTAAGTGGGTTGCTCAGTTGGGTTCTTTAGGTCTGCTCCTCTCCATAGCTGCCAGAGGTGAGTTCTCTCTTGAATCCCAAGTCAGCTCTTTTCTATGCTGCCAGAAGTCTCTCTCCTAGGAGCTGCTTCCTACCTTGAATGCTGACTCTGGGGCTATTTCTATCGGGAGAGTATGCATCTCTGCTTCCTGCCTCCAACTCCTTGACTTTCCAAATTGCTCCTACTAGGAGGCCAATAGGGATGGTGGTCATAGAGCAGAGAAAAACTTCTTTCCTGTTCTACTTTTTTCTGGGAAGGATGCAGAAGCACAAAGCTGCTTCTGATCTCAAATACTTTTGAACCCTCAAACTGTTTAACTTTCTCTGGGGTTTGTTAGGCTTAGTTGTGATTGGGTTTTTTTTAATGTCTCTAGAGGCAGGTCCAAACTTCACTTGGCCAATGGCCATCAGACCTTGAACTTCTTTTTTTTTTTTTTTTTAAACCCTTACCTTCCGTCTTGGAGTCAATACTGTGTATTGGTTCCAAGGCAGAAGAGTGGTAAGGGCTAGGCAATGGGGGTCAAGTGACTTGCCCAGGGTCACACAGTTGGGAAGTGTCTAAGGCCAGATTTGAACCCAGGACCTCCTGTCTCTAGGCCTGGTTCTCAATCTACTGAGCCACCCAGCTGCCCCCTGACCTTGAACTTCTAAATGGGGTGACAAGACCTAGTCATTTGTACTTCTTTAGCATATTAATATCTGTTACTTGCACCTTACTTTCTGTAATTACATCAGCTAGCTGGAAGTGAAGAACCAAATCCATCTCCTTTTTTATAGGCCCAACATAAAGACATGGCTTTTCCAACAATGATGTAAGTCAACTAATTTCTGTTTTGTTTTTTTTTAAGATTTACCTTCTGTATTAGAATCAATACTAGGTATTGGTTCTAAGGCAGAAATATGGTAAGGGCTAGGCAATATGAGTTAAGTGACTTGCCCAGGGTCACAGAGCTAAGAAGGGTTTGAGGTCAGAATTGCTCTAGGTCTGGCTCTCTACCACCTAGCTGACCCCAGCTAATTCATTTCTAGTAGAGATGAATACAAACTGGGGAAATGGGTTTGTCCACCTCCTTCAATCTCAAATGAAGATCAATATCCCATAAATCCAGAACTTCTCTAATCAACCTACCACTTAATAATTACACCTTATAACCAACCTCCCGTATTTTCATCCATCCAGTAATATTGACCTGTTGCTGTCCTATGCATAAGATTCTCCATCTCTCTGCGTTAGGCATTTTCTCTGGTTGCCCCCAATATCTAGAATGTTTTCCTTCCTCATCTCTGCATCCTAGCTGCTCTGGTTTCTTTCAAGTCCCAATTAATATCCAACCTTTCACAATCTTTTCCACAAACCTTTCCCAGTTCCTCTTTATTCCAGCATCTTTCCCCTGTTAATTCTTTGCTGTTTATCCTGTTGGTGGCTTATTTGTATATATTTGTTCACTTGTTGTCTCCTCAATTAGATTGTGAAGAGCAGGGACTGTCTTTTACCTTTCTTTGTATCTCGAGCACTTAGCTAAAAAAGTGTCTGAGGTCAGATTTGAACCAAGGTCCTCTTGACTCCAAATCTGGCTCTCTATCTATCCACCATGCCACCTGTTTGTGCCCCACCCATTTGTATAGCTCTTAACTGATCTTCATGACTTCATGAAGGCAGATATTATTATACCCATTTCGAAGATGAGGAAACTGGCACTTGGTGAGAACACAATTGTTCAACATCACACTGGCCAATGAGTGAATGATGATGTTGGAAATTTTGTCTAGGTCCCCAAGTCCCAGTCCAGGGTTCTTCCTTCCTTCCTTCCTTCCTTCCTTCCTTCCTTCCTTCCTTCCTTCCTTCCTTCCTTCCTTCCCTCCTTTCTTTCTTTCTTTCTTTCTTTCTTTCTTTCTTTCTTTCTTTCTTTCTTTCTTTCTTTCTTTCTTTCTTTCTTTCTTTCTTTCTTTCTTTCTTTCTTTCTTTCTCTTTCTTTCTTTTTCTTTCTCTCTTTCTCTTTCTCCCTCTTTCTTTTCTTTCTTTTTCCTCTCTTTTTTTAAAAATAAAACTCTTATCTGCTGTCTGAGAATCAAAACTAAATATCAGTTCCAAGACAAAAGAACAGCAAGGGCAAGGCAATTAAGGTTAAGTGACTCGCCCAGCTAGGAAGTATCTACCTAGCTTCCCCTCAAGGCTTTTTCTAAAGCTGGAAGGAACTCTTTGGAGATCATCTACTCTAAACTCTTCATTTTACAGATAAGGAAAATAAGGACTAGGAAGATTAAGTGACTTGTTAAACAGGTAAGAAATATCAGACCCAGGATTTTAACCCAAGTCTCCCAATCACATACTCTTTCCACTACACCATTATGCCATGAGAGGAGGGCATGTTACTGTTTCTGTCCACACAACGAGTTCTTCCTTCTTGTTCCTCTGAGCCAGAGTTGTAACTAGGACTTCTTTAACCTGTCATCAAAAATAGTAGCAAAGAGGGGGCAGCTGGGTAGCTCAGTGGATTGAGAGTCAGGCCTAGAGACCAGAGGTCCTAGGTTCAAATCTGAACTCAGACACTTCCCACCTGTGTGACCCTGGACAAGTCACTTGACCCCCACTGCCCACCCTTGCCACTCTTCCACCAAGGAGCCAATACACAGAAGTTAAGGGTTTAAAAAAAACAAACAAAAAAATAGTAGCAAAGGGTGGTAGTTGTGCAGAATACAGTCTGATCTTAGATAGAGTTACTCCAGGAAAGTGGGTAACGTTCTCCAAAGAGTCCTGCTCATGGCCCCATGGAGGAGGGAGAAAGGAAAGACAGAGCCTGAGATCCTGGGGATGGCAAT
Organism: Gracilinanus agilis; assembly: GCF_016433145.1. Taxonomy (NCBI): domain Eukaryota; kingdom Metazoa; phylum Chordata; class Mammalia; order Didelphimorphia; family Didelphidae; genus Gracilinanus; species Gracilinanus agilis. The sequence continues at coordinate 141,151,847 of NC_058130.1, read as the reverse complement.
CCAGGCACCTGTGAGGAGCCTACATGCCAAGGACTGTCAGAAGACCACAAGACATGGAGCCTCTGGAAGCACCAACTCACCCCAGATATTGGCACCCTGAAGCAAAGTCTTGGTTGCTCTGTCCAGATTTTGGCTCTGTGCTGGGTTGTTACAAGGGAATATTGGTACAGATAATACAAAGCAATAGATAATCCCAAAGTGCCTAAACTGCAAACTATTTCTCCCTGGCTTTCAGATGGCACTAAATGATTTTCTGGTGGCGGGTTTTCCCTTAGTGTGTTGTTTAGAGCTGAAATTGAAATGAGTAACTAGTCACTAAGGCCATACTGAGTTGGCAGTGAGGGGAGGTGGCCGGAGAGGAAAGACTTTGCTGCAGACAAAAAGCTCTGAGTGGTGGATGGAGAAAAGAGTTTGTTTGTGTTTGAGTGTGTTTGCTTGTGGATGTGAGGTAAAGGGATGGGTGTGCTTACCCACACGGTTAGCATAGGTCCATCTTTCCCCATCTGTGATCTAAGAGTGACAGAGGGCTTGACTGCACACCTTTCCACGTATATAGGTTGCACCCCTGATGTGTATTATCTGAGCTCTTCCCCAGCATCGTGGAGAGAATTGCTGTATCCAGGCCCTGAGGGAGACTCCTAGATGAAGCAAACTGGGGCCGTGGCCTGGCTGGGGATACTGATGTGATATGACAGGCCTCCCCCCACCACTATGCTCTACCCCCATCCTTTTCCACCATTCTTCTCTGGCCCATCTCACAGTCTCTCTACTTCTCTCCCCCATCTCCTTGGCCTCCCTCCCTCAAGTCTCTGTTTTCTTGACCTCTAATAAATCATTGTATGACCTGATGCAAGTCACCTCAGTTTCCCATCTGAGAAATAAGGGGGTTGGACTAGGTGATATCTAGGTCTCCTCCAGATCGAATATCCTATCAGTCTGGCACAATTAATTCCTTTCTTCTTTCCTCTTCCACCCTTAGTTCTCACATCCTGGACATAAATGGAAGTGACATTGGTCAGTTGGGGGCAGAGTCGGTGGAAAGGGATAACTGCCGAGATGAGCAGCAATTAACTTCCCCATATCCTGGGAAGGGGGTAGGGAGGGGTAAGAGAAGGGGTGTTGGGAGGAGAGATTATTGAGGAACTTTAGAATCTAAAACATTCCAATAATAATCAGCCACTAAGCCCATCTCTGCCCACAACTGTCCCTTCCACCACCATTTCATTCAGGGACATGCATTAATGTATTCATTCAACAAAATACTTATTAAGTACCTATTATGTCAGGGTCACCCTGACAATCTCTGGATATCAACACCCCTGCTGGGACTTGACATAGTTGGAGGCATAGAGAGTAGGAGGGAGGTGAGGAGGATAACATATTTCCCTTGGGTCCAAAGCCTGGTTTTCATTGAATAATGGAATGTCAAAAATGGAAGAGAGCCTTGGAACAAAGAATGTTAGAACAAAAGATATCAGTACTAGAAGAGACTATTTTAAAAAACAACCCATCAAACAGAACCTAGAATGTTAAAACTGGAAGAGACCTTAGATACCATCAGACCCAGCCCTCTCCAATCCCCTCATTTTACAAATAAAGAAACTGAGGCAGAGAAGGAAAATATTTGCTCTAAATCTCAAAAAAAGTTAGTAACCAAGCCACAACTCAAACTCAAGTCTCCTGACCCCTCTTTCCATACATGAAAAATGCTTTCATGAGCAAAGATGACACTCCTGATGTCAATGATTCCATTGGCTCAGTGATTCCAATGGTTCTACAGGTTCTGAATTTTATTTCCCCAGCAGTGGGGATGAACTTCACTAAGTCACCCACATTCTCTTGTTCAGTCCTCCTTAAGTCCCACAGTTGTACATGCTTGTGTGATGACTGCTGTAATCCATTTTAGGGTTAGTCAGTGGGGCTCAGTCCAGGTCCTCCACAGGAACCAAACCTCCATCTTGAAAGCCCTGTGCTATAACCCTTAAGCTGAGTCTTGCAGGAAGATAAGGGTTTCAACAGGCAGACATAAAGAGGGAAGGTGCTGGGGTAGGTAGATGGCTCAGTGAATAGAGTGCCAGGCCTAGAGTTGAGAGGTCTTAGTTTCAAATCTGACCTTGGACATTTCCTAGCTTGTGACCCTGGACAAGTCACTAAACCCCACTTGCCTAGCCCTTTCCTCTCTTCTGTTTTGGAAGTGATACTTAGTACTGATTCTAACACAAGAGGTAAGGATTTTAAGGGGAGAGGGTTATTTTGGGCATAGGGGCAGATGGGAGCAGGACAAGATCAGGGAACAAATTATGATCCTGTTTGACTAGAACATGGAGTTCATGAAGAGGAAGGATGTGAATCAAGGCTGGAAAGGTAAATAAGATCCAAATCATGGAAAGTCTTGCATGCCAGGCCAAGGAGTTTGGACTAGGCACCAGGGAGCAAGGAATTTTTTTTTTGAGTAAAGGAGTCAAAAGAGAAGAGGCTGAAGGCACAGGAGGTCTTGAGGAGACTTATAAGAATCCATTCAAGGGATCCCAATCTAGGGTGCTTGTAGCAGAAGTGGGAAGAAGGAAATGAAGGCTGGAGATAATTGGTAAAAGGAAGAATCCCAGAAGTGAGAACTGTAAGATATCTAACAGATTACTTAGTTCAACTTTCTCATTTTATGGATGAGATGAGGACATGGGGGCTCAAGGCAACAATATATAAATGAATATAACAGATACTCTTCCTCCTTGGGAGAGTTGCACGGAGCAGAGAGTAGAGAAGGGATGAACATAGGCATTACCAATGTCATGATTTTAACGCTGGGGAGCTATCCCAGCAGGGTACAACAGAAAAAATGCTGGACTGGAAGGCAAGAGACTTACATTCTAATCTTAGCCATATTATTAACCTATTGTGTGATCCAGGTCAATTCACTTCTATTCTCTGGACCTCAGCCCCCCCCCCCCTCTGTAAAATTAGTTCAATCAGAGGATGTCTTCCATTCCTTCCAGGTTTAATATTCTATGAGTTTTACATATCTGAATCCAGCAGTCACGATCACCCTTGGCTATCTTTCTTTCCTCTGGCACAGAGACAACAGGAGTTGGCATCCCTGAGGCTCCTTCACTCTTCTATGCTACTAAATGCCTGTCTGGTAGTGTTGGTAGGCTACCCTCTTTTGCTTCTTTGCAAGCTTTGACCAGGAATAGAATATAACCTACCAAACATATGCACCCTGAGGCAAAGAACCCTCCCAGGTCATGGGATTGTGTCACCTGGAAAAGGAAGGGGCCAGGGATAGAGGGTGCCAGCTCTAGCCACAGAGAGGAACTTCTGGCTGGGCACAAGGAGCACTTAACAGCAGGTGCCATCCCTAAGGCTGAGGAGTGGGGATCGGTGGGGAGCTGAAGTTGTCTCTATTGGCCATATCCTCCATGCCACACTGGGGTACCTAAGAGAGGAGTGAGGCAGCCACCCCTGCCTTCACCACCTAGGCTGGGCTTCCCCACTACCACCAGTAGTAGCAGCAGCAGCAGGCTGAGGTTGGCAAAGTGAGGAGAAATGGAACATGCCCCAGGGCACAGATGTCTGCCAGCTGTGTGACCTCCAGATTCGCCAGGGGGCTTAGAGAGAGAGAGAGATGGAGAAGAATGTTTGTGCAGATGCGTGTAAGAAAAAAAGGAGGTCTATATGTGTGGTCCCTGCATGTGCATCTGTGTGTGCTGCTTCATGTGAATCTACTCTGGGTGACTGTTAGTACAGATGTCTCTCCTCCATGTATGTGTTGAGAGAGACTGTGGGGCTCTGGGTGAATTTTTTTTACCATGTCTTTGGGTATATCTGTGAACATAATACTCTGTGTCTTTTGAGGAGACCATACATGTAGACATTTCTTTATTGATTATGTATTTTCTCAACATATATGGCTTTCCCCGTGTGTGATTTTTATTAGTACAAAAAAGTAACTCAAGAATTTGTGTGTGGTTATTCAGCATATCTGTAAGTTGATATTGATGCCAGTGTATACAGATGGTATATGTGAGTTTGGGAGAATGATAGCAAGGGTGTAAATCTGCAGGTGTCTGAGCAAAGGCAAAGAAGCCAGAAGGGGACTAGAGGAATGAAGCCAGGCCCATTACTAGCACCCAGTGAAGACTGAGGCTTTTTCTTAGGGCACTGACATTTGGAGGGTATACTTCTTGGCAATGGTGTTTCCTAAAAACAGCCACTTTCCCTTAACTCATCTAGAAGTCTTCTGCTGACCTGGGGAGCAAAGGTAGTAACTGACCTTAGTTGCCATGCTTTCCCTCCATCAACTCTCATGGGAATAAGGGCTAGACCACTCCTTCTTCCAGCATGATTGTACCTAAGGTCAGGTCAGATTGTTCTGTTTTACCCCCATTCCCATCTGTACCCCCACCAAATGCTTTTGTCCCACATGGAAAATGTCCTCTGGATGTGTATGTGTATGAGACACAGGCAGAGACAGAGATAGAGACATAGAGGGGAGAGCGAGAGAGACAGAGAGAGAAGAGTCAGAAAGAAGAGACAGAGAGACAGAGAAATTACTATATAAATTTAAGTATTGAGGGGCCAGGTAAATCTAGATGGTTTAAATCAAATATATATATATGCTTGGAAAGCCATCAGATAAAAAGAAAACAAACAATAAACTAATGTAAAAAGATATTTTCTCTCTTCTGTACCAGATCCAGTATATTAGGGACCTCAAGAAGGAATGAACTGCCTCAGAAGACAGAAAGCTCCCATTATTGCAGGTGCTCCAGGAGAGGCCAGGTGGTACTTGAGGATATTGTAGAGGAGATTCCTGTTTAAGTCCAGATTGGAATAGATGACCTTTGAGGTCCCTTCAAACACTAAGGTTCTGTGATTCCAGGAATTGTGCCTATTACCTCCTTTTCTGAATACCATGTAAAAAGCCCACCTAAACAACTGGAGAGATATAATGTTCATGGATAGGCCATGCCAATATGATAAAAATGACAATACCACCTAAGTTAATTTACTTATTCAGTGCCACACTAATCATAGTTCCAAAGAATAACTTTATAGGTATAGAAAAATAATAACAAAATTCATCTGGAGAAACAAAAAGTCAAAAATCTCAAAGAAATAATTAAGAAAAGTGGGACCTAGCAGTCCCATCGTTCATTATTGCAAAGCTTTTTCTATCGAATCATTTCCTTTCTAATTTGAACTATGAATGAATGAAGAATGAAGAATGAAGAAGGGGGTCTAGCAGTCCCAAATCTCAAATTGTACCACAATATAATAATCACCAAAATGATCAGGTATTGGTGAAAAATGTAAAAAATTTATTCAGTGGAGCATATTAGGAATAAAGCATAGGCAAATAAACATATGTAGTAGCAATGTTTGATAAACTCAAAACCTGAGCTACTAGAGAGTTTCACTATTCATAAAAACTGCTAGGAAAATGGAAAGCAACTTGGCAGAAATTAGGTTTATCTCACACCATATTCTAAAATAAGCTACAAATGGATATGTGTCCTAGGCATAAAAGACCACATCATAAACAAATTAAAAGAGGAAGAAAAGTAATGCCCTTTACAGTGATAAATAGGGGAGTAGTTCATGACCAAACATGATTCCTAACAAGGATAGACAGAAAGATAAAATGAGCAGTTTTGATTACTTAAAATTGAAAAGGGTCTGCAAAAACAAAATTAATACAGTTCAAATTAGAAATGAAATAACTCAATAGAAAAATATTTGCAATCGCTTTTTCTGAAAAAGAGCTGATATCCAAGGTATTTGAGGAATTAATTCAAATTTACAAAAAAAAGAGCCATTCTACAAGAGAAAAATGGCTAAAGCATATAAATAAATCAATGAAATCCAAGTTACCCATAGCCATATGAAAAAATTCTTAAGTTCACTGAAGTAAAAGAAATTCAAATAAAGAGAGCTCTGAGTTTCCACTTCATATACAACAGGTTGGCAAAAACAAAAAAGGAAAATTACAATTGTTGGAGGAGCTGAGGAAGACAGGCCCAATAATGAGCTATTGCTGGAGCTATGAATTGATCCAGCCATTATGAGCAGCAATTTGGGACTATAATCCAAAAGTCACTCTGATGCCACTATTAGATACCCCAAAGGAATCAGAGAAAGAAAGGACCCTTATGAATGAAAATATGAATAAAAGCCCTTTTGTGGTACCAAAAGAACTGGAAATTAATAGGGGAAGTGTCCACCAATTGAGGAATGACTAAACAAATTGGGGTTAAGTTAATATAATGGAATACAATGTAAGAAATGATGATGGGGGGGGGCAGCTAGGTGGCTCAGTAGATGGAGAGTCAGGGCCAGGGAGGAGAGGTCCTGGGTTCACATATGACCTCAGACACTTCCTAGCTGTGTGACCCTGGACAAGTCACTTGACCCCCATTGCCTACCCCTTATCACTCTTCTGCCTTGGAACCAATACACAGTATTGATTCTTAAAAAAAGAAAAAAGACGATGAAAGGGGTGGATTCATCTAGACCATGAACAATGGTCAATACCAAAAAACAAAAACAATAACAACAATTTTGAAAGAATTCCAATCAATTCATTGCCCAATCATTGCTCCAAAGAACCAGTCATGGCATATGCTGACCCACTACCTGACAGAAAGATGGGGAATGAAGGGGAAAGACTGAGATGTACATTTTTGGATCTGGCCAACGTATGAGTTTATTTTGCTGGACTACACATATTTATTGAAAGGGAGGGTTGTTTTTTCCCCCCTTTGTTTTGTTGTTTTTTAATTTGGCAGCAATTTGGAAGAGAACAATTAAGAATTTCCTCCCCCAAAAAAGAAGAAAAGAAAGAAAAGAGGGTCATTGAAGCATTTTTTAAGATACACAGAAGAGACCAGAAGGACTTTCAGAAGAAAACTCAGACAAGCAGAACAGCTTTGATTCTAAGTATTGAATGTGTATGTGTACACACACACACACACATATATATGTTTATATATGTATATATATATGAATGCAAACTGTATATGGGAGAGATTTGGAGTTTCACTTTCAGTCCTCTTTTACTCTTCTTGTCTATGGAAATGTTAATATCTGAAAATTTTGTCAAGTAGATTTAAAAATGTTAATTTCCACATTGCCCACCCTTACCTTGGGATTTGGCAGTTCAAGAGCCTTTTCGGTTGGCTTTGCAGGAGAGGCAGCCTCTCGTCCCCTTCCCTAACCAGGACAGAGCAGGGACCCAGATGGCCCAGAGGATGCCCTGCATCAAGACAGGGAAGTCAATCCAAGATCCAAAAACCCCAGAGGAACGGTGAGGAGAAGCAGGAGGGATTCGGAGCCGAGAGGAGGAAGCCTCAAGTTCCTCATTGGCTGCACCTACTCTGAGGCCTCAGGGGTCTCGCTGCCCACCTGCCCCACCACCTGGGAGGAGGAGAGTTCTCCAGGCCTGGAGGGATCCACCATGGAACCGGCTATCGATGCGAGATGGAAGGAAGCGTTAAAAAAAAAAAAAAAAGAGTTTAGACTATCTAGGTAGCCCATAAAGAGAGCGGCAGGTTTGGAGTCAAGACCTGAGTTTGTGATTCTGCCCAGACACTTACTTGAGCTGGGTGACCCCTGAACAAGTCATTGAACCTGACTGCCTCTGTTTCCTCATCTGAAAAATGGGGATAATAAAAGCACTTCCCTCCCACAGTGGTATCGAAGTTCGGAGGAGATCTTGATTACGCGGCTGTGCCTTGTCAGTAATAGCCGCTTTATACTGTTAGCGATGATGATGATGATGATGATGATGATGATAATGATGATGATGATTACTCATCGTAAGTCAAGGAGGGCCAGAGAGGGGAATTCAGGGCCCTGCCCCAGTTTGGGCCTCAGTTTCTTCCTCTATAAATGACAGGACTGGACTAGAGGAGGCTTGAGCGCTGACCCGGTACTCAGGGCGGATGTGGACCCGACTGCCTGTTTATTTTCTGGCCCAGTCCTCCCTGCCCCACCCCTTTCAGGTCAGCCCCCTCCCGGCCCAACAGAAACGGGCCTGTCTCGAACCCCCAGCCCTCGTCCTCTGGCCTGAGGGGAGTCCCGGGCCTCGTCCCCCCTCGGGCGGTCACCTCCCCACTGCTCCTCCTCCCTGGTTGGAGGCCAGTCCCGAAGGCTTCACCTCGCTGCGAGGGGCTCTGGTCCTGCTGGGGATGGGGGTGGGGCTGGGGTAGGGTGGGGGTCGCGGATTCTGTCCCACGGAGAGGCCTGAGTGAATCCATTCCCCCCTACCCCCCCCCCCAACCTCACACGGCTCCTTCTCAGACTCTGAGCTGCTGGCAAGGGGACGACTCAAGCTGTCTCCACGGCCCGGGGCCTCCTGCACGGTCAGCTGGGCTGAGCCAAGTCAGGCAGGCGGACGGGCAGGCTGGGCTCTCTGCCCAGGCAGGTCCCGGCTCCTCCCTCTACCTCCCGAGCGCCCACACCATGACCTTGGCCGGCTGAGCCCTCTCCGCACTGGCGCCCCGGGAGCCCTCCCTGCTCTCTGGCCTCCGGGGGCCTTCCGGCCTCCTTCTCTGGGGCCGAGGGCCAGGAGGGGGCCCGGACTCCCCGAAGGTCACGCCGAGCCTCTTCCCTTTTCTCTCCGTTCTTTCTTGGCTCTGACTGAACCCCTTTATGTGCCCCTGCACTCACTCCGAGCCCCCCCACCCCAACACACACAGCTCACGTTTACATAAGGCTTTGAATTAATTGCCCGCTTAGGTGGATAATGCAAGTGTGCCGACCCCATTTTGCAGATGAGGAAAACTGAGGCCCAGCTGAGTGCCCTCACAATGGCAGGGCCCGATGGTGGTACAGCATTTCCCCATGAGCACTAGCTGGAATGCATGGAATCAGACCCAGCCTGGGGAACTCATCAAATTCTTCTTGACCCTGAGTGCCTCACTTTTAACCCTGTGTGCCTCAGTTTCCCCAGCTGTAAAATGAACTGAAGAAGGAAATATCAAACCACTTCCAGTATTTCTGCCAAGAAAAAAATCCTAATTGGAGCCACAGAGAGTCAGATATAACTGAACAAAAACAAAGAGAAAAAACAAACAACTTTTCCAGAATCAGGAGGAATTGAGTTCAAATTCTGCCTGTCACCTAACTACCTAAGCGAGTCACTTCACTTCTCTGGGGCTCAATAAAATGAAGGAGTTGGACAAAAAGGTCTCTAATTTCTAATGATTCATTTCTAACAATTAATTCTAATTTCTGTTTCATCCCTCAAAGTATTCCGTGAACCATGATTTTAAAGTTCTGGTTCTTTCTTTTCTTATCGAGTACCCCAGACCCTAGAGGGATAAAAAGAGACTTGGATTGATCCCACCAATCCCCAAAGGTAGAGTCACCCCTGAACCCCTCATGTGCCCTCATCACCAAGCTGGCTTTTCTCTGAGACCCTGGGATGAGCAGGAAGGTGCCACAGGTTTGTATGAGAGGGAATCGGGGAAGAAAAGAGCCCAAACCAGGAAGCTCGGACCTATCCTCTCACCATGCTCTCTGTTTGGGAATCAAAACTGGAACAGAAACCTAGCTTAGGAAATGTAGCAATATCAGGAGTCCTGGGTTCTAGTCTGGACTCTGCCACTCACCCTGATCATATCACTTCCCATCACCGAGCCTCGTTTTCTTTTTCTGTAAAATGAGGCAGTTGGGGGTAGATCAGGGGTTCTTTGCCTTTTCTGGATCATGGACCCCTTGGGCAGTCTAGGGAAGCCTGTGGACCCTTCCTCAGAATCATGATTTTAAATGCACAAAAATAAATGAAATATTTAGAATGATAAAGGAAACCCATGACACTGAAATAAAGATGTCATTTTTCCCCATCTAAGTTCACAGATTCCCCCTAACCCAAAGCCCCCAAAGGGACCCTTAGGGGTCTGTGGACCCCAGGTTAAGAACCCAGGCCTAAATGATCTCTGAATTCCCTTCAGGCTCTGACATTCTGTGGCCTAAGGGCTCTTTTTAGCTGGAAGAGTCTCATTTAAGATTCTCAGGCCAGAGAGCACCCCAGACATTTTTTCCCTTTCAGGCTGCAGAAATGTATGCAAATCACACATAAATCTCTACAAATGAGCAGACAGTCTCCAAGATCTGGCACCTCTGCTTGGCCCTGGAAGAACCAAGCCAGGAAGATGTAACCAAAGGTGAGGAGAGAGGGCAGCCTTCCTGAGCCCTGAGCTAATGTTTCCTGAAAGCAGCCCCTGCTAATCTGAGCTGGGAGAGGCTGCAGCCCTTTGGAAAGAAGACAGGCCAGGCCTGGGGAGAGAAGGCCAAGGGCCCTGGGGAGAAGACAAGAGCCCTGGGGAGAGGAGGTCAAGGACCATGGGGAGGGGAGGCCAAGGATTCTGGGGAGAAGAGGACAAGGACTCTGAGGAGAAAAGGACAAGGACCCTGGGAAGAAGAGGACAATGATTCTGGGGAGAAGAGGACAAGGACCGTGGGGAAGGGAGGCCAAGGACCCTGGGGAGGTCCAAGTCAAGTTGAAAGGGGAGCTCCCTTAACTCTTTCCCCCACTGTGGTAGGTGGTCTAGAATGCACTCTCTCTATAAGTCCAGTCTTGTCCATTTCCATTTCTCTCTATTCTAAATTCACCTCTTCCAGGAAGGAAGCCTTCCAGGTTAGCTCCTTTAGCCTCTAGGTGTTCTGGCATCCTCCCCTTGCCTAGAGTAAGTAAGACAAGCACCCCAATCCTTGTCTCCTTGTGTTCACAGAGTATGCAGCTGCAACGTGTGTTTCTTTGTCTTAGATTCATAGACAAACTCTCTGCCTCTCATTTTCTCTTTCTGCCTGTTTCTTTTGGGCTCTGAATCTGAATGTGTGTTTTTCTCTCTGTCTTTGCATTTCTATCTCTTTGTGTCTCTTTACGTCTGTCTTTCTGCTCTCTGTCTCTCTCCCTCTCTTCTTTCCTCTCTCCATCTCTTTCTCTCTTTATGTCTCTCTGTGCCTCTCTCTCTCTCGAATCCCACAGGTGTCCATCCTGGAGTGGGTGCTGTGGGAGAGTCTATCTCTCCTTGGGTACCTTCCTCTGTTCCCCTCAGGCCCCATATGCTTGGGTCTCAGGCTCCCCTCTCAGGTCTTGGCTTGTTCTGAGCTAGGGAGGAAGGTGTCCCAGAGGATGCTCAGTGAAGGGTCCTGAGGTTGGTGACCCTGGGACATCCTGCCCATAGTTTGTCAGCTGTACTCAGTGATGTCAGTGTTGTTCATGACAGGTGTGTAACTCATGGCTCCTGATGGCCCTTCTCCCTTGCCAGCCACCCCACACACACACACACACCTACCACACAGAACCACTGCCATTGGCCCCACGGACACCACGCTGGCAGCCCAGGAGACCCAGCCCACACTCCTCTGCATACCCCCCAGCAGCCTGCAGGCAGGAGCAAAAGAGAAGATGCAGTCAACTGTACTTATCACACACACACACATCCCCATACCCAGACACACTCACATACCTTGTTACACATACATGCATGTTTGTTTATGTGTATATTCCTTCCCATGGACACTCATGGATGTATGAAGCACAGAGCTGGGAGGATCACATAAAACACAGGATCCTGGCAGGGAGCTCTGGGGTCATCCAGCCCAATTCCTTCATTGTTTGTTTGTTTTTTTTAACTTTTATCTTCTGCCTTAGATTCAGTACTGAGTATTGGTTCCAAGGCAGAAGAGCAGTAAGGGCTAAGCAATGGGGGTTAAATGACTTGTCCAGGATCACACAGCTAGGAAATGTCTGAGCTAAATCCTTGATCTTACAGACGACGAGACCAAGTCCCCAAAAGTTGACTCGCTCAAGATCATAGATAAAAAAGCTCAGACTAGACTCTTTAGGTCAAGGGCTGGAAGGGACCTTGGAAGCCATCTGCTCCAAGTCTCTCCAGTGTCAGAGGTGGTTTTTGAACCCCCATCCTGGAACTCCCAAGCTGATGCCTTTTCCTTTTGTCTTGGAATCAATACTAAGTATTGGTTCTAAGGCAGAAGAATGGTAAGGACTAGGCAATTGGGGTTAAGTGACTTCCCCAGGGTCATTCAGCTAGGAAACATCAGAGGTCAGATTTGAACCCAGAATGTCCCGTCTCTAGATCTGGCTCTCAATCCACTGAGCCACCAAGATGCCCCCAATGCATTTTCTATGATGCCACAATGCTTCCTCTAGACATGCATGGCCATGAATACATACATATTCAGAGACATGCTTCTTCCCACCCCACAGCCCCATCACCATGAATATTCACTCATGGGAAGGGAAAAGATGTAGAAACTCTCACCTGTTGCTTGCTAAATTTTGCACACTATAAGAAAGGATTGGCTTCAGCTACAAGAGAGTAGGATGGGGTGGGGGAGAGACAAAGTAGAATTGGGGCTGAATTCCTCAAGTTAACCCTGCCCCAATCCTGCCTCCATCCTTCTTTCCCCCTAGCCCAGAGGAAAGGCCAGGCTTTGCAGCAACATAGAGAAATGTCTGTAGTCTGTAGGCTGAATACTACTGAGGGGGAAGAAGAAAAGGAAGAAGCATTTATTAAGTGCCTACTATTTGCCAATCACTGTGCTAAGTGTTTTATGAATATTATGTTATTTGATCCTCACCTACAACCCTGGGATGTAGCTACAATCATTATTTTCATGTTACAGATGAAGAAACTTGGGCAGCCAGGGGTTTAGTGACTTGCCCAGGGTCATACAACTAGTAAATATCTGAGGCTAGGTTTGAATTCAGGTCTCCCTGACCCCATGCCCAGTCCTCTATCTCCTGTGCCACCTAGATGCCTATGGGGATGGCAGAGGATGTGGGGAGGGAAGGAGAAATGCTATCTGTGTGCCCTGAGGAGTGGGATATATATATATATATATACACACACACACATACACACACACCTGCATTGTTTACTAGAAAATACTGAGTGATCTGGTCTTAGACACTTCCTAGCCATGTGACCCTGGGCAAGTCACTTAACCCTCATCACCTAGCCCTTACCATTCTTTTGCCTTGGCATCAATATACAATATTGGTTCTAAGATGGAATGTAAGGGAAAAAAAAACACTGGGAGATTCTACTAACTGGGGTGGAGGGCAGGGAACAGAGAAGCATGTGACTATATCTGCCTAGTGGAGGTAGAGAGCTCCTTATATGCCCAAGTGTATGCATGTATACCTAGAGGGAGTGGGGCTGGGGAGTGGAAATAGGAAAAGACACAGAAAGAATGGGAATCCAGGAAATGTATAACCTTCTCCTCATCCCCATCCCCTTCTCTCCCACTCACCTTTCAGGGCTCTCCTCTACTGCCCCCACAATTACCCATTACTATTTACAGATATTTCTGCTCCTGGACAGCATGGACTGACTCTCTGGCCATCTCGAAAGCTTCCCTCTTCCCTTGGGCTTCTCAGCATCTAAGCCTGACCCCCATTTCCCTGCTGTGGGCCCCCCTCCTGGCACACTTCCAGGGATCAGTAGCAAAGACTTACACACATGGTCTCTCCCCTGCCCACATATGTGCCCAGCCTCCCAGCCCAAATACCGCATCTGTACGTTTGGGTACACACAACACAGGACTCATCAGAGCCCTCTTAGCACCCTCTCTAGGGGCACAACCCACTCTGGGACATGCCTCACAGCCATGCTGGCTCATGCATATACAGTGTGCATGGCAAACCATACAGGCATACAAACACATGGGCACTTGTAATCTTGCTAACTCTTGGTCAGTGGCTCCAGGGGAAGCCCCATGGGGGCCAGTGGAGCATGGAATGGGATGACCTGGCCATGGAGGGTCTTTCCTGCAGAAATCCTGCCTGGAGAAGCCCCAGAGAGAGCACAGGTGGTCCCTTTTCTAGAACTCAGCTTCTTTATCCCCAGAAAGGGGAAATGAAGATCCCTGTCTTCCTTTACAGGACCAACATGTGGGCAGAGGGGAGGCTGGGAAACACAGTTTGGAACTTAGAACAAACTGAGAGCATTCATTCTCCAAAAAGAATTTTCAGTAGCAGCTGGGTGGCACCCCAGGCTTGGAGACAAGAGATGCTAGGTTCAAATCTGGCCTCAGACACCTTCCAGCTGTGTGATTCTAGGCAAGTCACTTAATCCCAATTGCCTAGCCCTTACCCTCTTCTGCCTTGGAACGGGTACTTATGGATTCTAGGACAAAAGGTAAGAGTTTCACATATTTATATCTATGACCCTTCCTATGCCAAAGAATAGCTAAAATGGCTGGGGGTTGTGGTGGTGGGCAATGGGAGGGGAGACTGTACACAACTGAAAGCAAGGATTGGCTCATTCTTGGTATCCTTAGTGTCTGGTGCATAGTAGAGGCTGTCGAGGCAGGGTTTGATTGATAATGACCACTTGGCCTCTCCCAGAGACACTGAGCTCAGAAAGCATATTCAGGAGAGAATCTTGAGTACAAAAATATTTATAGCCGCGCTCTTTGTGGTGGCAAAAAATTGGAAAATGAGAGAATGTCCTTCGATTGGGGAATGGCTGAACAAATTGTGGTATCTGCTGGTGATGGAATACTATTGTGCTCAAAGGAATAAAGAACTGGAGGAATTCCATGTGAACTGGAAAGACCTCCAGGAATTGATGCAGAGTGAAAGGAGCAGATCCAGGAGAACATTATACACAGAGACTGATACACTGTGGTACAATCGAATGTAATGGACTTCTCTACTAGCAGCAATGCAAGGATCCAGAGCAAGGCTGAAGGACTTATGAGAAAGAAAACTAGCCACATTCAGAGGAAGAACTGTGGGAGGAGAAACACAGAAGAAAAACAACTGCTTGAACACATGGGCTTTTGGGGATATAGACACTAAACAATAACTCTAGTCCAACTATCAATAATATGGAATTAGGTCTTGATCAATGATACATGTAAAACCCAGTGGAATTGTGTGTTGGCTAAGGGGGGTTAGGGGAGTTTGGGGGAGAGGGAAAGAACATGAAATATGTAACTAGGGGAAAATATTCAAAATAAAAATTTTTTTAAAAAAGGAGAGAATCTTGACAAGTGGGCATTTGTTCCAATGAAGACAAGAAGAATGGAAAAGGGACTCCAAACTGATTTTCAGAAGGACTTGTTTCAAGGAACTGGGGATGTTTAGAGTAAAGAAGAGAAGGCTCAAAAGAACCATGATTGGCATTTTCAAATAAATTAAAGGGCTGTCACATGGGAAATGGGATTAGATTAATTCTGTGGCTCCAAATGACAAAATCCCCTTCAGGAAAAGTTACAGAGAAGCAGATTTGGGCTTAATTACTCAGAAAAGCTTCCTAAGAATCAGAACTACACCACAATGGAATGGGCTGCCTCCAATACTAGTGATCTCCTCATCACTAAAGGTATTCAAGCTGAGGTTGGATCACCCTTTGTCAGAAATGTTATTGACAAGATTTCTGCTCAGGGTCCCCACCAGTGCTGAGATTCTACAAACAATGGGAAGTCTCCCTAACCTCAAGAACCCAGCAATCTCCATCATTCTTCATATATCTCCGCTATCCTTATTCTTTTCCTCTCCAAATCCATCCTTCAATATTCTGCAAAGTCTTTATTCATGCTTGCCATGTGCATGTGCACAGTCCTCGGTTTAGTGATATTCAGAGGGAGAGGAAAAGGAGGAGACCAAGGACTCCAACCTTGAAAAACTCTCCATCTTCCTAGAGATCCAGAACTCATACACAGAGAATCAATGCTAGAGGCCATCCATCCTAAAGAATGAATGAAGTTTTTCAACGTGTAATTGGAAAATATTTATTGAAATAAATTTTAAAACTTTTCAGGATGAATGAAGGATGAAAGACACAGAGAGTCATTGTTAATGGAATTCAGAGAAAGATGACCTTTTCCTTTGAAAAGAAGTTGTTTTTATAGTTAGGTGATGGGCCAAGGGCTGGAGACTGACAGATGAGAAGGATTTTGAGAAATCAGGGATGCCAGTCCAGGCAAGAGGAACAGTATTAGCAAAAGCCCAGAGGTAGGAATGTGCAAGACATAATTGGGGAGACCCAAAAGAGATTATTCTGCCTGAAGAAGTTTGTGTAGAGAAGTCATATAAAATGGAAGGCCTTGAATGTCCAACTGAGTTTAAATTTAATCTTGCAGGCAGTAGAGAGCCATGGGAAGATTGTAAACAGCAAAGAAAAAACACTGTCTTAGATGTACAGAATGTCTGAGCTGGACATGATCATAAATACGGTAAGAAATTTCATGTGAGAAATTGATGTCTCAAAAGGGGAAGTGACTTGTCCAAGGCTACACACCTTGTCAGTGATGGACCAGGATTTGTCTCATGACTCCAAGTCTAATGCTATATACCCTGCTGTCTCCATTCTTGCCTTCAAGTCCTGCTATGACCACCTGACTTCCCTGACCATTTGACATGTGTCAGTCATTGGGCAAAAGCATGAAAAGAGCTTATAAGCGCCTGGAAGGGATACAAGGAGCCAAACCTGAATTCTTCATCCTCCTCCAGTACTGGTCCATATTTAGTCCTAAAGCAGAACAAATAGAGCTCATGACAGGCAATTTCATGGAGATCTATAAACAGTTGACTTTCCAATCCTGGGTCAGGCAGAGGACAGAAGTACAGAGCTAGAGGGGAATGGGCTTTAATAGCATCCATAGGGATTGATTTAAGAAATAAGAAAACTTCAGATTTTCAGCTGGGATCCCTGGAGGTGATGGAATGCCCTTCTGTGTAGAAGAATAATCCAAGTGTCTCTTCTTGGTCTGATACAAAGATGACCTCTATTTGTACACCGGAAAAAGAATGAATTGAAAATCATCTCAAGGGGACACCTGGGTGGCTCAGTGGATTGAGAGCCAGGCCTAGAGATGGGAGGTCCTGAATTCAAATCTGTCCTTAGAAACTTGTAGCTGTATGACTCTGAACAAGTCACATAACCTCAGCTACCTAGTCCTTGATTGCTTTTCTGCCTTGGAACCAGAGAAGGTGAGGGCTTTTTCTTTTCCTTTTTTTTTTTTTTTTTTTAATCATCACATATTTACCAAAGGTGCAGATGGATAGGGGACAAGGGGGAAGCAGGTGGGATAGACTCTCTGAGGTATGACTAAAAGGAACCTGCCCCCTCTAGACCGGGTGACCACTCTAGGGGTTGAATTCAGAGCCCCTTCACCCTAGGGACTAGGATAATTATGGATTGGGAACTTAGTCAAGGCTTTTCAAATGTCTTCTTCAGTACAATGCAGACAGACTTGGGCTGGAAGCCAGACCCAACTTGTCATCCAGTTTCTGTTCCCTGACTATGTATGGCTGTGGGCAAGTCATATCCTTCCCTCCCCCACCCCAAACCCTTACCTTCTCTCTTGGAATTGATGAGTTCCAAGGAGTGCTAAAGACTTGGCAATTGGGGCTAAGCGATTTGCCCAGGATCACATAGCTAGGAAGTGCCTGAGTTCATATTTGAACTCGAGACCTCCCATCTCTGGACCTGGCTTTCTATTTTCTGCCCTGCAAGTCATGTCCTTTTATTAAAACTCAGTTTCCTCTTTTGTACAATAAAAGAGATGAACTAAATGATCTCACCTAGTTCTGACATTCTATGTTCTATGATCCCTTCCAGCTCTAACATTCTTATCCAGGAGACATTCTAAGATCTATGTTCTAAAGGTCTCTCTCACGTCTAATATGCTCCATTCTATGGAGGTCCCTTCTAGCTCTAACATTCTGTGTTCTAAGACTTCTTCCCCCTCTGACATGTTCCATTCTGTGTTCTGAGGTCTCTTCTAGCTCTTACATTCTGTGTTCTTAGATCTCTTCCCCCTCTGACATGTCCCAGTCTGTATTCTGAGGTCCTTTCACCCTGACCCTTTCTGGCACTACTTTCTGGCCTTCCCCCCTTGGGGACTGCCCCCATGCAAATAGACATACCTCACGATTGGTTCGGTTCTGCTTTCCATGTGCCCTCACCTAGGCCATTAGTTCCCGAGAGGTGGACACGAGGACTAGATGGGTCTCTAGGCACGGTGCGGTGCCCACGTCCTGCAAATGGACATGAGGCTGACGATGAAAACTGAGGGAGAGGAGGGGCCGGGGGCCGTGGAAGGCACTCAGTTTCCAACTCTGCTGCTTGCCAGGTTCTTCCTTAACCCTCCGCGCCTCAGTTCTGCGGCTGCTGCAGTCTGAGAAAGAGGCATCAAGAGAATTTCTTGCTCCAGCACCACATGAAAGGGGCAGCCGGGAGCCAGAGACACGCAAGGAGCAGGAGAAACTGTGGAGGGAGGAGAAGTTTGAGCGCGGGGCAGGTGCGAGTCCGCCGGGGTTCGGCGGCCGGGGGGCCGGCCGGGGTGGGCTTTCTCGGCGGGTTCTGAAGTTGGTGCGCTTCTTCCCTCCCCCTCGAGTTGCCACCCGGCCCCTGGCTGGGAGCGGAGAAGCATGTGATGGCGTCTTCCATATAGGGGCAGGCACGGCACCAGACCGCCCTGCAGAGGCCCTAAGGCCACACTCCCAGACAATATATACCTAGTGCTCAAGCCCAACCGCTCCTCACTCGCTCGCTGGCGAGAAGCACAGGAGCCTGGCAGAGCGCACGCAGCCGGAGCCCGAGCCCAGTCCGAGCCCGAGCCCGAGCCCGAGCCGCCCGCCCAGCCGACTGCCCTGGGGAAGGAGGGAGGGGCTCTGAGCCGGGAGGGCAGGCCCCGGGGGGACTCAGGTAAGGCAAGGCGGGCACCGGGCTTGGGAGGGTCGGCCGGCTGCCAGGCTCGGGGAGGACTGGGGAAATGGGGCTTGGGAGCTGGGGGCTGGCATGGGATCGTGTGTGCATGAAAAGTGCCCAAAGTGAGGGCAGTGGGGTCTGCCACCTTGTTCCATGCTCCCCGCCACTGGAGCTAAACGGCCGAGGCAGGGAAAGGCAGTGGCTGGAGGTCTCTTGCCAAGATTTCTCACCATAAGAGCCGGGCACCCGATGGGCAGGTGCAGGGAACAGCACTGCCAGGAGTGTCAGGCAGCCCACCCTCTGGGGCAAGAACAGGGGCTAAGGAAGTTTGGAAGTCCTCTGGGCTCCGGGTGAGAAGCAGGAGAGGCTGGCCAGGCAGGGGAAGGGAGCGTGTGGGTTTGTGGCCATGTCTCTCTGTATGTGAGTGAGTACATCCATGCACGTATGTGTGCACAGGTTTGTGCGTGTGTCTGTTGAGGGGTGTTAATTGTCCTCATTGTATATGAGTTTGGGGAGGGGGAACGGAAACTAGTTATTCCTGGGGGTGGCAGTAATATGCCGCCACAAATCCCCGATTTCTGTTCCTGGAAAGTGCCTTAGCCTCCCAAAGCCAGGGAATCCCCATCCCCACCCAGCTCTGGAAAAGGCAGCCTAATTACCCCCTGCCTCCCTGGATCCAGCGAGATGTGGGGGCTTCTGGGGAATTAGCCTGACCTCTATCTCTCCCTCCATGGAGCACTAGAGGGCATGGAGGACAAAGACGGCAAAAAGCTCCTCCTCATACTTCTTGGCCTGCTGTTCCCCAGGGCACTCACTGGGGCAGTGACTCCTGTCAAGTCTTCCTAGGCAGTATGCTTGGAGATCCTCATCAAAGCAGGGCTGGAATGGGTCAGTCCCCAGCTTTGCTCCTTAATTGAGGGCTTTTTAAGAAAAAATTCCAGCTGACAATGAGTACTTACAGCCCCCTAAACTGGGTATTTGAAATAGCAATAGGAGTCAAGGTAGCTAGGTAGATAAGGTAGCATGGTGGATAAGGGCCTGGAGTCAGAAAGAATTGGGTTCAAATCTTGGTCTTAGACCCTTGCTAATTGTGTGACCCTGGTCAAGTCACTTAATCCTGATTGCCTAGTTCTGCTGTATCTTAAAATTGACACTAAGACATAAGGTAAAGGTTAAAACAAAAAAAACAAGAAAAGGAAGTCAAGGTATAAGAGCTATTAGTCCACTTGTCTATCTTTATAGTTCTAAGTCATTCAAAGGCATTGTAGTTACACTGCTTATTGGCAACATACTATAGTGAAACAGGATCAACGACAACAATAATAATTTTATTTAGCACCTTAAGATTCTCAAGATGCTTTACATATATTGTGTAAATAATTTGGAAGAGTCCTAAGTCCAGCTCTGTCTCGAATTCCCTCTGTGACTCCAGCAGGTTATTTATCAGGACCTCGGTTTCTGCCTCTATAAAATGGGGGGAGGGGAGGTCAACTAGGAAATCTCTCAGATTCCTTCTAGCTCATTCTATATGGTTGGGTGACAGGTGGGGGAAGGGAGACTTCCTTAACCAGCACAGGGCTTGCATGAATCTATGACACTGATAAATGCAGTGGCAGAGGATTATCAGGATTGGTGAGGATCGAGGAGGTGATCTCTTCTCATGGAAATAGGCAATGGGCGTTTCCTGGTGGGGATTGAAGACTAGTCTTGTTGGCATCAGATTGCTTAATGCTAAACTGTCTAGGGGCTATTCCTCCCACCACCATCCCAACTCTCCCCACTCTCTATAAGGTGTCACCACCACCTGAAAATGGAATCCAGACTGCCAACAAGATGGAGTCCTTGCCTGATGCTTGCAGAGTCAGAGAGATCCCTGTTGGGTCTTTCCTACCCACCATTGCTGGGAACAGCTAGGTTATCCCAAGGCCTGGGTCAGAATTTCCTGGATTTACATCTCATTTACAGGAGGGAAGGGACCCTTTCTTTGTCATGAGGTAATGCCCTGAATCTCAGCTCTCTTCTGCCTAGCTAAAACCTTTAGGTCATCCTCCCCACTACTTGTAAGGGGCTTCTCTGAGAGTTCCCTATAAACATGATCTGGATATAATTGTTCTGGACTGGGAATCAAGAGCCCTGGGTTCTAGATCTCAGCTTTGCTCTTAACTTGCTTCCCTTTGAGGGAACTCCTTCTTTGGATCTCATTTTCCTTTTCTCTAAAATGAGGGAGTTGAACTAAATGCAGCACTAGTTGTGTCTATGGTTTATGGCTCCCTTTACATCTTTCTCCATCACTAGGTTGGGGCACAAAAAGCCAGAGACTCAATTGAGGAGGGTGGGAGATGTTGGTGGAATGACTTCCGTGGTATTATAGGACTGTTCATCCAATTAGATTTTCCCAGTTCATACTTACAAACTCCAAATATTTATGAGGCAGAAATGATATAATGGCTGGACCACAGAACTTAGAATTGCAAAGATCTGGGTTCAAATCCTGCCTCAGACATTAAGAGTTATATAGCCCTGAGCAAGTCACTTAATCTCTGTGTGCCTCATCTTCCTTTCCTTCAAAAAGAGGGAGATAGTTTCAGTGGTCTCTAAGATCTCTCCTAGCTCTGAGTAGATGGACCTATGACCACATCCCTGAAATTCAATCTTGGGGGGAAATCAGCTAGGCTTTGGCAGCCCAAAAAAGGCCTCTCTTCTCTTTGATCCTGTCTCCCAGGCTCTCAAGTTAAGCTCTCCCCAACTCGAGTCAGCTTGTGAGGGACTTTGAGCATTTGCTTTCCAATAATTCTCACCCAAGTACTTCCCCTGAATCACCCCTCCCCAGCATCCTTAACCTAAGTCTTGACTTACTGGAAAAAAGAGCTGCTGGTCACTAATTCGGCATCATCCTCCACCCTCAATCCTTGTAACCCTTCGCTATAAATCTCCATCTTCAGGGAATGGAGGCAGAGAAGTGTATGGAAGAAGAAGGGGGAGGAGAACATACTGGAGAAAAGAAAAGGAGAAGGCTGGGGAGGGAGAAATACAGAAGCAGGTACTAAGGTTCCCTTCAGAATTGCTCTTCAGGGCCCTTTCCCCTTCTTTCCCCTTTCTTCTTCCCCTTTCCCCAACTTTGCCCCCCAAACCTTCCAACATTTGTGGGTTTATTATATAATTCTCCGTTTCTCCTTCTGAATAGTCCCCATCAACATGTGCATGAAAGGTCTGGCATGTTTGTGTCTGTGTCCCTGCATCTAAAAAATCTGTATATGTGCCCTCTGCCATGCACACCATAAAACTGAAAGGGGGTCTTAGAAAGCATTCAGTTCAACCTCTTCATTTTGCAGAGGAGATAACTGAGACTCAGAGAGGGGAGAGGACCTGCCAAAAGTCACACAATGAATTCAACTGAAAGCAACACATTTTATTAAAGTGCTTTCTGTGTGCAAGACACTGGGACTACTAGCAGAAATGGGCCTGGAACTCTGGCCTCTTGACTCCCAGCCTAGGGCTTTATTCCATGGCACTACATTCCATGTGCAGCCTGTTCAGATACGTGAGGATGAGCTTACATGTAGAGTGATATCTGCGTGCTTCTCCACGAAACATGTATCAAGTAAGCAATGGGCAATGGTTTTGATTTCTGTGAACATCTCAGTATTTGGGTTAAGAAGGTATACGTGTGAATGTCTCTTTAACCTTGTCCCATGGAGTTGTGTGTGTTTACATACCTATTTCCTTGACTGCACAGATATATGTATGTGAGAGTGCTGGTGGTGGTGGATGCCAGGGTAGCAATCAGAGTGTTAAACAGGTTCTATCCGGAGAACGATCTGGAGAAAGGGGCTCAGAGGGAGCCCCCAGCCCAAGCAAAGGACCCATAGGTTCCTTCTTACAGATCCCCTGGCCCTGGGTATCACCAAATTCCTGCTTCCTCTCTCCCCCACTTCACTATGCTGTCCACTTCGAATACCTCTTCTCTTCAGGGGCAGCTAGAAAAAGATGCCATACTGACGCCACTAGAAGCCCAACTCCTCTTTATGTGGGGACCTTTCCTCTCTGCCCAGATCTCCAAGCACCCTCACCCTCAGTCAGACCACAGCTCCTTGCAGTTCCAGACCAGAGGCCATGATCCTCCCCCAGGTGGGTTCCCTCTTCCCTTCCCCAAGAACAGGGAATAGACCCCTCCCCTCTCCAAGCCTAGGATGGGGGTGCAGATCAGAATAGGGAGGGAGAGGCGGCTGAGGGGGCAGGAGGCATCAGGGCAGGCACAGCTGTGCCGCTGTGAGTTCCGCTTGATAGATGGTCTCTGTGCAGCCGCAGCCGTCGCCCCGACCCACATGAACATTTTTCATCCTCATCCCTCCTCAGGGGAGCCTGTCTGTTCGGAGAGAAGCTCACAGAACCCAAACATAGACTCCTAGGACAAGCTGAGAATTGCAGGCTAGGTCCCCAGATTTGTCCAGGGAAGGGCTGAATGCCTGAGCAATAGTGAGAGTACTGACCCTCACCCCCTCTTATTGAGCCCCTATATCCTGTGCTGAGTCCCCATCCTCTCACTGAGCCTTCACTCATCTTTCCTAGAGCCCTCAATCTCTCCCTGAGTCCCTAGTTCCCTCACTGAACCCCAGCCTCCCTCACTGAACCCCAGCCTCTTCAAATAAGCTTTGCTAAATCTCCAACCCCTCTCTGAGACCCACATCTCCTCATTGAATCCCTCTTCTCTTCCAGAGTCCCTATCTCCTTATTAAACCCAGTTTCTGTCTCTTGAGCCCCCATTTCTTTTGGAACCTCCTTTGCCTTCTTGGAGCTCTGATCCCCTTCCTGAATTTCCATTCTCTCTCTCCTGTTTCCCATCCCCTTACTGATCATTCATCTCTTGATCTGACCCTGAGCTATCACTTTACAGATCCTTGCCCTGTCTCAGAGCTCTCCATCCTCTGAGTTCCTGTCCTTACGGAGGCTCCATCTTTACTGACTCTCCTCTTCCCCATCTCCCTCACTGATGGCTAGGACTTTTTGGATCATTGTAAGTGAATAAAATCCTGCATATAATTGGAATCAAGCCCATCTACCGCCATCACCACTCAGCCCACCAATGACTATACTAGGAGTGCCCTCAGCAGGGCCCTGCCCACCTAAGGCAGACCCAGAGGCCTCTGGGGCCAAGAAGGTGCATGGGCAGAGCTCCTTAGGGAGAAACTTTCCCAGTTACAGTAGCCTCTGCCCCACTTGGCTGTCCCTTTAACGAGCACCCAATCAGTCTGAAGAATCTAAATGAGAGCAGAGGTAATTGTCCTGGGTAGATCTCGGTGGCTGTGGGTTTGAAGTGTCCAGGGACCGGCTTGGGACTGACAGGGCCGCCCAGGGCTCGCTGGCTCCTTGAGCTAGAGTCCTGCCCTTGGTTACTCCTTCCTCTCCCCGCCCCCAAAAAAAACACCTCCCCACAAGACTTTGAGCCAGAAAAAGGACCCTGGCCTTCTCGTCTTCCAGTTTTCCAATTTTTTTAGAATCTAGGAGTGTCACCTACTAACCCCCAGACACACGCACATGCATAATGGAGCAGGATAAAGTCTGAAAAGAAAGGGAAATGCGTGTCTGTGTATGTGACCTTGCATGTATATAGCAACATGCCCCAGTAGGAATTGTTCTGCATGATCCATTGTTTTGGATCTGTTCCTTTTGGGGAAAGATAGCATGCTTGTGATTGTTATATAACATGAAGACCCTGGGCCATATGAGGTCCTATGTAATGCCAATCTTAGAAGAATGTATCAGGATACGACTCACAACACACAAACATGCACACGTAGTTGTCCGTATACAACAGACACCCACAACTCCGTGCAGAGATACAAGCAGAAATAAATACTCCCAGCAACTCTCACACAGCCAGGGCTGAGGAGCCCCAGAGGACAGAGCCAAGATCCCTACGCTTGGCAGACAAAGCCGCTCAGATTCCTGGACTCTTCCTCCCCCCCCCCCCCAATCATGTTAGCTCCCCCTAGCCCTGGGCTGACCCTACTCAGGGACACAGGAGCCCCGCCCCCCCATCCCTGATCCCAGATGGAGCCCTGCTGCACAGGTGGCTGCTCCCACGGTGGCAGATTGGGGGCGAGGCCAGCCGCAGGGAGGCTAGGGGAGGAGAAGGGAGGAGCAGGGGCCTTGGAATCAACTCAGCCCCAAGATTCTATGCCCCACCCCCAATGAGCACCCAGCTGGACCAGGCCCAAGGATCAACCACGACAACCTGGACAGCATTATCCCCAGAAATGAACTAGGTGACCAGGCATGGGAACCCCACTCTGAAGGCATTCCCCTCAAACTGTAGCCCCATCCACAATCTCCCCCTTCCTCCTTTCTGCTTGACAACCCCTTCTCCCATTCCAGATCCTCTCCTTTACAATTCCACTCTCTCTCTGTTCCCTGACTCTCTCTTCTTCTTCTCTCAGTCCCTAGCTGATTTCTTTGTTGTTTCCTAACCCTCCTCTCCCACCCGTAACCTAAATTTCCTATTCTCTGACCCTCTCTCCCTCTTTGACTCCTCTCTGATTCCTGGATCTCTTCTCCTGTCCCCTGATCCATTCTTGTTCCTCTGCCATGTCCTGTCCCAATCCCTTCCTTCCCTCTCCCATTCTTTAATTGACTGCCCCTCCTATTCCATTCCTTAACAGTATCTACGAGGATCTTCTCTCAATCCTTGTTACCTTCTCCCATCTCTGGCTTCTTGGCCCCTGTTCTGTTCCTTTCTCTTCCACCCCTCCTATTCCTCCTCAGTTCCTGCCTCAGCCTCCCTTGCTCCCCCTCTCTGCTGCTCCTTTCACCATCTCTCCTCAGCTCCACTGAACGATTCACCCAGCTCCTGAGGACTGCAGGGTGAAAAAAAAAACACATAGAAAAGATATAAGTATCCACCCAGAGATAGGCACATATGTTGACATGAGCAAAAATTAGCTACAGCAACATACATGCAAGGCTTTGAAACATAGCATTCATAGCAAGACCATTAGAGCTGGAAAGATAATCAGGGATGTTGGAGCCCAACCCCCTTATTTGAGGGATGGTCATAGATTTAGAACTGAAAGAGAAAGTAGAAGACATATTTCAACTTCCCTTATTTTATAAACGAGGGAACTGAGGCTTTCTCCACTTTAGAAGGTAGCAAAGGGGTGGAGAAGACAACCAAGAGTAATTCTCCCCCCAGGCCAAAAGGTACGGCCTCTCTAAGGTGGTCTTCAGCTCCCCAGAGAACTCTTTTTTTCCATGGTCTAGAGTTGGGAATGGGGGTGCCGCAGCTCATCTGCTCTCCAAAGGACAGGATGTCTTGTCTACATCCCTTTCTTTTTCTGGTTCTCTGGCCTGTGCCCTCCAGCTAAGGCAGGGTGCAGAGGGAGTCCAGGGTCTCAGCTCCTTCCTCCTGAGAAAGAGCACGAAGATGAGGAATTGATGGCTTGCTTCTTAAGAACTCAAAGCACTTTCTCAGTGTAGTCTCCTGAGGGCTTTTGTCAGTATTTTACAAATGGGAAAACTGAGGTTCAGAACAGAGATTGTAACCTGGATCTCCCAGTCCCTAGAGCCAGAGTTCCTCTGTTCAGTGAATCTTAGGATAGATGGCTATACTTGCTCTGGAATCCTGAAGGGAGGTGGGGCAGAGGTGAAGGAAGACAGGTGAGAGTGTCTCCTGGTTTCCGGGGCTTTTCCCATCCCAAATCCAGACAAGAGCAATTTTCTTCTACCAGAGACAGATGCTTACTCCAGTGCAAGCCAGTGGGCAGCCCCAGATTGGGGTGGTTGAGGCAAGTGGGGACATTTTTCTATCAGTGGGGAGTTTTAAGGAGGAGAGGTAGCTGCTCCATTCACTCGGAGGTGGTTAAGAAGGTGAGAAGTAGGAATCCATGGTTTGCAGAGGATCCAGATTACACACCCCTTCCAGCCTCCAACATCCCCTTGCACACCTCAGCCCTCATGGCAAGAGACGCTTGAGAGAGTAGAGCCTGTAAGGGCACACAGAGAGCCACCTGCACACACATGCATGCTTGGGCTTCGTGCTCCAGCCCCCCTTCCTAAGGAGAGCAACAAGGGAAGATGACAGGTGTCTGAAGGCTGCCCTCTTCCGTGCCTAGACACGTGAACACACATATGCAGTGCACACACGTGTATGCCCCCTCTTAGGCACGGAACAAACCCCATCCCTCCATCCCCTTTTCCGGGAGAGCCACAGGGGAAGATGACAGGTGTAGAAGAAGGCTGCCCTCCTCCACACTTATAGGCATGAATACACATGTATGAAGTGCATACACATGTAACACACACACTCACACACCCATCCAAACCAGCCTCTCACTAAGCACATTCTGCTCCGCCCCAGCTGGTTTTGCTCGGAGCCTGCTCCGTCTGTGCCCGTTCTGGGGCTGAACCGCTTTTGGCAAGCGGAGCTTCTGTCTCCCCGGTCTCACCGCCCCCCTCCCCCTCCCGCCCGTCTTTCCCTCCCCCTCCCCAAACTCAGCCCTTCGAGGGACGCTGCAAATCAGAAAGCCGCCCCCGGGGCAAATCGGTACAAATGAGAGAGCGCCAGCCAGCCAGCCAGCGAGCGAGCGAGCCAAGAGGAGAGCGAGCGGGCGGGCGCGGGGAAGGGGGGCGCGGGCCGGCAGCTCCGGCCTCTGTTCTCGAGTTTGATGTGTCCCTGCGCAGCGGCCGGCCGGCCCGCCAGGCGGGGGCCGCGGGGAGGGGGGAAGCGCTGCCCTGGGCGCTGGGCTGCCG